>NW_006921608.1:9005472-9023483 GCF_000298275.1 Orycteropus afer afer | reverse complement strand
TTATCTTCTGTGTCTGTGTTAATTGGTTTCCCTTTTCTTTGTTGAAGAGGGTCTGTGCAATCCTTCTGCCTAGTCCGCCATCTTGCCCCGCCTCAGGTTGTAATCTTTGATGTTCATCTCTAAGTGCTTCAAGTCCTCTTCACTTTCAATAAGCAAGGTTGTGTCATCACAGTTGTTAATGCTCCTCCAATGCTGATGCCATGTTCTTCTTCATGTAGTCCAGCTTCTCGGATTATTTGCTCAGCATACAAATTGAATAAGTATAGTGAAAAGATACAACCCTGACAAGCACTTTTCCTGATTTTAAACCATGCAGTATCCCCTGGTTTTGTTCAAACGACTGCCTCTTGGTCTATGTACAGTTTCCACATAAGCACAGTTAAATGCTCTGGAATTCCCATTCTTTGAAATATTAACCATAATTTGTTACAATCCACACAGTAAGTAGAACACTGGTTAACATCAGGGTCTGGAGAAGACCAAATCTGGGTCAGTGCCTTATGTTCCTTCTAGGGGCTTTGCAAGAGAAACACTTCAAAGCCTCTCTCCGGGTTTCTGGTGGCTTGTCGTTCCTTTGCTGCTTATAGATGCATCTGCCTCTGTTGCCACAAGGCTTTTGTCTTCCCCTTTTGTATAAAACACCGTTCAGAAAGGATTAGGACCTGCCCTACTCCTACTGCAACATCTGCAACGAAAAGCCCAGTTTCTTCAAACAAGGTCACATTCACTGATGCAGGGTTTAGGACTTCAACCTATCCTTTTAGGGGACACAATTCAATTCATAACACAATATAATACATATTGCTGAATGGTAAAAAGAAAAATAGAAAAACTACCAATACATGTAATAATGGATGAATCTCAAAAATACTATACTGAGCAAAGGAAGCCAGACAGAATCAAGGACACAAGTATGTAGTCTGGAGGTGGGTGTTGAGGCTGACCTACCAAGGGGTCAAAGTATTGTATAAGCATGTCTAGCATCTCTCTGTGGAATACACAGGTATGTGTCACCTACTTTGGCTTTATACAAAATTATGAGGGAATAAGAACAGTTATCTTTAACACCATTATACATGTCTGTTTTCTCAACCAGACTCTGCTGGTTATGAATTCAACATTCATTCTCTTTCCTTCTTCATTACCCACTCACTGCTGTCCACTTGATTCTGACCCCATAGGACAGAGTAAAGCGATCCCCTAAGGTTTCTAAGGCTGTAACTCATTACAAGAGCAGACTGCCTCATCTTTCTCCTGTGGAACGGCTGGTGGGTTCGAACCATTGACCCTTTGGTTAGCAGCCCAATGCTTTAACCAATGTGCCACCAGAGCTCCTTTCTGCATCACAGAACTCCAATTTACTCACTTCTTCTACATCAAGAGACTAGTCCGGGGAGTTTCTATTTGATTTGCCCAGATCAATTGTGGTTATCTCATTCCCCTGGTTAAGCCTTGTTTTAAGGTTGAGCAATGAGATCTGTTTCTGGCCAATGAAATGAGAAAAGGGTAGGGGGGCTCCTGGGAAAGATTATCTTCCTGTTATGAAGGAGCACAAGAGATGGTCCTCTTCTTCCTGGAGACATTGCTGAATCTAGCAGAGATACCTGGGTTCACTGGGTCCCAGGGGAGGTGATCACCTGGGGGCAAAACCAAATCCCTGAGGGGGCAAAGCACAAAAATGAAACAAATGAAAATCCTCGATGAAGTGATGAGTCACTTGTTAAAAGAGAAAATAAATTTCCTTATTGTTTAATGCACATTGAGTTGCATTTTAGGTAACTGATATGAGTGTTAACAGCTCCTTGAGGGGTGATACTTTTCCCCTAATGCTGTGTCTGTCACATAAAGGGCACTCAATAAATGTTTGTTGAAACATTATAGGAATGTATATGTCAGAGTCCCTGGTGACCTCAGCTAGAGGGAGATCATTCAAGTAAGCCTGAAATCGATCTCATGTATATTGCAAAATGAGTAGCAAAATAAGAAGACATGATAGGACTTATGTGGAGTGAGTACTCCTGGGAATCACTGATGGCCAAGAGTTAGCAACAGTAACCCTGCAGCTGGGGAAATGTGATTGTTATGCAATTTAACCCCAATTGGGAGCACTTGGAAATTCTGCTATACATTTGGGAGAACAATGTCAGACCAGGATTAGGAAACTTTTCCCAGTCTGAGATCTGCTGAAAATTATTAAGTTAGATACTGAGCCTCTAGAACAAAAGGTTTAAAGCTAAAGTTGGTTATGCCTTGAGTTCTTACACTCTTTTGTACGTAAGGCAAATGCCACTCCTTACAGATCTGCTTTGCATTTTGCTACAGCCAAAGTGATTTCTGCCATGGAGGCAATGGCAGTTCCAGGAAGCCTTTGGTCAAAGATGACCCACAGCCAGGATTACTGGTGGAGTCCTTAGCTCTGGTGGAGTAGTACCTAAGGCATTTGACTGCTAACCACGAGGCTGGCTCTTCAAACCCCCTAGCCACTCCTCAGAAGGAAGACTGACAATCTACTTCCATAGAGATACAGCCTGGGAAACCCAAGGAGTGGTCACCATGAGTCAGGATCAACTCAAAGGCAGTGAGTTAGGGTTGTTTTTTTTTCCTCTTAGTCAATATTGCACTATTCCATCCATTCATACACAAAATTTTTATTGCATTTTGGTGACAGACTTCAAAAGAGATTGACCCTCTTCCCAACCTGATTCTATCCGTCTGTTCTAGATGCTCTGAAACATACGTGAAGATAGAACTAGCACCTCAGTTCAATGCAATATGTATTATTTAACATCTGTTATGTGCACAGCAATTGTTTTTAGCATTTCCAACAACAGAATGTATATATTTTAGGTGGTATTGTTTCCTTTTTTCTCCCACGGTTGATTGTTCTAAGAAGTGTACCCACCCTATGTAAATGTTCACCTTATATATCTGTCTAATGTTTGACTGGAAGCATGGGAGTAAATTCAATTCCAGGACCAAAGGGTGACTAGGGGTCATAGTCTCGGGGCTATCACCAATGCCTAGACTTAATTTTAACTTCATACACAGTGGTTAGCAAGTCTTACAATAGGTAACTTTTATGCATGATTGATAATTGAACTATTCCATAATGCTTGTTTCTCCCCACCCCTTTGTATAGTTATCCATTTCTTATTTCATACCTATTCAAACCTCTGGATCTCTTTCTCCCTCCTATTTCCAGGCAATTCCTATATCATCACTTTTTATCTTTCTTTATTGGAGAATCTGGGGAGAGATGAAACAGAATTGAACTTGCCTTGCCATTTGCTAAAAGCGCTAAGGGAAGAGATTAATATTACTGGCTTGTCTCAATTTCCATTGCAATGACCTGATTTTATATCAACAAATGAATCACATATATAGGAGTTAGAAGAGTTCTGGTGGCACTGTGGTTAAAGCATTGGGTTGCTAACCAAAATGTCAGCTGTTGGAACCCACCAGCCACTCTGTGGGAGAAAGGTGAGGCAGTCTACTTCTCTAATGATTTACAGCCTTGGAAACCTATGGGCAGTTCTAGTCTGTCCTGTAGGATCTCTGACTCCAGTCAGAATCGACTCCATGGCAGTGAGTTTACATAGGAGTTGAGGATTTGGAGAAAAAATAACAAGAAACCAGGTTTAGCTGTTGAGACTGAAGACTTATGGCGGGTTCCTGGGATTAATTGGATGTATTTAAACCAAAAAAAAAAAAAAACTCACTGCCACCAAGTTGATTCTGACTTATAGTGACCCCCACTGGGTTTCCAAGGCTGTAAATCTTTATAGAAACAGACTGCCTCATCTTTCTTCTGAGAGCAGCTGGTAGGTTTGAAGAGCCAACCTTTTTGGTTAGCAGCCAAATGCCTTAACCACTACACCACCAGAGCTCCTTGGATACATTTACTAAACCTAAATGTTGTAAGATATAATTCCAAAAACGCTGCTTACTTTGGCTCCCTTTTATCACAAACAGGCTGTTCTTTGTGCTTTGAAAGAGACACACAGACTGCAGAGCGTCATCTGAACTGCCCAGAAATGTCTTTAATCTTAACCATTTTCAAACAGATTTCCGTAGTGAACAATTTTCTGAGGAATTCTTATAATGCAGAGTCTGTTCAGAGGATACTGATTTAAAACCCTCTGTACACAGAGCATAATGAAGGGAGAAAGAAAGTGCAGTTTTGTGTAAGTTAATAAAAAGGAAAAAAATCGTACAGGAAACGAAAGGCTACTCAAGCTGAAAGCATGTAGCATTCAGAATAAACAAAATGTCACTCCTCCAGGTCTAACACAGACCAGCACAAACTCTGCAAGAGATGCCAGCTTCCAGGTATATAAACATGTACCAATGAAAGAGGACACATGTAGTGTGCACTTTCCACAATCATAGGCAGGAGACGTTCACATCTGTCTCCTTTGACTTCGGTCTACAATTTTAGAACTACAAAAACTGCCATCACTCATGAGCTGGTAAGAGTCTATATAGTTGATGTCTATCAGTACAAATAGAGGAGCCCTGGTAGCACAGTGGCTAAGTGCTCAGCTGCTAACTAAAATGTTGGTAGTTCAAACCCACCAGCTGCTTCTTGGGAATAAGATGTGTCAGTCTGCTTTTATAAAGATTACAGACTTGGGAGCCCTGTGGGGCAGTTCTACCCTGTCCTACAGGGTCACTATGAGTCAGAATCAATTCGACGGCAATGGGTTTGATGAACTTCATTGTTTCTATTCTTACTTGTTGCAAAAACGGCAAGGAGGCCACATGTTCTGACCTCCTCTAATCTCACAAGAGGAAGACAGGATTACCAGCAGTAAACCAAGGCCTATTACTGCAAGGCCAAACATGTTGCCTCCCTCCAGCCCTTTCACCAACCGTTCCTCCCAAAGCACCCACCACCTCTCTCCTGGGTTCGATAATTCACTGCAGTGGCCACACAGAACTCACAGATTACAGGGTTTATTAGGGAAGCACCAGGCTACAACTCAAGTCAGGAAGAATGCTCAGTCTCTCTCCCAGCCCAACGTCCCTCCGCCAACAGTCTCTCACAGTCTCTTTCCCAGCAGTGCTGGTCCCTCGGTGTCTCACCCAGCGATGCGTGTCTCTTGCGGCTCTTTCCCAGCACTTGTATACCTCCGTGGGTTTGCAAAGTCACTCATCCGACCACCTCTGGAATTGATTAACTCAGTCCAGATGAGTATTCTTGGTCTAAAACTTCGGCCCCTTCTACCATTGTAGATGTTAGTTCCACTTAGATATTACAGCCATGGAGTCAGCACCCAACCCATTGTTACCCCTTGGGTTACAGAGTAGAGCTGCTCCCCAGGGTTTTCTCAGCTGTGTCTTTATGGATGCAGTTCTCCAGGCCGTTCTTCCATGGAGCCACTGAATGGGTTCAAACCACCAATCTTTGGGTTAACGGTTGATCAAAACTGCTTGTGCCACCCAAGCTCCTAGTTTATAGTGTTAGTTGTTGCTGTTAGATGCCGTTGAGTCGGTTCCGACTCATAGTTTATCGTCCTGGGCATCATTTCCAGAATGATCCACCCTAAACTATAGATTAAACTGAACCCATTTTGAGAAATTCCAACACATGCCTTTCAGATGAGAATTAGAACTGAAACTCAACAAGGTCTCCTAAACATATTTTAAGATTTATTCTTCCCATCCCCACCTTGGGTCTTAACTGCTTTCACAACATACAAGCACCTAATGAGTGTCAGTTAGTTTGCCAATAAACTCTTCATGCTTTGTGTTCATGTATGTGGCATAATGGTTTGATAATCAGCATGGAAGAGGGCAAATAGCATGACATTGAAAGCAAGACATCTGAAGTGTAAGACTTGGATGCGCTACTTACTAAAAGTGTGACCTTGTGAAAGTCTCTTCACCTCTCCGAGGTGATGGTTTACTCATCTGCTAGCTAATGCCAATATCACAGACAGACACTGATCCAGGTTTGGAAGCTTAGACAATGTTGGAGATCCTCTTGATGAAAAACAATACAGAATTATGTACCAAAGAGGCTATTTAGAATGAGAAAAGAAACCACAACTTAAATGTTTTTAAAAAAAAACTGACAGGAGTCATAAACATTACAAAATCCAGAAAAATATTGTAATATTTTTAACTAACTGCCTGACACATCTCTGTAATACCTTTGTTCTTTTTTTTTTTTTTTTTGGCTGCTTACCCTTTGATTAGAATGGCCAGACTTCATCTCATTTCCTTTGGTCATGTTGTCAGAAGAGACCATTCCCTGGAGAAGGATATCATGCTTGGTAAAGTGGAAGGTCAGCGAAAAAGGGAGAAGATCCACAACAGGACGGATTGACACAGTGGCTGCAATGATGGGCTCAAGCAAGGCAAGGATTGTGAGGATGGCACGTAACCGGCAGTGTTCTGTTCTGTTGCACACGGGGCCTCTATGAGTCAGAGCAGACTCAATGGCACCTAACAACAACAGTAACATCCTTTGATTGACTCTGATATGATAATGATTTTATAAGGCATTTTTTATAGAGAGACTAGAAAGACAATTCAATCTTTCATGTAAAAGAGGATGGAAATTTTTTATCACTAATGGTTGGGATGGAAAAAACATGTGACTTTACACATTGGTGAGCTTTCTATTTGTGGTACTATTATAAATTTGTGCCCTATAAGCACAGAAATTCTGATAATTCTATTTTGTGTGATTCCCAACAAAAAAAGAAAAAATATATATGGTGCTTATTATTGTATTCATTACATTAGTGAGTATATTCCTTATAGGAGGCAACTTCCATTTTTGTCTAGATGTTGATGAGAATCCTCTGTTTATACAGGTAATGATTAGAAAAATTCCCCACAGACTAGCTTATCACTCCATTCATGTTAAACCTTGTTTCTCCTCCGCAACCCACATACTCTGGGCCAAGCACCTTAGGATACAACCATACCATGATACAACCTCTAGCCTTGTACTTCATGCCACAAAGACAGGTGAATCAGCCCAGTAGACAGTAGCAGGCCATTCCTACACCAGGACAGGTAGCAATAACAAATACATATCCCACTGAACATAAACTAAATGAATCACTAACTTGATTTCCCCTTAGATGGATCCTCAACATGCTTGCGGTGATTCCAATGCTGTCTGATGGGAGGGTGAAATAGAGGAGTGGAAAGAGAGAACAGTCTTAAATTGGGGCTAAAATTTTTACCTTTGCAAATTTTATAAAACACCTGACCATATAAGTGCATGGTAAGACCTCCTTCCAGGGTCTTCGAAAGATATTGAGGAAGTGAGGGCCTCTGAAGGTTAAGCTACTTCCCCTCCTCCCCACCTAAAAAAAAATCAGTTGAGTCCATTTCAATTTATGGTGAGTCAATTCTGATTCATGGTATAGACGTGATTTCTGTAGGGTTTTCAAGGCTGTGACCTTTGGAAGCAGATTCTCCAGACCTCTCTTTTGAGCTGCCTCTTGGTGGGTTCAAATGGCTAAACTTTTGGTTAGTAGTTGAATTCTTAACTGTACTGCCCAGAGAATCAGATACCAGTAAATCTGCCTCTGTGAACCCAGCTAGCTGAGGCCAGGGAGACAGGTATGTGAAAGCCCTCTGTATACTGTAAAGCACTTATAAACTATAAAGTAAACTCACTGCCATTGAGTCAATTCCAACTCATAGTGACCCCCTTTGGGTTTCTGAGGTGGTAAATCTTTACGGAAGTAGGTTTCCCAGTCTTCCCTCTTTGGGGTGGCTGGTGGGTTTGAACCACCAACCTTCAGGTTAGCAGTCAAATGCCTCAGGCACTATGCCATCAGAGTTCCTTATAAAGCACTTATACTTCATTATATGCTATCTTTGAGATGTAGATGATGATATTAGTTGTACATTAGTTATCACACAATGTAGTTAGATTAATGATATGAATGTGTAGTTTAAAAATGCACGGATGTTGAGGCAGGATTAGCTCCTTGCTAAAACCCCAGTCTGAGCCTCAGATTTACCCAGAGGCCACAGGAAGTCACTGGATGACAGTAGCAGCAACCACAGCTGAAGAAATCATGTAGAGTCAGACCTTCTGGGTGGTAGTGCCCTCCTCCCCAGCCTGTGAGACTACTGCCACCACAGTAGTTTGGCTGCAAAAATGCATCAGCTGGTAACTTGCTCAGCTTTTGACGGGAGAACTTCATGGTGTACAACCCCCCATGCAGTTGCACAGGGCTCCACACTTAGAAGGGTCCCAAGTTTGGCTTACTTCTTTGGTTAAGTTTAATGCTCCAAGTTTGGTTTAATTATTAAATTCTTCATAATTTGGGGCAAGCACCTTGGATTTTCCTTTTGCACTGGGCCCTACAAATTATACAGCCATCCTGGCTTGACAACTCATTTAGATTTGTGCTTTTTCTGACACACTCAGCAGACTCTGACCTAGTAAAAGGTATACAACATATGCTGATCTTTTAAAGGATGGAATTGGCGATGTTTGTTTTTTTGTTTTTTTTTTAAATTGACATGTACTTGGGCACTGGCCCAGGAGTGAACATTCCTAGGACTGCCCTGATCTGCTCCCATGTTGGACTGTCCCTTCTCTTTGAGATTGATCAGTTGGATACCAGTATAACTCCCTGGGGCCTGACTGGGCCTCTAAAACAGATCCCAGCGGAGTTGAATTTGACCTCCACAGTATTGCCATTCTGTTAGCAGCCTCGGTGTTGTTACAGTTGTGGCAATATTTCTATTCTGCCAGGTTCCTGCCTGTGATGTATAAAGAAGTGATAGGCTCTGACTTGACCCTTCCTGGTGGGTGACCTGGCTCCCTGAAGATGCTTGTTTCCAGAATGTAAAAGGAGAAGAGGTGACTTCCCCAGTCTGGACAGGGGATAGGTTCCAGGGCTGACATAACAGGAGAGCCTCTTACTCCAGATTTTGACAGACTCTCCTGTCCAGTGTTGTACTGGGAGAAGAGACTGCTTGCAACAATCAAGACACACTTCTCACCGCAGGCACTGCCCCCGCATATTTACTTTTTGTGGTAGTTATGTTTGTGTGTCGACTTGGCTGGGCCTGGTTGAGTGGCTGGGCAGCTGGTGGTAGTTATTCCCCATGAAGAAACTGGCAATCAGACCATGGTGGGATCTACCACAAGCAGCTGAGTAGTTGTTTTGGGTATGTGGTCTGCTTCCCATATATAAGAAGCAGCTTTGGGAATGGTCTCTAGCATATGGCACGTTTGGACCCTGCATGTAGCCGTTCAGCAGCCTGCCATGCTCTGCTGACCTTGAGTCTTACAATGAACTTGAATTAATGGCCTGCTGTGTGGTTTGGTAACATCGGGACTGTGCCTTTTTACTTGTCAACCTTGGGGCTTCTCAGTCTCAGCAGCCAGCAGCTGTCTGAGTGAAGAAACGCCTCTAGCTCCAGTGGGCCGGAAGCAGGAGACAGAGCTGGACCTCAAGGTTGAGGGGCTTTCACCCAGGCCCAAGAGTCTGGCACTTTGAACTTGGACTTAAAGGCTCCAAACTGTAAACGAATAAACTCCTGTTTGTTAAGGCCATCCCATTTGTGGTATATTCGTGTTGGAGCAGCATTAGGTATCCAGAACATCTTTGAACTTGGAAGACAAGGTTAGAAAAGATGGTATCAAGCAAAGGTTGAATGAGTGCTTAAAGGCAGCCTTCTACCACTGAGTGTTGATTAACGGAGTCTGTTTCCTCAGTAGTTAATGTGGCTAGCAGAGGGGGTATCTACTGCGTTGGATGTCTGTGAGAATAACCCACTACCACTGAGGCCATTCCAACCCACATGACCCCCATCGGGTTTCCAAGGAGGTAAATCTTCATGGAAGTAGATTGCCCGTCTTCTTTTTGTGAAATGATGATGGGTTTTGAGCTGTCAACCTTCTGGTTAGAACACTCTACGGCACCTAACAACAACCACCACCACCTTCTGGTTAGCAGTCAAATGCGTTAGACGCTGTGCCATGAGCAGGTCAGGTAAAAAACTGCATGGTTCCTCGACCTTAGTAAAGTGTTGAAACCAAACTCACTGCCATGCAGTCAATTCTGATCCATAGCGACCCCTTTGGGTTTCCGAGGTGGTAAACCTTTACGAAAGTAGATTGCTCTTTCATCCGCAAAGCGGCCGGTGGGTTTGAACTGCCAACTTTCTGGTTGGCAGTCAAATGCCTCAGGTACTACGCCACCAGAACTCACTGGTGTTAGCAGTTAATCTTGAAGACAGCTGCTCTTAACTCTTTGGGTCATGCGCCCCTTGGAGAATCTGTTATTTATGTCCCAACTCCCAAATTTTCACCTCTTTCCCTCCCTTCCCCTCAAAGGCTTGCCCACAGTGCCAGGGATTGACGACCCTTTAAGCTGCTTCCTGGACCCAGGTTAAGACACGTTTCTCTAAAAAGTTTTCTGATGCGATGCGCTCTCCACTCTCTGGTCTAGCCTCCACCTGTGGCTCCCTGGCAACAGTCACGCCGCCCAGCCCCGCAAGAGAGTTGACTGCTGGGTCCGCACTCTCCTCCGAGGGTCCGGGTGGGCAGCGCGGCTGCAGTCGAGGGGCGGGCCCGGCTCTCGCCCCGCCCCGCGCCGGGCTCGGGGTAGGGGCTCCAGCCTATTACTGGACGGAAACTCGGTGTCCGGGGGCGAGGGAAAAGAGAGAGCGAGGCGCGCGTGAAAGGCGTATTGATGCAGCCGGCGGCGGTCTGGCAGCTTGGCGGGGCCAGACGCTGACCACGTCCCAGCTCCCTCGACCTCCTCACCCTCTTGGTTGTCCTGCTGCTGCCTGGGCACCGCCAGCCCGCCCAGCTCTGCGCGTCCCGGGCGCCGCGCGCCATGCGCTCCCAGCGCCCTGCCGCCGCCTCCTCGCTGCAGCTCCTCGGCCTCCTGCTGCTCCTGCTGCTGCAGCTGCCGGCGCCGTCGAGCGGCTCCGAGCCCCCCAAGGGGAAGCAAAAGGCGCTGCTCCGGCAGAGGGAGGTGGTGGACCTGGTGAGTGCAGGAAGGGCGGCACGCTGAACCGGTGGAGGCGGCAGAGTGACGGGCGGCACGGGGTGGGCGTCTGTCCAGAAACTGGGGGAGGGCGGGTATTTGTGCAGTTGGTGTGTGTGTGGCATGCGTGCGCCTGGGTGTCCGCTTTGTCTGTGTCCACGTGTAAGGAAGGACTCAGGCTTTGCGTGTAGAGGAATTGCAGCTTGGAGAGGAAACCAAAATGACAGGGCCATCGGGAGCAGAGGTGGGACGTGAGTCCTGTGGGACGCCCCGAAGTACAGGGAGTCACCTTATAATTCCTCATCTCAGAGAGACCCCCAGAGGGTGGAGAGAGTTAGGGTTGGAATGGGAGCAGAATGGAGGAGCTTGGATAGGTTAGAACCTGGGCCTGGGAGCTGCCTGGGAGACCCTCGAGTCCTTTGATCTCCTGGGCCCAGGCCATGTCCTTTCTTGGGGGCGTTGCCACATCTAACCGCTGGAGAGAATAAGAACCCTCACAAATCGTCTGTCTAGCTCTTTGTAACTTGAAGACCATGAGTCATGTTCGGTCATCTTCCTAGGGAGTATAGGCTACAATTTATGTAGTTAGGCAGCCACAGCTGGGGCCAGCAGTGGTTCAGAGGATTTCAGAAGGGAAAATGAAGGGCCCCACACTAACCCTCTAGGGAACTGTTTCATTTGTTATATTCAGTCCAGATAGTTGCTTCTTCCTGACAGTGGCCTTGTGGCCACTGGTAGGAGATGGTTTCCAGAAGGAATAGCCCAAGTGCTTTCTGAGGGGCTAATCTATGAAAAAGTCTGTTTATGTAAAGTTTCTTTCCCTCTAAGAGTCAACAAAACCAATAGAGGGCAGAGAACCAGTAAGAGCAATCTTTTCATAACTCCCATATCCCTACAAAATAAACTTCACTCCTTAGACCAATCTCATTAGCAAACAAGTATGATTCAAAAGCATTGCAGCAATAAGACAGAGGGGTGCTTTTGATAATGTTTGGAATTTATTCAACAGCCATTCTACACCAAACCAATAAACCAAGTTCCCTGGCAGCTAGTTCTATGCTGGATTAAGTACTAGGAAAAACCCCTGCCATTTTACCAGCACTTTTTGGTGATGTGCTGTGTGAGTTTTGGTCAACAAAACAGACTATCTTTTCAGGGCTGCAGTATTTTAAGTCTCTAAATGAGTTGGTTCATGTGCAGTTTGCATTTTAAGAATTTGCAGTTAAGGTACACAAAATACCTTTTTCCCTATAAGCTAGTGATTTTTTTCTTGCCCTTCAAAGATTTCTAGTGCTATAGTTTCCCACAACTCTAGTCCCATTTAGAGAAGCTTGGTGTGCAGCTGGGCTCAGGTACATCCTGTAGATTGGTTTTGGTTTTGTTGAAAGAAAAAGCCCACATTGTCATTAAGAAGGTTTCAACAGATCCTATAAAGCAACTTCTTTGTACAGATCTTTCAAAGCGTTCCTTTCACGCTTTCAGCAAGCTCTGCCCCCTGGTGGCCAGGAAAAAGAACAGTTCTGAAAACGGATGGGGGAGGTCTGGTAGCGTAATGCTTAAGGCATTTGACTGCTAACCAGAAAGCTGGCGGTTCAAACCCACCAGCCACTCCTCGGAAGGCAGATTGGGCAATCTACTTCCATAGTGATACTGCCTATGAAACCCTGGGAGGGGTCGCTGAGTCGGACCCAACTCCAAGGCAGTGAGTTTAGAGTTTAGGAGTTGTGGAAGAATTTGAGCTACCATTCACAAATTCCACAGGCATTTATTGAATCTCACTGGACACTAGACATATATTGGGTTGGCAGTTGGGTAGGTTTGAACCACCAGGCTTTCTGTTAGCAGTGCAGATCTTAACCATTGTACCACCAGGTCTAAAACGCAACACAACGCAACACACTGCTATTGAGTCGGATCCAAATCATAGCGAGCCCTCCTTGGGTTTCCGAGGTGGTATCACTATGGAAGTAGATTGCCCAACCTTTCTTCTGAGGAGTGTCTCCTAGTAAAGTCTACTCAAGGGAGTGGACACACTTAACCAGAATCACTGCCTCCCACTAGTCCTGAAGGAATAAGAATAATGATGGCTGACATATGCAGTGTTTGCCATGTACCAGGCACTATTCTAAGCACATTTTATTTATTATCCCACTTAAATTGCATAAAAAGTCAGAATCTTTATCATCCCCATTTTACAGATAAACCGAGGCACTGAAAGGTTGAGTAACTTGCCTTCTCAGTTCTCTAGTGCTGCTATAACAGAAATACCACAAGTAGATGGGTTTAACAGACAAAGCAAGTAACTCAACCTTGTTTTGGGAGAAGATCCTTGTCTCCTTTCAACACTGTGAACCCAGTGCTCCCTGGAGGTCTCCGTGTGTCTTGGCATCAATCTTTCCCTGGGTCTAGGAAGTTCTAAGAACAAGAACCCTTGTTCTAAAGATGTGCTCCATTCTCAGCTCTTCTTTCTTGCTGACATGGACATCCTTGTCTCTCTGCTGGCTTCTCTCCCCTTTTCTCTCTTGTAAGATACACCCTAGGAAAACTCAGTAATCTGAGTAAAGGTGCTGCATCCTACCTGATCCTGCTTCATTAACATACAAACATAACCTAATCCTCATTACCATAACCATAACCTCATTAACAGATAGAGGTTCAGATTTACAACACATCACAAATGGAGGATAATCACATCAGATCACATCACAGGGAATGTTTACATCATTAGAACTGTCAAACCACTGAGAGTCATGGCCTAGCCAAGTTGACACATATTTTGGGGGACACGATTTAATCTGTGACATTTGCTTTATCTTATATATAGCTAATAAGTGACAGCCAGGATTTAAATTGAGAGAATCTAGCTCCAGATTCCATGCTTTTAGCCTTTACACAGTGTTGTTGTTGTTAGGTGCTGTTGAGTCTGTCCTGACTCACACTGACCCTCTGTGCAGCAGAAAGAAACACTGCCCATCCTACACCATCCTCACAATTGTTGCCATGCTTGAGCCCATCGCTGCAACCACTGTGTCAATCCATCTCCTCTTTTTTCGGTAACCTTCTACTCTACTAGGATTGGTCTCTTCAAACAACGTGACCGAAGTATGAGAGACGAAGTCTGGCCATTATCGCTTCTAAGGAGTTGTGGTGGTTAAGTTTGTGTGTCAGCTTGGCTGGGCCTGGTTGAGTGGCTGGGCAGCTGGATGTAGTAGTATTCCCCATGATGAGACTGGTAATCATCTCCAAGGTGGAATCTACTGTGAGCAGCTGAGTAGCTGCCTTAGGGATATGGTCTGCTTCCTGTATATAAGAAGGCTGGGGGAACAGTTTCCAGCTTATGGTACACTTGAACCCTGCATGTAGCTGTGCTGTTGTTCAGCAGCCTGCATGCTCTCCTAACCTTGGGACTTTCAATGGACTTGAATTAATGGCCTGTTGTGCGGTTTGGTAACATTGGGACTGTGCCTTTTTACTTGTCAACCTTGGGCTTGTCAGTTTCAGCAGCCAGCAGTTGTCTGAGTGGAGAAAAGCCTCTAGCTTCAGTGGACAGGGAGTAGGAGGAAGAGCTGAAGTCCAAGGTTGAGGGGCTTTTACCCAGCCCCTAGAGCCTCGCACTTTGAACTCAGAGTTAAAGCCTCCAAACTGTAACAGAATAAACTCCTGTTTGTTCAAGTCATCCCATTTGTAGCATTTTCTTGCCAGAGCAGCACTAGGTAACCAAAACAGAATATGAATGTGTTAGGCTGGGTTCTCTAGAGAAGCAAAACCAGTAAAGCTTATATATATATATACACACACACACACACACACACACATAGAGAGAGAGAGAGAGAGAAATTTATCTTAGGAAAATGGCTCACACACTATAGAAGCTGGCAAGCCCCAAGTTCTTGGATCAGATGTCACGCTGGAGGCTTTTCCTGATTCGTGCAGCTGCAGGGGCTGACTAACTCAAGGTTGGCAGGCAGTTAGTTATACCAGCTGTTGACTCAGACTGATGATGAATCCGAGATCACCAGGCCTAATGGTAGACTGTTCGCTCATGGACATTTGTAGGCAGCATAACAGTATCCCAATCCACAGAAGAGTGTCTCTTTTCCCAGGATGTCCATATATATATTGGAAGTAGGCCATACCCTTAGGGAAACTCCCCTTCAATGGATTGCCTGCTCAAAACATATACATCCGATTTCATCATGGGAATAACCCATATCACAACTGCTTAAACCACTCAGAATTGTGGTCTAGGCAAGTTGACACACAGCTCCAACTATCACAGGAACATCCTAGCTATATACTTCCTCCAAGACAGATTTGTTCATTCTTCCAGCAGGCACGGTACATTCAATATTCTTCACCAACACCATAATTCAAATGTATCAATTCTTCTGTGATCTTCTTTATTCCTTGCCCAGTTCTCACATGCATATGAAGCTATTAAAATTACCATAGCTTGGATCAGGTGCACCTTAGTCTTCAAAATGACATCTTTGCTCTTTAACACTTTGAAAAGGTCTTTTGCAGCAGATTTGCCCAAAGCAATATGTGATTTGATTTCTTGACTGCAAGATGTTGACTATGGATCCAAGTAAAAGGAAATCCCTGGCATCCCAGGTCGGGATGGATTCAAAGGAGAAAAGGGAGAATGAAATCCTTTTCTCCATTTATCGTGATGTTACTTATTACACAATACCACCTCCCAAAAAAACAAAAACAAAAACCAGAATCCTAACACCTGAGACCTTTTTTTTTTGTACTTACAGACTTTGATATATTATTGTCACCCTATTGATAACCATCAGTCACCCACAATCAGGTCACTTAGTCCTCAGAGAGGAGGGGTGGGTTGGAGGTCAGGAGTGCTACCCTAGTGACATGTCCTCCATATAAAAATAGGGAAGGTAAGTGGGGATGTGCATATCCACAGGAGCCCTGTTGGTGTAACTGAGAGGCTGGCTCCAAGAGAGAAAGACATGGCAATGTTCTCCATAAAGATTTCAGCCAAGGAAATCTTACAGGGCAGTTCTCCTCTGTAACATGGGGTTGCTATGAGTAGAAGTCAGCTCATTAGCACCTAACAACAACAATGTGTGTCCAACTTACAGCTATTGCTAGTGTCAGATAACTATTGGCTGTTGAGATTTTATAATTATATTTCTAGGATTTTAACTTCAAAAAATAATTCAAAGGAAGATAAAAAAACTACATAGATACAGATTTTATTATAATAATAATAGAAAAGCTAGAAGTAACCGAAGTATCCAAAAACAGTGCAATGTTTGCATAAATCTATCAAAGCATTACTATGAAATTTAAGTCCTTTTATATGATACAGGGTTAGATGTAAAAAAGAAGAACGTCAAATTATATCCACCTTGGAATACAGCCATTTTAAAATGATGTGTGCTTACAAGACAAAGAAGCAAGGCAAAGGCAAGCATTTGTCCTCTTCTTTGGTGTGTGTGTATATGTGTGTAAGCATACAAACATGCATGTGCAGAAGCCCTGGGGGTGCAGTGTTTAAAGTGCTCAACTGCTCACTAAAAGGTTTGAACCCACCAGCTACACCATAGGAGAAGGATCTGGCAGCCTGCTTCCATAAAGATTACAGCCTTGGAAAACCTATAGGGCAGTTGTACTCCGTCTCATAAGGTTGCTGTGAGTCAGAATCGAGTCAAGGACAACAGATTTGGTTTGGTTTTTGGTGTGTGTGTGTAAAGTTTGTGGAATTAAAAAAGGTGGGAAAGAAATCTCATAATATTTTAGTAGTAATATTTAAATGATTATCTATAGAAAAATGAATTCTCTGTAATAACTCATATAGAGTAATATGGATAAGTAGGATGAAGTGGGGTGCTTGACTCTAAGGGCTCAAAATAAATGCCACTCTAATCAGATTAAGTCTTTGGATCTTTACATAAGTGGCAGGTTTATCCCTCTTTCCTTTCTCCCTATAGTATAATGGAATGTGCTTACAAGGACCTGCAGGGGTACCTGGTCGAGATGGGAGCCCTGGGGCCAATGGCATTCCTGGTACCCCTGGCATCCCAGGTCGGGATGGATTCAAAGGAGAAAAGGGAGAATGCCTGAGGGAAAGCTTTGAGGAGTCCTGGACACCTAACTACAAGCAGTGCTCCTGGAGTTCACTGAATTATGGCATCGATCTTGGAAAAATCGCAGTAAGTCTGATATTTTTTTTAATTGCAACAAAACTTGGGTTTTCATATTGATTGTTAACTTTTAGATGGGATTTTATTGCTTTTCACCAAAAGACTTTTAAAAATAAAATAAAGGCTAGGTACAATGTAAACTATTAACTTAAAATTAATTCTACAAATTGGTATCATTGCAGAGTTTCATAGGGTATTTCGGAGACATATCAGTCATGCCACATCATTTTAACCATAATGTCAATAATCACTCTTTTTTTTTTATGCAAACAAAAGAGAGCACGTAGGTGTCCATGTTGAACAGTAGATTGAAATTTCCAATCTTGTATGTAAATTTAAATTAGTCTAAGAATCTTAAGTTGTGGTCCCAGTCATGAAAGTGGGAAGAAATTTGGATTATTTGGAAGTGAGAAATCCATTGGTATTTATTTGCCCTCATTCCAGGTAGCAGACCTCGTTTAAAAATGCTGAGTTGAAGAGAAATGAAATGGACCAGATAGGATGCATTACATTGACCATTTTAAATTATTCTGCAACATTTGTTGTTGTTGTTGTTATGTGCCATCGAGTCGCACCCGACTCATAGCGACCCCTCCTTGGGTTTCTGAGGCAGTATCACTACGGAAGTAGATGGCCCCATCTTCCTTCCGAGGAGTGGCTTGTTGTTATGTGCCACCGAGCCGGCCCCGACTCATAGCGACCCCTCCTTGGGTTTCCGAGGCAGTATCACTACAGAAGTAGATTTCCCCATCTTCCTTCTGAGGAGTGGCTGGTGAGTTTGAACCACCAGCCTCTGGTTAGCAGTCAAGTGCCTTAGGCACTATGCTACCAGAGCTCCCATCATTCTTAATAGTCTATT
>NW_006921608.1:8969028-9005372 GCF_000298275.1 Orycteropus afer afer | reverse complement strand
GGGTTTGAACCTCCAGCCTTCTGGTTAGCAGTCAAGTGCCTTAGGCACTGTGCTACCAGAGCTCCCATCTGCAACATTTGGGGGGGGGGCGGAATTACTCATAATAGCCTGCCTGGCAGTGCACTTTGATTAATGAGTCATTCACTTTGATTAATGTTTGCTTCAAATGTTAGCAAGTTTGCTGGGATGGGATAAAGTTGAAGTTGGCAGAATTTATGAGCCTCTGCCTCCCTTTGGGGACTAATCCTGCATGTGCTTCCACGTCTACAACACATTACTTCACTATTTCAGCTACCCCGACCCCCAGGCAAAATAGACAAGATTTGACTTTTATAAAAACTCTAAGGTTTTGAGATACGATCTGTGTATTGTATCTATCCTTCTTCTTAGCTCCTTAAGAAGCTCTGGTGGCGTGGTGGGTAAGGCATTTGGCTACTAATGAGAAGGTAGGTGGTTCAAACCCACCAGCTTCTCCGTGGGAGGAAGATCTATTTCTGTAAAGATTTATAGCCTTGGAAAACCAATGAGGGTTGCTATGAGTTGGAATTGACTCGATGGTATTGGGTTTGGTTTTGGTTCTCAGCTCCTTAAAGTGTTTAGGTCTCTGCTCTATACTCTCTCTAAAAGAGCTTGATTTGATTGACTTTCTTGATTTGCTTTTTGTGTGATGGAATTTCCATAGTTTCAGGGACTGTGAAACTACGTGCATGTGTGATATCTGAGAAAGTATCCTATTAAAAGGTTGCCTAGTTATTTAAACATCTAACATTGATAGACTGGTTACTTATATAGCCCATCAAAAGTTGCTGAATTCTTTCTAATAACTCTCCTTATGGACTTTGAATTATTAATCTGTTTCAAGTTCCTTTTAGCAGTGATTTGGATGGGTTTGGGAGCCTTCAGCAAGTAAAAGACAGTAGGGCCATGAACCAACAGGCAGGCAAAGACCCATTAGAGAAAAAATCTGGGCCTTGTGGTCGTGTCATATGGTAAAGACTGAAAACCAGGTAAGTTAAGAGCCCCTGATTTCCAACTATGCTTTACCTCCTGATACTGTTCACTGTGGCTCAAAAGCACCAGCCAGTTGCTGTTGAGACAATTCTAACTCATGGCAACCTCAGGTGTGTCAGAGGAGAACTGTGCTCCATAGGGTTTTCAGTGGCTATTTTTTTTCTGTGAAGTATGTGGCCAAGCTTTTCTTTTGAGGTGTGTCTGGGTAGACTTGAACATTCCAGTTAGTAGCCAAACATGTTAATCATTTGCATCATGCAGGAATTCCTCAAAAGTAAACATATCTACATTGGGCAAAGCCAAACCCACTGCCATCAACTCAATTCTGACTCATAGCGACCTTATAGGATAGAGTAGAACTGTCTCATGGGGTTTCCAAGGCTACAAATTTTTATGGAAGCATACTGCCTCATCTTTCTCCTGTGGGTGACCAGTGGGTTTGAACTACCGACCTTTTGGTTAAAAGCCAAATGCTTTGACCACTGCACCACCACAGCTCCTTGTGTATGCATTAGAGAGATGCACATACATCAAAACAACAATGAGATACCATCTCACCCCATCAATAATTACAAAGTTCAATAAGAAATCAACAAATGCTAGTGATGGGTCTGTAAAAATAGTACAACCACTGTGGAAAATGGTATGATGCTTCCTTAAAAAGTTGGAAATATAAATACTCTTTGATCCAGCAAATCTTACTACTAGGTATATATCCTAAAGAAATAGGAGCTGGAACATGAATAGATACATGTATAGAGCCATGTTTATTACAACATTAGTTACAGGAGCAGAGATGGAAGCAACATAAGTGCTCACGAATGGATGAATGGATAAACAAACTATGGTACATACAATGGAATATTATGTAACATTAAAGAATAATGAAGACTCCACAAAACATCTTATAGCATGATGAACCCGAAGGACATTATGTTGAGTAGAATAAGTCAACAAAAGGACAAATACTGTATGAAGCCATTATTATAAAAAGTCAAGGAAAGGTTTATACACAGAAAGAAACATTCTTTGATGGTTACCAGAGATGGGAGGGGAGGGGAGGAAAAATCACTAACTAGATAATAGACATGTATTAATTTTGGTGAAGGGAAAGGCAATATACAATAAAAAAAAGATCAGTACAATATTGCTAAGGCAAAAGAAGACATGGAAAGGTGCAAAAGGTAAATACAAAGACAACAAAAATAAATACTATTACATACACAGTCCTTTAATATCAGTAATAACAAATGATAATCTAGAAGTGGATACATAGGCAGATATGCAAGCTGACAGGTATGGGCAAGTGAATGGGACAATACCCACAACAATTTTTAGGTTTGGCATAGGGTATTTCTACATGTGTATTTGTATAGGATATAATTATATCCACGTATACAGGGGAAAAAGTTATGAAAGCTTCTTTTAACTCTAAACTGACGGCCATCGAGTTGGGTACGACTCATAGTGACCCCTCCTTGGGTTTCCGAGGCGGTATCACTACGGAAGTAGATTGCCCAATCTTCCTTCTAGGGAATGGGTGGTGGGTTTGAACCACCAGCCTTCTGGTTAGTAGTCAAATGCCTGAGACACTCTGCCACCAGAGCTCCCTTGAACGGTTCTTAGCCATAACCAAAGATCTTGTGGGAATGAATCAGTGGGCTTGGGGGCTTAGGACCACAGTCCTGGGGGACAGCCAAGTCAGTTGGCATAACACAGTGCACAAAGCCAGTGTTCCACATTCTATGAGTAGAGACTGGGGTCTTAAAATCTAACAAGTGGCCATTTAAAATGCAACTATTGGTTTCTCCTCATCTGGAGGAAAGAAGAGTGAAGAAAATCAAAGATTCAAGGAAACAATTAGCTCAAAGGACTAAAGGGACACATGAACCACAATCCCCATTACCCTGAGACAAGAAGAACTAGATGGTGCCTGGCTACTACTACCAGCTGCTCTGACTGGGACCACAGAAGGCCCTGGACACAATGGGAGAAAAATGAAGAACAAAATTTAAAATCATTTAAAAGACCAGACTTAATGGTCTGATAGAGACTGGTAAAAGCCCTAAGACGTGGCCCTTAGACACTCTTCAAACCTCTGAAACTGAACCACCCTGGAGAACACCTTGCAGCCAAACAATGGACATTCCTGTAAAGTGAACAGTAACACTGGTAAGGAATGTGCTTCTCACAATAATCAACCATATGAGACCAAAATGGGAGTGTTTGCCCCAAAATAAAGCTCAGAAGGTAGGGAAGGGCAGGAAGGAAGGAGGAATGGAAACAAGGAACTCAAGGAAGAAGCAAGAAGAGTACTGTTTCATTGAGAAGACTGCAACTAATGTTATGAAAGAAAACGTGTCTAAATTGTTGAATGGACAATGAATTTGCTCCAAACATTCATGCAAAGCACAATTTGAAAATAAATAAATAAATAAAAAGGTAATTCTGTATGGGCACCATTCATCTAAAAGGTAAGTTTCATGAAGGCGAAGATTCCGTGTTTTGTTAATTGCTGTATCTGCAGCATCTAGTGCATAGTTGGGGCTCTGTAAATATTTCTTAAATGAAAAAATATATACATACATTGTTTAGTCTAAGATACTGACAACATACTGTTTTAGCAATACTGGAAGATGCCCTCTGTAGAGCAAATAATTCTAAGAAAGCCATAGTCTTATTTTCTTAGTGTTCCTGTATCTTACCTATCTTGCACAGAACCTCTCTGTAAGGTAAGCTTTTTAACCCTTTCCTGATTGAATTATTGTCTGCTTTGACTTTTTTGCTGATACTATGTGTTTTCATTAATGGAAGGCCTCCTGAATCAAGGAGGATTTCTGAAATTTTTTATGAAATGTGGATTTTTGTACATATTATATGGGGCACATATATCCCTCTGGACTGGGGGGGTGGGTAGGATTAATGGGATACATATATCCCTCTGGACTCTGCACTGCCTTCTAGACCTTGACAGGTGCATACCATATAGGGTGCCAGAAAATGTGGTGTTCACATGAACAGGAAATTGTCATGAGAAAGGCAATTCCAAATAAGATACAGGAACCCAGAAATATACTTACAAGGTTTTATGTCCCAATGAAAAGGGATGAAGTTTTGTAAAATCATACCTCCAAGATGCATCACCTCCTACAATACCCAGTAAGGAGAGTAATTTGCAGCACACACTGATTTCTTCCATGTTAAGCAGTTATACAAGTCCTTTCCTGACAGCTGCATGCACTGTCAGTGGGAAAGCAGCTGCCCAATAAACCCCAGAGGAGGAAAATGTAGGTGGGCACTTTATGTCCCACGGGTCATGAAAGGGTTAAATGTGGTGTGGGGAGAAAGATAATTAAATAAAATTCACAATACAATTTGAAAGTGTGTTTTAATCAAATAAACAGAAAATACTAATTAAACCCCATTTCTGTGTTTGTAATAGGAATGTACTTTTACAAAGATGCGTTCAAACAGTGCTCTGAGAGTTTTGTTTAGTGGCTCACTTCGGCTAAAATGCAGAAATGCATGCTGCCAACGCTGGTATTTCACATTCAATGGAGCTGAATGTTCAGGACCTCTTCCCATTGAAGCTATAATTTATTTGGACCAAGGAAGCCCTGAACTGAATTCAACAATTAATATTCATCGCACTTCTTCTGGTATGTAGGAAAATGACACTGCCTCAGATCTTGGAGGCTCAAGGTTCATTTTGAGTGCCTCTATCATGTTTAGTCACTAGCCTGCTAGAAAGGGAGGTGATAGCAGGTGTTCAGTGCATAATTCTCCACCATGGTTTCACTTTAGAATACCTGTGGATCTTTAAAAAATATATGTGGATGCCTGGGTCCCATCTCTGACGAACTGAATCAGAATCTCTGGGGACAAAGCCCCAGTATCTGTATTTTTTAAAAAATATTCCCTTAATGATTCTGATGGGCTTCCAGGGTTGAAAAATCACTGAGTTAAATGAAATAGCCAATAAGTCAAGAATACCACAGAGCAGTGGTTCTCAATCTTGGCTGCACATTGGGTTCAGCTGGGGTACTCTAAAAAATATTAATGCCTGGTACCACCCCTCCAAGAAGCCTGATGCCATTGGTCTGGGTGCATATTAGGCAATGGCTCTTTCATAATATCTCCGGGTTATTCTAATGTTCAGCAAAGGTTGATAATCACTAGCTTAGACTGGTAAAGAGACTGATTTCTTTGTCTTTTCCTTTACATTTTGCTAAATTTATAAAAGAAAATTTCTAGATAATTCCTGCATTGTGTTTTTTTTCCTACTTATTCTGAGAGAAAAGACATTTAATTAAGCCACCTATTTTAATGTTTATCAAAGAAAGTTTAGAAAATATCAAAAAATAGAAAGGGAGAGAAAGAAATCGGCACTTAATCTCATCAGCCAGAGACTTCATAAACAATATTAGGCTGTCGGCCAATTTGTTTCTTGGGTTGCGGTAGGAGTAGCGCCCCGTAAGAGAACATGCCTGATGCACACATCACTAAACCTCATTTCTTTGATCTCTTGGAGGGTTTTCCTATTAAGTTTTTGCTTAGAAATTGCAGAAGGAAGGAAAGCAGTCCCCTCACTGCTAACCTGAAGAAATTATATTCAGCATTCTTTGAGGATCCAAGTCAGATCATGTACTCAAAAACTAATCCAGGGGATCCTTTTTACATTTTCTCTCAAATGTTCACAACATCCTAGAGAATATAGAGAAGATATCTTAACTGTCCCTGTTGACACATAGAGCAGGCCCAGGGAAATAAAGGGTCTTTTAACCCACCAGCCACTCCTCGGAAGGAAGGTTGGGCAATCCTACTTCCGTAGTGATACTGCTTCGGAAACCCAAGGAGGGGTCGCTATGAGTCGGGGCCGACTCGACGGCACATAACAACAACAACAACAACCCAAGAGAGGAGGAGCCCTAGTGGCACAGTGATTAAGCATTTGAACTGAAAGGCTGGTATTCAAACCTACTAGCCGTTCCCTGGGAGAAATGTGTGGCAATCTGTTTTCATAAAGATCACAGCCTAGGAAAACCATGGGGCAGTTCTGTTGGATTCTGCAGGGTCTCTATGAGTTAGAATTGACTTGATGACAATGGATTTTGTTGGGTTTGACCCAGGAGAGAGGAGCCCTGTTGGCAAAATGGTTTAAGTCCTGGGCTGCTAACTGAATGGATGGGGTTTGGGACCCGCCAGCCACTCTGTGGAAGAAAAGACTGGGAATCTGCTGTTATAAAGATCCATAGCCTGGGAAACTTTATGGGGAAGTTCTGTCTGTCACACGGGGTCACTATGAGTCAAAATGCACTGGCTCACATACACCCCCACCACTGTAGGAGAGTAGAATCAGTGTGCAGGAAAGCAGACAGCAGAACCCTGCCCTTTTCTGTCCCAACCCCTCTTTTTGATCAGATTTAAACTCCTTTTCACTGCTTCCATAGATGCACATGTTGAAAAGGAAGACATGCTTTCCATCTGAGAAGCAGTCTCTGAAATAAGAAAAGCCTAGATATAAGACATGAAATTTGATTAGGAAGTGATATGTCTTTAAATAGTAGTTGATATAAGCAATCTACTTTCTATTATATTACCTTGAAGGTATATGTTATTATCTTAGGGCTTGGAACTGTGTCCTGTACATGCAGATACTTAATAAATTACTTAACAGAGCATTTCCCAACCACGGTGTGGAAATTCATTTTATGTGATCAGTTGGGTGGAGTGTCACAAGTAATTTATTAATAACAGTTTTTGTATTAAGGTGGATGACAGGTTACCTCTCTAATACAATCATGTTCTATTGCACACCAGGGCTCTTTCTTGAGGGAAAGAAAAACACATCAGAGGATGACTTAAAATCTTGCATATGTCTATAGGCATCTGATGAACATTTGAATGTTGTCTGTTACATGAGTCTAGGAAGAAAAGGTGGAGAACCCGTTGTTGTTGTTGTTGTTATGTGCTGTCGAGTCAGCCCCAACTCACAGCGACCTCTTCTTGGGTTGCCGAGGTGGTATCACTACAGAAGTAGATTGCCCATCCTTCCTTCCGAGGAGTGGCTGGTAGGTTTGAACCGCCAGCCTTCTGGTTAGCAGTCAAGTGCTTTAGGCACTATGCTACCAGAGCTCCTTGGAGAACCCCTAGTACAACATATTTTAGGTGCTTAATAAGCTGCAGCACTGTTACCCAAGTAAATACCGCATTATTCATTCAACAAACATAGTATCATTTCTCAAAGACCATGAAGTGAACATTCATTTCTCTTGTGTAAAGCTGATGCTAGACCCAAGCTTGTCTGACTTCCTGAGTCAAAAAGCTGTAGGGTAATGGAACAGGTTTCTGGGTCACAGATTTCAAGACTTGGGGAACACGTGACTATTTCTGGGCACTCCCACCTGGCGTGGTGTGAGAATACCTGATGACATGGGATTGTGGAGCCTTGCTTAGCTGCACAAACTTTGGAGAGGGGCCTGAACCAGAGCCGGTTTGCTGGATTCTGAGGGACTGCCCTGGAGCTACTGATGCTATAGCCGATGCAAGTAGATGGCTTCAGCCCTACAACCTTGGGGCTCACCTGGAATGCACCAACCCCCACCCACTGCCATCAAGTCAGTTCTGACTCATAGTGACCCTCACAGCATTTCCAAGGCTGTAGATCTTTGCACAGGCTGCCTCATCTTTCTCCCTTGGAGCAGCTAGTGGTTCAAACTGCTGACCTTTTGGTTAGCAGTCTTAACCACAGCACCACCAGAGCTCCTTGCACTTACCCCCACCACATAGGGAATCTCACTAGTCACATGAGTCCATCCAATACACTCCTTATGGCAGGATTCATTTTCTCAAAGAATCTGCCAACCTACAGTTTATTTCTCCCTTTCGAAGACCTGGAGATGTGACAGGTTTTTTTTTTTTTGTCTTTTAAAATGAGCACTGGAGGAAGTTTTTTTTTAACAGAGGGGAATCGCCTTGGTAAGGTGGAATGCCAGTTGTATGTTAGTATGTGAAAGTCCAGAGGACATGTGAAAAAGACGTACTTATAAAGCACAAAGGAAGGACAGTCTCTGTTTTGTTTTACTGTGAGAAAATTCTGTGTAAATTTTGATTCCCAGATTGAAAGACTGATGATATAATGATTATGTTAGAATTTCTTTTAATATTATAAAAGCCTTGCTTTTCCTTGAAAAGTTTCAAGTGTACAAGTAAGTGCTGGAAGGGACTTCATTAAAAATGACTTGCATATCAAATCAAGTCTTTTAACAGTGTAGGCTTCCTTTGGTTTGCTTTAGTCAAATGAATTGCTTTATTAAAAAATTTTAGGCTATCTCTGTAACTAAATAATTTTTTTTTTAATGATTGAAATCTGTAAGCAAACTACTTGTTAAGCTTATATCATAGAATGGAGAATACAGCCATATGTAGATCCAGAAAAGCAAACTCACCGCCATCGAGTCAGATCTGACTCATAGCCACCCCTCGTTGGGTTTCCAAGGCGGTATCACTACAGAAGTAGATTGCCCCATCTTCTTTCTGAGGAGTGGCTGGTGGGTTTGAACCACCAGCCTTCTGGTTAGCAGTCAAGTGCCTTAGGCACTACACTACCAGAGCTCCTTGAAAATATTTATGTATCAACTATTAAAATATTTAATAAAGATGACTTATCTTTATTCAATCCTTATCAAGCATTAGACTTTTTAATTAGCCATACATTAAACAGATTTATAATCTAGCTTGCTAAAAGAGTAACAGTTAAGAGATTTTGCTTTTTGTTCTAAAGAAAGATGGAACTTTCACTTTGTTTTGCAGTGGAAGGACTTTGTGAAGGAATTGGTGCTGGATTAGTGGACATTGCCATTTGGGTTGGTACTTGTTCAGATTACCCAAAAGGAGATGCCTCCACTGGATGGAATTCTGTGTCTCGCATCATTATTGAAGAACTACCAAAATAAAGTCTTTAAGTTTCATTGCCTACCCTGGTTTCATTATACTTTTGAAAGTTTTTAAATGACATTTTATATCATTTTTATGTATGCATCTGAATGAAAAATGAAGGTAAACGTGTTTACAGACCAACGTGTGATTTTATACTGTATTTATATCTAGTGTTCATTTTACATCAATCAAAATGTTTAGGATTTTGTAGTTGATTAGAATACTTTAATAATCCCATTCCCTGAACCTATCATTTGGAGTCATTGTGGTCTTTAGTTTTACCTTTTCTTTTAGTATAGCATTTTTAGAAATATGAAAGCTACCAGTCTTTATGCAAGTTGTAAATGTTCAAAATTGTTTTATATCTGTTAAATAAAACTTATTTCAAACAACTTTAACATCTTAAAACTAATTGCCATTCAAATGAGAGTTTATAGTACTTTATATCTGAAAAGTTTAATATAAACCTAATTTTGCACTTACTTGTTTAACAATCATGTATTAGTTTTTAGTGCACGTATAGTATTGTCCCGTATTTTGGGAGATACAAAAAGAAAGGGTGTTTATGTACCAGGAACTAAATTAGCATGTTAGGAATGTTATCTTTATTTAACAAAGGGTAAAAACACATGGACCTTTCCTCAGATTGCTTACCATTTGGGACAGAAGATCAGATATGTACAAAAAATAGCAATAAATCAAAGACCGATGTGTTCATAGGAACCTTGGTGACACAAGAAGTTTTGCAGTTGGCTGCTAACCTAAAGGTTGGTGGTTCAAACCTATCCAGTGGCACCATGGGAGAAAGGCATGGTGAACTGCTTCTGAAAGGATTACAGTCAGGAAAACCTGATGGAGCAGTTCTACTCTGCAACACATGGGATCACATGACTTGGGGGCTGACCTGATGACAGCCAACAAAAACAATATGTTGATTCTGTAAAAGTTGTTGGGGATTAGTTCAAACGAAGGACCTGTTCCTGGATTAGCTCAAACTAAAGGTAGATCGATAGTTCTGGCTGCAGTGGTCAGAAAGAATTCAGGAAGGAAGTGCAGGTGTGTAAGACTGTAAATCGGTGTAGTCCTGGGCTTGAATTGGAAGTACCAGTATTTTATCTGAAACAATCACTATAAAACAACAATAACATCTCCAAGCTTTGTTTACTGAGAAGGCCTAGAAACAATGACAGTCCAGTAATGCCCATAAATTATGTCTGTATATATCATTTCCCACTAAAAGGAATTAAGGCTCTTTGGAGAAATGGATGATTTCAGCTCCCAGGCAGGAAATGTACAATATGAGCCTGGAACATCTTGTTATACTGGAAAACAAGGCAACTATGAAAGACAACTCAAAAGTATCCAGAAGCCAACTTGAACAGGCTCCCACTTGCAAAGATTATACAGTTTGTGCATCAATAAAGATAATAACCACAGTGGTTTGAAACACATCAAATATGTCTGAATGTATGAATTTATAAGGATAAAATTGGTAAGTAGGAAAAAATCGAGCATTTATTCAGCTTTCCCTATATAAACTTTCCCTCTAGGAAGTATATGTACTGTATGCCCTATATCTCTGGGTAAACAAGTTATCAAGGAAGGCAAATTTCTCTTTATAGAGGGATAAGTTTTTTTTTTTTTTTTTGGTGTGTAATAGCATAGTAATTCTGTATTTTATGGTAGTTAGCATATTAACGTAGGTAACAAACAGAATGACAGAATTCTCTCCCTTTTATAACACCCTAATGAATTAAAAAGGAGCCCTGGTAGTGCAGTGGTTAAGCATGTGGTTGTTAACAGAAAGGTCAGTGATTTGAACTCACCAGCCACTCCACTGGAGAAAGGTATTGGCAGTCAGCTTCTGTGAAGATTACAGTTCTGGAAATCCTGTGCAGCAGTCAGAATTGACTAGATTTTGATGGATTTTTTTTAAGCAGGAATCAATGAAAGGATCTAGCAATGATTACCAAAGGCTGATAACATTGTAAAAAGAGACCAGAGAATGTGCCTCCAGATGGAAGTGTGTAAAACTGCTCAGGTAGTTCTGCCAAGAAAAAAAATCAAACCATGATATCATGAAACCTCCAGCTCTGTTGATTATACCTACTACTCACTTACTGACCATCTCGTTATCCGACAGTTCACATTTACAACCAGAGTTAAAAATCTGCTATCCAACAATTTTGCACATTAACAATGTACGTCTGGCAGTAACAACTGGCAAGGTGCAAGGTGAGAGTAACTCTGGCTGCGATGGTTAATGGCCCTCAGTGGTTTGGCAGTTATGTAATGATGAAATTTGGCAGTTATTTAATGATGTAATCATCTTCCATTTTGTGATCTGATGTGGTCATTTTCATTTTTGATTAATGCCAATTTTCACATAATGACCTGGTCTTTGGAACTAACCTGTCAGTAAATGAGGAGTGGGTGTATTAGGAAATACAGGGGATAAAGGAACAGGGAGATAACCAAGATATAATCAAAATTCAGACTGGGGGGAAACTGTAACAATTTGGGTTTTCAACAAATAAATTGCAAGAAAAGAGAATTTTTTTTTCTTTTTTAAGAAAAACTTATGGATTAAAAGAGACTAAAGATCCTGCTGGAGGGGACTCACTGAGGGGGGAGACTTCTCTTCCTGATTTCAGTGTGCTGGATTTGGCCTTTTCTTGCTCCTGCTGCGTGGTCTGTCTGGTGTGTGTGGACATTTGGTGTTGCTCTTCCCAGCCACACATTTCAAAAACACAGTCCCTCAACTACCTGGCCCTGGCCCTAGCATAAGCCCAGTGACCACCTTGCTGCAGCCCTCTTGCCATGTGTATCACGTGCCCCTGGCCTTGTGCTCATAGCAGTGCCACTTCCCTGTGTGTACACCCTACCAGTTCTGCTTATTCCCTGGAAAGTTGTCCCCAAGGTCCGCCTGATGTGGATAAGGCCGGCTCTAGGCTTTGCACTTGCAGAAAGGCCCTAACTCCCTCTGCACACCTACCTACCTGCCTACCAGCCTTGGCTTGACTGCGTTTCCTGTTTTATAGAAGATTGTTAATCAACTCTGGCCTGGACAACCCAGCCAATTTCACTATCAAGTGGTCTCCAATCACATCTTCTCCAATGAGGTCTGGACACCAGCCACAAAGAGGGGAACCCTCCTTCAAGTTTGTCCTCCTTGGGTATTCTCCCTCAGCCTATTCTTTTACCATTCAGAGTTATCATATTTATGTTGTTACTCTCCTTAATAATTCTTTAAACATCTCCTGTTTAAATTACAGTGTGGTTTGTCTCCTGAATGGACCCAGACTGATAGAAGGTGATTACTTGATTGAAGAATTTAGGATAAGAAAGTGAGCAGGAGTAGCACTTTCTCTTCCCTGCCTCTTTTGGAAACAACTTGCTCACGAAGATCATGCATTCAGCCCTATTGCTCCTCGCCATATATTTTATAGGTGCAGGCTATTAAATAGTCTTGGTCCAGTGTTGTTTGTGCATGGAAGGCTATGTCTGTATGATTCTGGGGCTTGGTATTAGGAAGCCCATCCCACAGATACAAGCCTCATTTTCCAATTTCAATGGTATCACTAATAAAAGGTAATATTTTATCTGCCATTTACCTTTTGTCTATTTCTGAACTAGTCCTGAATCTGAGTGGGAAAGAGGTGAATGTGAATCACCTGACAAACCATTTCTTGCTGCTGCTTTTGACATGCTGGTCACTTTCTAGCCTTGGATAGAACAAGCCAAATGTCACAATTTACATACATTGAAATACTAAACATAGAATTCTCTAATATGTGATCTCAGAAAATACACTAGGGAGAAATTTCAAATCATTTAACTTTTGTTGGGCCTTCTACAGTAAGTAGATTTTTGGTTTATTGTTCTGACAATCTTCCTTCGCATATCTGAGTTGAATAGTGGCTTTAATTTTTATATATATGAAATAATGTGGCACAGTGACTTACTTGGTATGACTTTTCTAGCCAGTCTTTGTGACATCCACCAGATTACTGAGTGGGACCATGCAAATAAGGGGTGTAGAACTCTGATGTAAAAATTGGTTAGTTTTGCTATGCTGCTGGGGTTAAAATGAACCCTCGGTGGCTTAGTGCCTAAGGCATTTGACTGGTAACCAGAAGGCTGGTGGTTCAATCCCACCAGCCGCTCCTCAGAAGGAAGTTGGGCAATCTACTTCTGTAGTGTTATTGCCTCGGAAAGCCAAGGGGGTCAATATGAGTCAGATCTGACTCGATGGCAGTGAGTTTGGTTTAGAGGCAGAAGAGGATCTCACTGCCAAAGAAAGAAGAGGTGGAGTGGAGCAGAGCGCATCCTTGGGCCCAAGATCCTTGGGCTGGACCTCCTTGGCAGAGATGCTTGACTGAGGGACGCCTAATCAAGAGGCAAGAAGCAAAGCAGTAGGCTAGCTGGCCCACAGAGTGAGAACGGTGAGCACCCTTGGGCTGGCTGGAGGCTTGCTGGCGCAGTGAGGTGCGCCTAGATGTACCTATGGGGCAAGGCTAAAAGAGCTTCCTAACACTTGCCCGAGCAGGGCAGAGGCCAGACTGGAGGTCAAGGGCCAGAGAGGCGTGCCTGAGGGCAAAGAAGAGAAGAGACTGTCCTGACGGAAGAACCGTATCCTGAGCACGTTCCTGAACCTGGGTGTGTCGCCTGTTACTTCCCTTATAAACCCCATAATTGTGAGTATTGCCTGTGAGTTGTGTGTGGCCACTGCAATGAATTATGGAACCTAACAGAGAAGTAGTGAGTGCTGTGGAGGGACGGTTGGTGTCAGAATTGGTGAAAAGGCTGAAGGGGGCAGCATGTCTGGCCTCGCTGCAGTAAGCCTTGGGCTACTGACGATGACTGTTTCCCTCCTGTGAAGAGGCCAGAAGATGCCATCCTCATGCCCTTTTTGCAAATAACTTGTTTTTCTGTAAACCAAAAACGTTTTGAAGAAGTAATGTGACCACAACATGTGTAACAGTCTCAAAGTGCTTTTTATAATGGTAACATCAATTCTATAGAAAGTGTTCACCAACAGCAGGGCAGTTGACAAGAAAGTGCCATATAGAGTGTAGAGTCTGTATCATAGATTCTCCGTCATCTAAGCAGCTTCCCATTGCAGTAAGCAATAGAAAAACACAACTCAGACTGGCTTTGAAAATAAAGACAATTTATTGGTTCACTTAATTGAAAATTCCAGAGGTACATGTTGCTGCTGTTGAGGATGGATCCAGAATCTCATATAATGTGACTTAATAAGTACCTAGTTTGTTTACATTTCTGTCATTTGTTTAGTGTGGACTCCATTTCAGACAAACTCATACCAATTCAGGGTCCTAAAGTGGCTTCAAAGAGAATGTGTCAGTATTCTCAGAAATTATCTTTAAAGAGTTACTGATTGGATTAGCTTAGGTTAACTGTGGCAATTCCAAACTGTTCATTACGAACATGGATGGCACATGTAGATTGGCTCTGCAATGCGGGCCCAACCCTTGTACCCATGAGGCTCATTCCATCTAAACTGCAAAGCTGAGAACAGCTGTTGTTGTTGTTAGGTGCTGTCGAGTCGTTTCCAACTCATAGCGACCCCATGCACAGCTGAGAACAGAGAGAGGGATAACTTCCTAAAAGAAGAGAAATGGATACCAGGCAACCAACAACAGGTATTTGTAACAGGTGTTCCCAATGTCTATTTCCTATTCATTTATTCACTCTTTAAAAAGAAATTTAAGACTTTAAGTAACCTAAAACTTCACAGATTTTCAGCATGTTACCTAACACATTTTTAGAAAACAGGCATAAATTAAAGGTTTAAGTCATTTCACAGTGTTTTATTTCTGTAAGGTATTTTGTAATTGCTAAAAGCTCTTGCTGTGAAAGTGGTAATACATACTTATCTAAAGATTTTACATTCAAGAAAATGTCCACATTCAAAGGAAAATCCTCTGATGACTCATGAACTCAAACATGATTCTTCAGATGTCCTTTTTAGTGTGGTGTTTTTTAAAAACATGATTTTCTACATATTAGCTGCCCAGAAATGAACATATTGAAATATAAGATTTTTCCCAAAACATGGTTTTTCCCATCATCACCTCTGATCACATTCTACCCTGTGTTCCCTAGAGCATAGCCCCAGCAGGTGTTTTTGTTTCTTTGGCCTCTTTTTTTTTTAAATCTTCAAGAGTTCTCCCTTTAACAGATCTGGTTTCCCTGCGCCAGTCTCCCAGTCCGTGCCCTTCTTACACCCAGTACTTTTTCAACTAAAGTTCTTTACCTGTCCTTTATCTGCCTGAATCCAGGAAAGAGCAGCCTAAAGTGAAATGAACTGACTCCAGCTGCTTGCAATCTGTCTTCAGCCTCTATAATTGGGATCTGCTTCAAGTTATCAGTGGCATTAATCTTCATCCTACTGAAATATTTACGTGGTTGATAACCCTCTTTTTGAGCTCACCCTTCTTATTTCTGATTGGCCTTCCTCTGTCACCCTTAAGATGGGTCATGTCTGTTGTATTAATTACTCTCGTCTCTAGCACTCTTTGATCAATCAGAAAAATCCAAACTGGTTTAATAAGCTCTGGAAGTTCTCATGATCACTCCAGTCTTTCAGCTTTATCTTCCATTTCTTCATTGCCATGTTGACTGACAACTCACTATTCAAAAAATGACATCTATGCTTTTTTCCCCAAGGTTACTTCAAAGCCCAGCTCAAATGCATTTCTCCATGAATCCTTCTCTAGTTCCCTCATCTTTAATCACTACCTCCAACTCCATCAATAAGTCCAAGCTACCTTGATTACCTATCTTGATTAGACATCTGTAAAAGCTAATCAGTTACCATTATTATCACCAGAATAATCTCTCATATAATCCAAACTCCTTCCCATGACCTACCTCAAGATCTGGCCTGATGCTTAGTGGTCCAGGCATTGTGCTAGGTACTTTGATTGTTACAATCCTGTCAATAATCTATGAACTATGGACTTTGGTTGCTGTTGTAAAAGCATATATAACACATTTGCAGTTCAATATTTTTCAAGTGTACAATGTAGTGCTATCAATTACATTAATCATGTTGTGCAACCACCACCCATAATCGCTGCCCAATTTCCCACCACCATAAACACATCTTCCTAAATAACATGAGCTATGTATGGACTTTCAAAATCCCTATCTGAAACCTCTTCTCCTGCCTCATCCTGGCTTTGTTTTTCACTCCATTACAGATTTCTCCTAAGAGCACTCCCTCAATACGTCACTTGCCCGTGAATCACCATCTCAGTCGTTGCTTCAGAAGACCTGATCCAAGGGACCATTTATAAGCGAGGAAACTTGAGACAGAGATGATGTGATTTGTCACAGATCAGACAGTAAATGGGCAATCTGAAACCAGTCTGGCTCCCAAACCTGTTTTTATCACACTGTATTGGCTACTTTGCCAACCTCTTCTCTGGACACTGTCCTCACTCTTCTCCCTCTTCTGCGGTTGTGTGGCATCCAGTCAGTTCTGACTCATGGTGACCTTATGAGGCAGAGTACAACTGCCTCATGAGTTTCTGTGCTGTAATTTTTATGGGTGCAGATTGCCAGGTCTTTTCTCCCACAGAGCTCTGAATTGCCAACCTTTCAGTTAGCAGCTGAGTGCTTAACCACTGCACCACTAGAGCGCCTCCTTCTCCTCTAGCCGAATTGATTTGGGCCTCAGCATCTTTGTGCTTGCTATTTTCTCTGCCTACAATACTTTCAAGGAGCTCTGGTGGCACAGTGCCTAAGGCACTTGACTGCTAACCAGAAGGTTGGTGGTTCAAACACACCAGCTGCTTGTGGAAGGAGAGGTAAAGGTTTACTGCCTTGGAAACCCAATGATCCTCAGTATGAGTTGGAATTGACTTGATGGCAGTGAGTTTGGTATGAGAATACTTTTTCTCTAGCTTTTTATGAAGGAGCTCTGGTGGTATAGTGGACAAGGCATCTGGCTGCTAACCAGAAGGTCAGCAATTCAAACCCACAAGCCATTCCATGCAAAGAAGATGGAATAATCTACTTCCATAAAGATTTAGAGCATCAGAAACTGAATGGGGGTCACTATGGGTCAGAACGGACTCAATGGCAGTGAGTTTGGTTTTGGAGTGAGCGTTCTGTGGCTTGCTTCCTCACTTCTTTCAAAATGTTTCAAATATTACCTCCTCACAAGGCCTTTCCTGACCCCAACCACCCTACCTAAAGCAGCATTGCTAGTTCCAACTCTGTTTTCATTTTAACTTTTAGTATCTGAAATTATATTATGCATGTATCTGTTGTCTGTCCCTCATACTAAGTGAAAATTCCATTAGGGCACAAATGCTGTCTGGAATATTTCCTGCTTGGAAAACTATCTGGCACAAAGTAGGCATGCAGGAAAGTGTTTGATGCTGAGTGAGTGAAATGCATTTTCTTTTCTCAGAGATTCTACAGAGCTCTGTAGAAATCTCCTGGCATGTTGTTAATCCCAAATGTAGTTATTTAATGTGTATTTTATTCATTCTGCTAGCCTACATGCTCTGAGAGGACAGGAATTATGTTTTATTAAATTGGGGGTACACAGGAAGACATTCGAGGAGCTCTGGTAGCATAGTGCCTAAAGCACTTGACTGCTAACCAGAAAGCTGGCGGTTCAAACCCACCAGCCACTCCTCAGAAGGTTGGGCAATCTACTTCCACAGTGATACTGCCTCAGAAACCCAAGGAGGGGTCGCTATGAGTTGGGTCCAACTCCACGGCACATAACAACAACAACAACAACAGGAAGCATTCGAGTAATTGTGCTACCTCTAAAATTCCAAATATCAATTGCAGTTTATCTTTCCACATAGGGATCAGTATCAGGATTTTACACAAATAATATAATCCAGAAATATTTAAATATATATATATATATATATATATATCATCATAAAGTGTTTCTATGCATGTTACAAGAGATTTTAGTAAAAACAATTAGGTACTTATTTTATCTTTATTTTAAAAACAATGCCATTTTCAAAATATAAAAAATAGACCTATTTTCAAAGAACCATTTAAATTTAAATATGGCTTTGAAAACCACAATGTTTTATTTACAACAAAATGATGGTAGTGCAATAGCATTCATGTTTATGATGAAGAAAAACTTATTCCTCTGGCAACCTTTTCTTTATATTTTACAATGACTCATGAAAATAAAATCTGTAATGGCCGTTGATGTAATTTGTATCTAAACCTGAATTTGAGCAACAAATGTAGATTAATCATTTATTTGGGATCTGGACTCATATATCCCAAAGTTAAGCAGGGTGTTATTAAAGAGGGATGCAGCCTCATTTCCGTTTCCATACAGTTTGCTCACAAACATGTCTCAAACATCCCAGAAGTTGTATGGGGGATTTATTAGCACCTCCAATGGCTGAGTTATAGCCCTAGGTGCTAAATAAAGGGCAATATAGCTGGCTTCTAGAGATTCAGATTTTATATAGTTCAAATTCACTAAGTGCCAATGCCAAAACACAGGAACTAGAGAACCAGGAATACATTTTAAAGTATGGGAGAGCCTCTGAAAAGGAAAACATCAGCAATGGAATGACAACAGATGTCAGATACTTTTCAAATTAAGAAGTAGCATTTCACTAATTAGTGCCTTCAAATGGAATTAAAACTGAAGACCATTATTTACAGTGGAGTCTTTCTTATGAAAATCTTCTGATTCTAAAATGGTCTGGATTTGGGCAACACCTTTTTCAGTAACCCTTAAAGCTTAATTTACCCTAGAAACATACAATGACATTCTTGTAAGAAGTTATCTTCTTACTATTGCACAGAGGTCAATTTTAAAGACAATCCAGGCAAACAGTTTAAGAAAAACATAAATTCATCTAATCCATTCAGCAGCGAGTACTGCAAATCAGCTTCTACTCAAGACAATAAAATGGACAAATTTATGAAATTCTACACTTGATATCAGTTTTAGGTTGTGTTGATGGTAGCTGTTTGAGGCAGAGGTAGCCAAGCTACACACAGGAAGGCAAAAAACTGAAAACACTGTGAAGACTTAGCAGTACTTTGACTTCTTCTAATGATTACAGACCACTTTCTGAGTGTCAGTATTCTTCTGAGTTTTAAGTTTCAAACACAAAGGAGGAGATGCTGCTGCCTTCGGCCGATATACTGGAATCATCCTCTTTTAGCTTACTTTGTTTTCTCTCCGGTCAAGTAAAAAATGTAAGACGTTTTCATATACCACAAAGGTAATACAGCAGGCTGGAGTCACTCTAATCAAATTAGGGGCAATTCCTTTGTAAAATCCACTGATGCCTTCTTTCCTTTAGTGGGAAAAACAGATTAATACTTAATTTTCTAAATGGTTAGCCTGAAAATATGAATGTTTAACTGACACAGGGTATGTAGCAAGCAGTCCATGTTTCCAGTATCCTGGAATAATGTAGTTTATGAGCCATTTGGAGGGGCTTGCATTCCTTCTGTGGGCTGACTGAGAAAGAGGACATGGATGCCTCAAAACTGACTCAGAAGTGCTTTGATGATAACTATCTTTCAAATGCTTTTATTTTATGAAGGAGTCTTAACTCTGATCTAATGTAGAGATTAAAAATCCCATGTTGTTGTTGTTGTTATGTGCCTTCGAGTCGGAGCTGACTCATAGCGACCCCTCCTCATGCTTCCGAGGCAGTACCACTACGGAAGTAGATTGCCCCATCTTCCTTCCGAGGAGTGGCTGGTAGGTTTGAACCGCCAGCCTTTTGGTTAGCAGTTAAGTGCCTTAGGCACTATGCTACCATAGCTTATGTAAATACCAAACAACACTAAATATAACATACAAAAAATATAACTTTATGTCCTTAATGCTTAGAATAAAGAATATAGCCTAGTACTTGTCAATTAGGTTCTCAATCAATATTTTCTGAACTGAAATAAATTTAAAAATCCCGTTCTAGGAGCTAATCTGCAAAAGTGAGTCCACTTCCAGGCCCAAAGGATAACCTGGGCCATAGTCTTGGGGGTTCCACCAGTCTCTATCTGACCACTAATTCTGGTCATTATTGTGTTTTTTAATTTCTCAAATGACAATAAAAAATTAGGGAAAAAAAAATCCTGCTGTGGGCTTTTTACAATGAAAGGGAGCTATGAGGATGTTTAGTTGTGACGGTCTAACTAATGCCACGTTAGATGCTAAAGAATAAGTGTCTTTTCCATATAAGGAAACAGTTATTTGCTAAAGTTATGATGCCATTGCAGGTGTGGGCTCTTCTCAACTGTATTAAACTAAATTTTTTTTTTTTTCCTAAAATGACTTCCTATATGCCATGTCACAAGCCTCAGGGAGATTAAGTCCATGGTCACAGGTGTAGTAAACAGGAAAGCAGGAACCACTAGCCATCTTTTTGTCACAGCACACTGGCCTTTGCTATAAAATAAGCATCAACTATATGTCTAAGAGGTGTCTAGACCAACTTGGACATACCCCAGGGTCTCACCTCCATGTCCTCGTGATAACATCCAATACACCCTTATAAAAAATGTGTTGATCCTGAAGACGAGCTCTCACGACTTGGTACGGGTATGTTGCTGCTACAGCAAATATTTTGGATAGTGCTGCAATAGATATATACTCCACTGTGCTCTGAAATGAAACAAGACATTTCTGTTTTTCCTTAGAAATACAGAAGTCAAAATTATATAGGAAAACAAACATTAAAAGGGATCTATAGGTAAACAATACTGTCACCCTTCCCTTAACAATTAAGGGGCTCTATTTTTTAACATTTGTGTATCACTAGCCTATAAAATATTAAATTAGTTGCAGAGTCAGTACTTGTAATCATAACAATACCACCAAAGGAAGCATGGCAAAATTCCCACCTATAAAATGCCCGTAAAGTAAATGATAACATGTTTTGGAGAATCCTCTTACCAACTGGGCTTCTGGTAACCTATTGATATGCTGGTTGTACTTCAACTTCAGCAATTCGTATGCCATAAACTGGAGGGCACCATGTGATGTTCCAAACAGCCCAGGAACAAATCCCTAGAAGGCAACCATTTAAAAAAAAAAAAAAAAAAAAAACTAAGCCAAACAACATACCTTCAGAGAAATATTTTCTCTCCTTTCTTAATGTAGTATAAGAAAATTCATTTGTTGTTTAACTTTTACATAAATCACATTTTTTTGTATATGGAATTTCTAAAATGCATTATTTTACTACTTTATTTAAGTTAAAAGCTTGGATTTTCACATCTTAGTCTTTCTTTAAATAGTATACATATCAACATAAAGAAAAGACCCACACTATAAGGTCAGAGAAATAGAAATTTCTAACCAAAATAGCTCTGGAATGGAAACCATGACTGGGTTTTTGAGCTCTGTATCTCCCAGTAACACTAAACAACCCTGAACAACTTTTTAAAATGTCCATCATACTTTCATTACCTGGACTTTGGACTGGGTGACCTTTTCTAGGAAAACCACTGAAACTAGAACTTTGACAAGTGGTTCTCTTGTGCCTGTTACTGCTGAAAGTATCTTTTTACAGCAGCAAGAACTGGGTGTGGGCGGAAAATTAACTTCTGGGAAGTTAAAGTAAAGCTAGCAGTAATTCAATGAACTGATGGTCAGTATTCTAAAAGAATGAGGCAAGAAATGATGAATGATGTACTGAATGATACATTTCCAAAAGTTTATTCATGGGTCAGTAATCCCTAATTAATTCTTGAAAAACAAACTAAAATGTAACGTATCAAGTTTTATTTTTTTTTTACTTTTATTTTTTAGGGAGCTCTGGTGGCATAGTGCCTAAGGCATCTGACTGCTAACTAGGAGGTTGGCGGTTCAAACTCACCATCTGCTCCATGGAAGGAAGATGGGGCAATCTACTTCTATAAAGATTTACTGCCTTGGAGACCCACTGGAGGTTGCTATGAGTCAGTATCTACTCAATGGTAGTGAGTCTGCTTTTGCTAGTTTTTATTTTAAAGTATGTATGGCCTAAAAAATTTTATGGGGGTAAACAGGTCATGGGAGTAAGAGTTGGAGGACAGGAAACAGGGAAAGAGAAAAGGAACTATAAAGTCATTACAGAATCTGAAAACAGATCTTACTGTCACTAGGAAGAAATTTCAAAAATACTACAATAAGCAAGGGGCTGGCTTTGTTGTTTTTTAATTCTTACAAGATGTGGCCAAAGATATTTCACTGAGACAGATTGGAGTTGTTATACATTTGGTACACAGGCAATGAGGTTAATAAAATCTTCTAAGATCCTGTTACCCCAAGTTCCCAAGAGACCACAGCTTCCAGGGAGGAGAGTAGAGAATAAATGACCTGGTTGTATGACCTAGAGAAAACGTACTGGACAAAATTTCAGATAGTTCTTCTCACACCCTCCACTGTCATAAGACATATTATAGTAACAAAGATAAACAGTTTAAAATACAATTTCAACATTGTAAACTAGGTTTCAGTTTTTATTAAATTGTGTCTTAGTTTTGCTTCTTTTTAGGATTGATTATGGGTTATTCAGAACTCAAGACAATAAACTCAACCGACATTATAAAATAAACTTAACCGGTTATAATTTTCAGTTATTCAAAATATGATATTAAGTTATTACCTTATATAGTCCACGCACACCTTCATACTTATGTATTTTCGTAAGAGTATCAAACAATCCTTTATACTGTCGCTGTGGAAGGTTAACCTCACCTTCATACTGTAACATAAGGCGTGTTTTTGCTACCCATAATGGGTTTGTAATGCAGAGGGTCATGGCTCCTAAAATCAGATTTAAGTAAGATTACTTAGTATACACAGGCACTTTCTCATTTGTGATAATCCAAATTAAGAACAGTCCATTTATATAAGAAGGAGGTTGTACAGGAGCTGTACCTGGAAGACCTGTGGTCTTCAAGCCACTGTCTTGGGTTTGTTGTTAATTGTCAGTCACTGTTGAGTCAATTCCGACTCATGGTGACCCCATGTGTACAGAATAGAACTGCTCCATAGGGTTGTCAAAGCTGTGACCTTTGCAAAGTAGATCACTAGGCCTGTCTTTTGAGGTGCCTCTAGGTAGATTTAAACTACCAACCTAGTAGTAGCTTTCAGCTAGTAGCTCAGTGCTTAACCATGTGTATCACCCAGAGACTCCCAGTCTTAGGGTAGACACAGTTTTTGGTGCTTATAACAAGTTCCTCATGTGGTTGGTGAGAGGTAAAAGGGAGATGGAAATGTGAAATATTTTCCCTTTGAGATGTGAGGATAGGTGTGGGTCCTAAACAGTGTTATTGGTGTAGAGAACAGATGGAAGTTCTGAGAAGCAGACTGTGATAAGGAGTCTTAGGGCCAGGAGATGGTGTAAACTAGAGGGGTTGAAGAGCAGGACACCACAAATTCAACATCTGCACACGTATATTCACCACAATTTCCCTCACATCCATTCAAAGAGGCTATTACACCTCAAAAAGAAAACTATATAATGTAATAAACAAGATTTTACCTTCTTGATAGAGAGCGCTAATGCAATTTTTAAAAATATTGTTAAATTTCTTGTTTGAGTTTCTTAAGTAGTCATATATTTAACAAATATTTATTGAGTCCTATTGTAGACTCTGCAAACAGGTATTCAAAAGTGAGTAAGGTATTTGTCTTAAAGAACTCACAATATTAAGAACATCACAAAAACAAGGTAAAGACTTATGGAACTTACGTTGTGTTTTTCCCTCTGGATATTATTCATGCATAAAGCAATTCAACAGGCTACTAAACTGTAATTTTTAAATTGGAATTATAAATACTCTATCAAACCATCTTATACTATTAAGGGAGTTATAATTTTGCTAAATTTTACCCCTTCTGTGATAATTCTTGAATCTATCCAGAGTAATCAAGGGAAATACCTGCTTTCTAAGAAATTTCACATGGTAACTGAGTAATAGAGTTAGATGAGCATATTTAGACTCTGGTGTTAAAGGGAAAATACAATGAAAGCACCAGTAAAAATCCAGCTGGAGACTGGCATCTTTGTGCTGCCCACTCGGCCTTACCAGCTTCAGCAGCTGAGACAAGGTATTCTGTTGCCTCGAGTTGCTCAGCTCTTCCTTCTGTCTTATATGATTTGATGGCATTGTAACTAAAAATGTAAACACAAACAGTCTGATCAACAGTTGAAGAGGTATCTTAAACCACTAAAGTCTGTTTGAAATTATGTTCACAACAGTATCCCAGAAGTAATGTACAATGCAACCACAAAATGAGAACTTTTCAAGAATGGATTTGCTGAAAATGGTTTATAAGATTACAATATACAAGTATTAAGCCTACAAAAGTTACCAGTTAAACATTTCACCTTCCTGAATTCACTTCATTGAAGTGTCTGCTGTAAGGAGTCATTTCCCATCTCATCCACTTTCCTCCTATTAAAAACTTTCTTCCTATTAAGAACTTTCTTCCAGAACAAATATGAAACTAATAAATGATCTTGCACTTTTTGAACCTTCCAATTCAGAAAAAATGGATTAAATAAGTCATATTCCTTTATCAACTGTCATGTAAAAAATCACTAGGGAGAAAAATTCTTTTTTACTCAGTATTGTTAAAATCTCCCAGATCTACTTACAAGAAAAAGTAGAGTCCCCAGGATAAACCTGCACCCCACACATTTGGGGTTACTCCTTGGTAAAGTCCACGTAGTCCATCAAGTTTCCAAATAGTAGTCAAACAATGCAAAATTCCTTTATACTTTGGTCTCAGTTCCAGTCCATCATTCACTACATTAAAGGATACACAAAGTTTGGTGAAAAAAAAAGTTCCAGCTTGAAATCACATATAAATACAGATATCACATAATCAGTCATATAGAAAAGATAAATTCAGAAAAAAAAACAAAAAACTTTTAGGTAGAGAAACTAATTTTCCAGGATTATTTGTTGTTGTTACCAAAACCAAAACCAAACTCACTGCCATGGAGTTGGATCCAACTCATAGCGATCCCTCCCTGTGTTTCCAAGGCAGTATCACTACAGAAGTAGACTGCCCAACCTTCCTTCTGAGGAGTGGTTGGTAGATTTGAACCGCCAGCCTCATGGTTAGCAGTTAGATGCCTTAGGCTCTGACTCATAGTGACCCTACGTACAGCAGAATGAAACACTGCCTGGTCCTGTGCCATTCTCACAATCCCTGCTATGTTTGAGCCTAGTATTGCAGCCACTGTGCCAATCCATCTTGTTGAGGGTCTTCTCTGACCCCCTACTTTATGAAGCATGATATTCTTCTCCAAGGTCCAGTTCCTTCTGACAACATGACCAAAGTACGTCAGATGAAGTCTGGCCATTCTTGCTTCTAAGGAGCGTTCTGGCTATACTTCCTCCAAGACAGATTTTAAATTAATACATTTATATATTTTATGGAAGTACTTATTGAGGGCACACTAAGCACTCAAATAATATTGTAGAAAGTGTTGGATCCCATTCTTTTTTTAAAAAAAACCTAACATTTTATTGTATTTTTGGTGGACCTGTATACACTGAAATAGGGTTCCACTCAACAATTTCTACACGTTCTGTTCAGTTACATTTGTTATACTCATCACATTACATCAACATTCTCATTATTTCTGTTCTATTTGTTACATTCCTGTTGATCTATTCTCACTGTCCTCTAACCCTCTCATCTATGCTTTAGAGTACTGATGATCAAGGGTGATGTTCTTTATGAGCTAATGTGATATTAAGCTAAAAAATGCCTGGAGGGGACAGTTTTGATTCAGGGTTTACAGAGTATCTCAGGGCAATAGTCTCAGGGACCGCTGTAGTCTCAGTGGGTCCAGTAATTCTGGACTTTTAAGAGTCTGAAGTTCTGTCCCATGTTTTTCTCCCTTTTTATGAGGATCCACCTGTTGTGGCCTTGATCAGAACATCTGGTAGTGACAGATGTGTACCATCTAATTCTTTTGGTCTCAGGTTACAGAAGGCCATGGAGGACCATGTAGACAGTTAGTTCTGTAGAATGGTTCATTCTCTAAATCTTAGGTTTCCTTCTTTCTCTTTTGCTCCAAGGAACAATAGTTGTATCTTCGATGGCCACTCACAAGCTTTTAAGACCCCAGATGCTACTCACCAAACTAGGATTAGAGCACAAACTTTATTAACTATACAACTGAGTTGTTTCACAAGACTATGACCATAAATCTTCAGACCAAGAAAACTAAGCAATCCTATATGGTTATGTCTAAGAAGTATCTGTTTCTGTGAGTTCTATTTTTTCTATGTATACACATATCCATACACACACATGTATGCTGTTGTTGTTGTAGTAAAATTATATATAACTTTGCATTACCCAAACATCCTTTTTCTTGTGTACAACTTAGTGGCATGAGTTACTTTGATTAAGCTGTGCAATACTTCATCCATATGTATTCCCTCTTACATAATTTCAAAAGCCTCTTATGTAAATATGTTATAACACTTAGGGTTTTGTTGTTGTTGTTGTTGTTAAGTGCCACTGAGTTAGTTCTGACTCACAGTGACCCTATGTCCTACAGAACAACACACTGCCCAGTCAGGCACCATCCTCACAGTCTTTGCTGTGTTTAAGCCTATTGTTGCAGCCACTGTGTCAAATCATCTTGTTGAGGGTCTTCCTCTTTTTCACTGATCTTCTACTTTGCCAAGTATGATGTCCTTCTCCAGGGACTGGTTCCTCTGGATAATATGTCCAAAGTGCATGAGGTGAAATCTCACCATCTTTGCTTCTAAGGAGCATCCTGGCTGTACTTCTTCCAAGACAAATGTGTTTGTTATTCAGGCAGTCCATGGAATATTTAATATTCTTCGCTAACACCATAATTCAAAGGCATCAGTTCTTTGTTCTTTAAACAAAGTTTATTCAAAAAAAATGAAGAAACACTGTCCAATTTTCACATGTGTATGAGGCAACTGAAAATACCATGGCTTGGATCAGGTGCACCTTAGTCCTTAAAGTGCATCTTTGCTTTTCAACACTTTAACACAGTCTTTTGCAGCAGATTTGCCCAATGCACTAAGTCCTCTGATTTGACTGCTGCTTCCCTGGGCATTGATTGTGGATCCAAGGAAAACGAAACCCCTGATAACTTCAATCTTTTCTCCGTTTATCATGATGTTGCTTATTGGTCCAGTTGTGAGGATTTTTTTTCTTTATGTTGAGGTGTAATCCATACTGAACACTGTAGTCTTTGATCTTCATCAGTAAGTGCTTCAAGTCATCTTCATTTTTAGCAAGCAAGGTTGTGTCATCTGCATATTGCAGGTTGTTAATGAGCCTTCCTCCAATCCTGATGCCATGTTCTTCCTCATATAGTCCAGCTTCTTGGATTATCTGTTCACCATACAGATTGAACAAGTATGGTGAAAGGATACAACCCTGGAGCACACCCTTCCTGATTTTAAACTATGCAGTATCCCCTTATTCTGTTTGAATGACGGCCTCTTAGTCTATGTACAGGTTCCGCATAAGCACAGTTAAATATTCTGGAATTCCCATTCTTTACAATATTATCCATAATTTGTTATGATCCACAGAGTTGAATGCCTTTGCGTAGTCAATACAACCCAGCTAAACATCTCTCTGGTATTCTCTGCTTTCAGCCAAGAGCCATCAGATACAGCAATGATATTCCTGTTCCATGTCCTCTTCTGAATCCAGCTTAAATTTCTGAAGGTCCCTGTCTATGTGCTGCTGTAACTGTTTTTGAATTATCTTCAGCAAAAGTTTATTTGCATATGATATTAATGATATTCTTTGATAATTCCACATTTCGTTGAATCACTTTCCTTTAGAATGGGCAAAATATGGTTCTCTTCCAGTCAGGTAGCTATCTTCCAAATTTCTTGGCATAAATGAGTGAGCATTTCCAGCTTTTCATCTGTTTGCTGAAACATTTCAATTGGTATTATGTCAATTCTTGGAGGCTTGTTTCTCACCAATGCCTTCTTTGATTTTATTTTCCCTCAATTTAGAGACTATCTCAAGAAGAGATTTTTGTAATGTTGTTGTTGTTACATGGCGTTGAGTCAGGCCCGACTCATAGCGACCCCTCCTTGGGTTTCTGAGACAGTATCACTATGGAAGTAGATTGCCCAACCTTCCTTCTGAGGAGTGGCTGGTGGGTTTGAACTGGAAAATGTATTATTAAAATGCTCAAAAATATTCAAAACATAAACTAGCTACAAGTCTCAATTAAAACAAGAATGCTGCCAAAACGTGAGTACTGTAATAGGAAAGAAAAATGTTGATGCAGTAACTTTTTTCCTGAAAATGTTCTTTCTACACCTCATCTCACACATACACCAATATCAGAACTCATATATCTTTTTCTGATTCTCAAAAGCTGTAACAAAATATGACAGGTTAAAGCATAAACAAACTTATATGATATTTTATGTTTTCCAAATAAAAGAATTGAAATGTGTTTTCAATGTTTAAAACATAATACTTCTTTGACAAAATAATATATATATAATTATATATAATAAATGGTTCATAAAGCTACTATGCAAGAAATACCTACAAATCAACAAGAGAAAGACAAACAGCCCCAAAGAAAAATGGGCAAAGATATGAAATTTCAATTTGCAAAAAAATACAAATAGCCAAGAAGCACTGATAAAGTGCTCAACCTCACAGAAAAATAAATGCAAATTAAGAAAAGACATTTTTTTTTTCTTTCCAGATTGAAAACCATTTAAATGTTTGTTAATATCAATTTTTGGTGAGGGCATATTGAAAGAGGCACTCATGCTCTTTTAGAGAGCAATTTATAGCAGTTATCCAAATTTAAATGCAATGATCCTTTGACCTAGCAGTTGCATTTCTAAGAATATATTTTATAGACATACTAGCCTCAGTATACAAAGATGCATAAAGATGTTTGCTGTTGCCAACTTCTGTGACAGCAGAAGTAAAAATAATCTCAATATTCATCAGTAGGGGAATATTTAAATGAATCATGATACATCTGTACCATGAACCACTGTAAACATTTAAAAAGACTGAGATAGCCACGGGACGCCACAGGGCACCAGAGGGGCAACATTCGCATGGAGGAAATGTAGGACACACAAATAAATAAGTAAATAAATAAAAAGATTGAGATAGGCAGAAAGATGTCTGACTATACTGAGAATAACATGGCTATAACTATCTTAAAGAACCATCCTCTGCCACTGTGTATGTGTTTTTACATATGTTTGAGTATGCCTAGAAAAAGGAATAGACCGAAACACCGCATATGTTAATGGTAGTATCTGTAGGAAATGAGATTGGGAGGCAGGGCTTGTAGGAAGAGAATGATAAAGGCAATTCAACAATATAAAGTAGAGGAAGTAAAAACTAAGCAAAGATAATATATTTTACATAAAAAATAAAGCAAGTCTAGGGAAATTTTTTATAAATTTATTTCCGTTCTCTTTCAGACCAGAAACCTCCAGATGCTTTATATCTGCAACTGACAATGAAATACAGTAACAGAGTAACATTTAAAAACTCTTTTCAGGTCATAAATATTGAACTAGCACAATCATTAAAAATAGCTTAAAAAAAAAGCTATATATATGCACTACAGGAAATTTAGAAACACAGAAAGGAACAAAGAAGAAAGTAAGTCACTCACAATGCCACCACTGAGAGATGACCGCCCTTACTTTCTTTCTTCCCCTTCTTTTATGACTGTAGACACAGGTACACATAGTTCTTTATCTTGAGACCTTTTTGCTGATTTTCAGATCTATATATTTCACTGAAGCATATCCAAAACTTAACTAGTTGTTTTCCCCATCGTTGTTGAAGTGCTCTTGTTTCAGTGTTCTGTACAGCTCAATAAACTGCACTACTATCTACACATGTTCAAACCAGAAACCTGGGGACTATCCATGAACCCTGAATCCCTTTTTATCAATTAACAAGTCTATATGGAGCACTGGTAGTGGTTAAGAGCTTGACTGCTAACCAATAGGTTGGTGGTTCGATCCCACCAGTGGCTCTCTAGAAGAAAGATGTGGCAGAATGCTTCTGTAAAAACTGCTGTTGTTAGGTGCAACAGCTGCAACATGAACCAATAAGGACCATAATCGTTAAAAAGTTTTAAAACTTTTGTGCTTCAAAAGACACTAATCATGAACATGAAAAGCAACCCACTGAATGGGAGAAAATCTTTGCAAATCATATATCTGATAAGAGATTCACAAACTTGTTGTTGCTAGGTGCCCTTAAGTCTGTTTCAATTCATCAAACCAAACCAAACTCACTGCTGTCAAGTCAGTTCCGACTCATAGCAACCCTTCCTTGGGTTTCCAAGGTAGTATTGCTACTGAAGTAGATTGTCTAGTCTTTCTTCCGAGGAGTGGCTGGTAGATCTTCTGCAGCACATAAGCCCAATGCAATACATTATTTGATTTCTTGACTGTTGCTTCCATGAGCATTGATTGTTGATACAATCCTTGACAACTTCAATATTTTATCCAGCTTCTTGGATTATCTGCTCATCATACAGATTGAACAGTGCCAGCCTTCTGGTTAGCAGTCACATGTGTTAGGAACTATGCTACCAGAACTCCTGTTTCAACTCATAGCCACCCAATATACAACAGAGCAAAACACTGCCCAGTCCTCCACCATCCTCACAATCATTTCTACATTTGAGCTCACTGTTGCAGCTACTGTTCCCAATCCATCTCCTTGAGGATCTTCTTTTTCGCTGACCCTCTACTTTACCAGGCATGGTGTCCCTCCTGATAACACGTCCAATGGACGTGAGACAAACTCCCATTATCCTCATTTTTAAGGAGGATTCTGGGTACACTTCTTCAAAGATAGATCTCTACTGGCAGTCCATGGTATACTTAATATTTCTTGCCAACACTGTCTTCCTTATTCATTGTCCAGCTTTCACATGCCTATGAGGTGACTGAAAATACCATGGCTTGAGTCAGGTGCACCTTAGTCCTCAAAGTGACATCTTCGCTTTTAAATACTTTAATGAGATCTTCTGCAGCACATAAGCCCAACGCAATACATTATTTGATTTCTTGACTGTTGCTTCCATGAGCATTGATTGTCGATACAAATCAAATAAAATCCTTGACAACTTCAATATTTTATCCAGCTTCTTGGATTATCTGCTTATCATACAGATTGAACAGTGTCATGAAACACACCCAGTTTCTGATTTTAAACCATGCAGTATGCCCTTGTTGTTTGAACAACTGCCTCTTGATCTGTGTACAGGCGCTGCATGAGCACAATTAAATGTTCTGATTCTCATTCTTTGTAATGTTATGCATAATGTTATGATCCACACTGTCAAATGCCTTTGCATAGTCAACAAAACACAAATAAACATCTTGCTGGTATTCTCTGCTTTCAGTCAAGATGCATCAGACATCAGCAATGATACCCATCATTCCATGTCATCTTCTGAATCCAGCTTGAATAGCTGGCAGATTCCTGTCAATTACAGCCTTGGAGACTCTATAATACAGTTCTCCGCTGTCCTATAAGGTTGTTATGTGTCAGAATTGACCAGACGGCAATAGGTTTGGTTTTTTATTTTGATTCTATACCATATATCTCTCTTGGACCTATCTACGACTCCCAATTCCCACTGATACCATCCTACTCGAGGACACCATAATTTCTCAACTAGCAACAGCATTTAAACTGGTCTTTTTGGCTGTAGATTTGTTCTTCGCCCGGGGCCCTTCCACTTCCACTCCACCCATTTCTTGTACTACAGGTTGAGTAATCTTCTAAAACACACTTTTCAATTGGCCACATTCCTTCTTAAAAGTATTCTACACCTGTATGATAGAGAACATATTCCTTCACTCCCTCCCTCAAGAGCCCCGGTTTCCCTTCTACACTCTTCTTACACTCAATGGTGCTGCCATACTGAACTTACTGCATAGTGCCTGGCTCATTAAAGTTTATACTGTACATTATTTGATGAAAATTGCTGGAATGTTCAACAACTTTCTTTGTTCTTATACTGTCTTTGACCTTGAAGCTTTTCCACAGGCTATTCCATCTGCCAGGAACATTCTTTGTCTTCCCATGCATACCCACTCCTTCCCTCAGCTAACTTTGATCCTTTCAGGTCTCAATTTAGTAATCATTTCCTTTGGGGATACTATCTCCTAGATGAGGTCAACTTTCTCTCATTCCATCATACTCTATACTTTCCCTACCATAATAAAACACTATATATTGCAATTACTTGTGGGTTTTTTTTTTTTTTTTGCTGTTGTTTATCATAGTGTTTAGACACTGTATGCTCTTAATAGACAACTGTTCAATTAATACCTTCTGAATATCTTCCACATCCTTTCCAGATCCATTCTCCACCCCTCTCCACTATGCTCTGCCCCAGATGCTTGAGTTTCCCATTTAGCTTCAGCTTGAATTAACCAGTGAGAAAACTCTGGTAGGAGATATGAGGGATGAAGAGAGAGGGTTCAGGGTATTTATTTCTCCATCTCTTCTTCTTGGGCTGACTGTGCCACTCTCCTGAAGGTCTCATATAACCAGAACCACACCAAACCCACACCAGCTACTCTCAAAGAGTCTTTCTCTCTCTGCAACCATCTCCTCTTATTCTTTATTCTAACAGCCCAAGCTATTTCTAGCCCCAGGATACTGCACTATTTCTTGTGGTTTTCCTTCAACCTGCTCACACCTTTACTTAATATTCCTTTTATAAACCACTGTCATGCCCCATAAACTCTGTTGCTGTTGAGTCAATTCCGACTCATAGTGACTCTACAGAGTAGAACTGCTCCATAGGGTTTCCAAGGCTATAACATTTACAGAAGCAGACTGACACCTCTTTCTCCAGCAGGGTGGATGGTGGGTTCACACCACTGATCTTTTGATAAGCAACTGAATGCTTAACTACTGTGCCACCAGAGCTTCTGACTCAAGCCTGATAGTTACCCTATTTTGAATGTGTCTTCTGTCTTAAGGAGTATAGAATTTTAAATATAGCTGTATTTATACTCTGAATATTTTTTAAAATTGGTACTTTGCTACATATAATTTTGTACATTTTTTTTCCCACCACTTGTCTATCAGTTATTGCACTGTGTGGCCTGTGTGTTGTTGTGATGCTGAAAGCTATGCAGTATTTCAAATACCAGAAGGGTCACCATGGTGGACAGGTTTCAATGGCATTTCCAGACTGAGATAGACAAGGAAGGATGTGTTGCACACTGAAAACCTTATGAATAGCAGCGAAGCACTGTTTGTTGTAGTGCTGGAAGATGAGCCCCTTAGGTCGGAAAGCACTTAAAACATGACGGGGAAGTGCTGTCTCCTGAAAGTAGAGTAGACCTTAATGATGTGGATGGAGTAGAGCTTTCAGTACCTTCATTTGCTGATGTGGTGTGACTCTAAATGAGAAGAAATGGCTGCAAATGGCCATTAATAACCAGAACATGGAATGTGCGAAGTATAAATCTAGGAAAACTGGAAGTTGTCAAAAATGAAATAGAACACATAAGAGTGATATCCTAGGCATTCGTGAGCTGAAATGGACTGGTGTTGGCCATTTTGAATCTGATAATCATATGGTCTACTATGCCAGAAAGGACAAATTGAAGAGGAATGGCCATCATCATCACAAAGAATGTTTCATGAATTATCCTGAAGCACAATGCTGCCAGTGATAGTATAATATCCATACACCCACAAGGAAGACCTGTTAATACTACTATTATTCAAATTCGTGCACCAAGCCAAAGATAAAGAAATTGAAGATTTTTACCAACTTCTGCAGTCTGAAAATTGACTAAATACGCAATCTAGATGCACTGACAATTACTGGTCATTGGAATGCCAAAGTAAGAAACAAACAAGAAGCATCCATAGTTGGAAAGTACTGATGCCTTGATGATAGAAATGATGCTGGAGTTTGCATTATAGAATTTTTGCAAAACCAGTGATTTATTCATTGCAAATATGTATTTTTTTCCAACATAAATAGTGACTATACATGTGGACCTCACCACATGGACTATTTAGGAATCAAACGGACTACCTCTGTGGAAAGAGACAATGGAGAAGCTCAGTATCATCAGTCAATATGAGGCCAGCGGGTGGCATGGAACAGACCGTTAATTGTTCACATGCAAGTTTCAGTTGAAGCTGAAGAAAATTAAAACAAAACCACATGAGCCAAAATACAACTTTGAGTATATCCCACCTGAATGTGGAGACCACCTCAAGGACAGATTTGACACAGTGAACACCAATGACTGAAGACCAAGATGAGTTATGAGATGACATCAAGGACATCATACAAAGCAAAAGGCCAATAAAAAGCAGGAAAAAAAGAAAAGGCTAAAATGGATGTAAGAAGAGACTCTGAAGCTTGCTCTTGAATGGAGAGTACGTAAAAAGCAAATAAAAGAAATGACGAAGTAAAGCAGGTAAACAGAAGATTTCAAAGGGTGGCTGGAAAAAAACAAAGTAAACATTATAATGAAATGTGCAAGACTGGAGTTAGACTATCAAAAGGGAAGAACACACGCAGCATTTCTCAAGCTCAAAGAACTGAAGAAAAACGTGAGCTTTGAGTTGCGGTATTAAAGGTTTCTAGGGCAAAATACCGAATGATGCAAGGAAGCATCAAAGGATGGAATAGAGAGAGTCAAAAAGAATTGGTCAATGTTCAATCATTTCAGGAGGTAGATATGATCAAGAACAAATAATCTTGAAGGAAAAAGTCCAAACTGAACTGAATAAATTGCCAAAAAACAAGGCTCCAGGAATTGATGGAATACCTCCTGAGATGTTTCAACAAACAGATGCAGTGCTGGATGTGCTTACTTGTTTATGCAGGGAAATTTGGGAGACAGCTACCTGGCCAAATGACTAGAAGAGATCCATATCTGTGCTCATCCCAAAGGAATGTGATCCAACAGCATGTGGAAATTATCAAACACTATCATGAATATCACAAGTAAAATCTTGTTAAAAATAATTCAACAGGGAACAGTCAGAAATTCAAGCCGGATTCAGAAGAGGATACAGACCAAGGGATGTCATCGCTGATGTCACATGGATCTTGGCTGAAAGCAGAGAATACGAGGAAGATGTTTACCTGTGTTTTCTTGACTATGCAAAGGCATTCAACTGTGTGGATCTTAACAAATTATGGATAACATTGTGAAGAATGGGAATTCCAGAACACTCCATTGTACACAGACCAAGAGGCTGTCATTCAAATAGAACAAGGGGATAGTGCATGGTTTAAAATCAGAAATGGTGTGTGTCAGGGTTGTATCCTTTCACCATACTTATTCAATCTGTATGTTGAACAAAAAATCCGAGAAATTGGACCATATGAAGAATATAGCATTAGGATTGGAGGAAAACTCATGAACAACAAGTGATTGACAGATGACACAACCTTGCTTGGTGAAAGTAAAGAAGACTTGAAGCACTTACTGATGAAGACCGAAGACTATAGCCTTCAGTATGGATTAAACCTTAACAGAAAGAAAACAAAAATTCTTACAACTGGACCAATAAGCAATATTGTGATAATCGGAGAAAAGATTGAGGTTACCAAGGATTTCATTTTACTTGGATCCACAATGACTACCATTGGAAGCAGCAGTCAAGAAATCAAAGGCTGATGTATTGCACTGGGTCAGTCTGCTGCAAGAGACCTATTTAATGTGTTAAAGAATAAAGGTATCAATCACTTTGAAGACTAAGGTGTGTCTAACCCAAGCCAAGGTATTTTAAATTGCCTTATATCCATGTGAAAGCAGGACAATGAATAAGGAAGACCACAGAAGAATTAATGCTTCTGAAGTATGGTGTTAGCAAAGAACACAGACTGCCAGAAGAATCAACATATTCGTCTTGAAAGTATAGCCAGAGTGCTCCTTAGAAATGAGAATGGCAAGACTTGTCTCTTGTACTTTGCTCATGTTATCAGGAGGGACCAGTCCCTGGACAAGGATATCATGTTTGGTAAAGCAGAAAGTCAGAGAAAAAGAGGAATGCCCTCAACGAGATGAACTGACATCGTGGCTGCAACAGGGGCTCAAGGATAGCAACGACTGTGAAGATGACGCAGGACTGGGCAGTGTGTGTTCTCGTGTACACAGGGTTGCTATGAGCCAAACCTACTTAGTGACACCTAATAACAACATACTTTTTTCCATGACAACATATTGTGTGCATTCACCACATTCACCTCATTATTAAATAGACTTAAAAAAAAAAACTTAGGATTTTTTTAAAATGACATGATGGTTTTCTATCTCATAGATACCCTATCATTTGTATCATCATTCCCTTATTTACATACAGGAGCTCTGGTGGC
>NW_006921608.1:8937257-8968088 GCF_000298275.1 Orycteropus afer afer | reverse complement strand
AACAACAACAACAAGGCTTTGTCAGAAGAGCTGGGTTTGATATTTAACTTCCCTAATTAGCTACATGATCTTAACCTTTCTGAGCTCCAGCATCCTCATTTATTCAATGGAGATAAATATCACCTACCTCACAGGGTTGTTTATATAAAGCAACAAGTGTCAAAGGAGGTGGACGGACACTCACTTCTTTCTACACTGTTCATCAAAAGTCACATACATCTTTAACACCGTATTAGGTAAGTTTACCAAACAATCATTTTTATACCTTCTTTGCTGGGCTCTCTTATCATTGTTCATGATTTGAGATTACATCTAAAGTTAATGTAAAGTTAGTTAAAGTCATCTAATCTAACATTTCCACCCAATACAAGATCTTCTAACCTCTGCCTGAACTACTTCCAGTCATCACGAGGCAGCCATTTCACTTTTGAGCATCAGCACTTTGCCAGCACAAAATCTGCTTCCCTGTTATTTCCACCCAACCTACGTCTGCCCTTTGCATCCACTTACAGTAAGGCAGCTCCCTTTCCCACTTGGCAGTTCTCTATTTTAGGATTTTGTTTTTCCCTTTTAAGCTAAATTAGTTCCTCCAGTCATTTTCTCCCATGAAATGACCTCTAATTTTTCTAACACCCTGAACACCTTCTTCTGAATGAGTTCTGATTTGCATCTGAACTTAATGAAAAATTCCAGGTTTAATATAATGGTAAATTCCGGTGTAACAACCCATCACTAGACAGTACAATTTCATCAAAATGGATTAACTATATGAATGCATGAAAACCATAACAGGTCATTTCAGAATTGATGCTGATAACTAATCAACTATTTAGGTTTCAGTTATTCCTCTTCCTAAATTTTCTTTTTTTTTCCTATCACTATTCATAGCTACACTGTGGGCTTTGTTATTACAAAGCTCTGCTTTGAATCCCAGATCTTTAATTCAGTTCTCTCATCCAATCTCAGTCTCTTACCTGTCACTTCTATTCTGCTGGTTTCCTAATACTCCCATTTAATCACGATTACCAATCTTCTCGTGTACCAAGAATTCCCTTTCTTCAGGCATCATCTACTTACAGCATGGCCTTAAACTCCCGAAGCTAACCATACCATTCCTCAATCATCATCTCAACTGTCATCTCCTCTGCTCCTAGATACGAAACACTGCTGAAGAGAGACACCAACTCATACAGGCCTGCACACCTGCAACTAAGCCTGAGTTAGGCAAGTTAGTCGACTTGTTATCCTCATCTGCACAATGAAGATAATAAACGTGCAGGATTGCTGAGAGTAGTAAACGAGAAAATACATTTAAAGCTCTCAGTTCATTCTCTTCCTCCTAATAATACTTAACTAACGTTACTTATGTTGTAAACTCCATGAAATTATATGCCTTTGTGAATTTCTCTCCCCCTAGGGAGAACACTCTAATTGTAGTTGATTTTCCTTCATAGAAAAAGCTTCTTAGTTCCTCTCCAGCTATAAAGATACCGGTACTCTGAATGGGAAACCTCGAGTTCTAATCTTCTGTGGAACATTTATAGATAAATATGGCCAACAGCAATCTATAATTTTCTCATATACTAGTATTTTGATATTTGACTTTATTCCACTCTGCCCTTGATGTTACCTAGCATTATCTGTCTTATACAATCAACTTTCAAGCCTACAATTAAACAATAAGCTCCTTGAGGGCAAGAACTTTGTTAGGTATTTCTCTGTCCCATACAGCAGTCCACAAATCTTAAGGAAACAAGATGTACCTGGTGAACTGAAGGGAATTATCTCAAGATAAACCACTTTTGCAGATCTAATTCTCAAGGCAGAATTTAATTTGTAGTGGTAATACCAGGAAATAGTTTCTAAATAAAGTTATAATCTATGAAACCACCTTTTCCAGATTTAGTGTTGAGTTTGACTTCTTTTTAAAATGCTGTTGATTTCAATATACTTAATTCAATTAGCTCCATACACTTGATTCAATAAACTTAAAAAAACAAAAAGACCACTACTTGGATCCTAACTACAGACTCCATCGCAGCATCGTGTACCACACTAAAATCGAATTTTAAAAAACCAACCAATCTTCAGGAGCACCTCCAAACTGTGGGGTTGTGACTAAGGTCTTAAATGAGACAACTCCTTTACTTTAAATCAGGCTTTGAATCTCACATTCTACACCAATGAGGATTCTTCTCAAAGTTTACTACCCACACTTCCCATCTCGGGAGGAGACAGCAGCCAGACACCTTTACCAGGCTCCAGATGAGCCAGGACAAAAGCATCCTCTCAGACGCTCTCCTCCTTAGAGTACGGAAGAGACAAGGTCCAAGGCGTTCTTGAGTCGTTACCGACACGTTCAGACGACAGTGCAGTCTGAGACCTCTCCCACTTTCCCAGCTCCCGCCTTGTCCGCCGTCAAGCACAGACAACGCAGACAGGGGCTCAAAATCCGAAACCAGGAGGCGAGGGAAGGAATCGCTGAGGCTGGGGGTTGAGGGGGCGTCCAGGAACAGGGGATGACATCAAGTGGTAGGAGCCTGGGATCTAAGCGGGTTCTTACCAGCGAAGCGTATTTTCACGAGGTCTAGCGGGTGCAGCGCGAGGTTGGACAGCACCCCACCGCTCACACCCGCTACCAGGTTCTCGTATCGGACATGGCGGAATATAGTGTTCCACGTTGATGACCCGGACGCTGACTGGCCCTGACCGGTCATAGGCTCTGGACCCGCCGAAACCACGGCGCCCAGTGCCGCGGAGTTGGGACGAGACGCAGTGGCCGCCACCGTGGCGACGGTAGCCGCTGGGACCAGAAACCGAGTGCGCGAGTGCACTTCCGTGACTGACACGTGGACTCCGAAGCCGGGACTGGAGAGTGAAACCCGGAGAGTCTGAGGTAGAAGGGATGTGAAGGGGGCGCACTGGCACCTTACGCTGGCAGAGAACGCTACAGTGACTGGTCTCCTGCCTAGTCCCCGCCCTGCCCCGCCGCCGGCGGCTGTCGACTCTGGGTAAAGGCTGTAGGTGGGAGAGAGCTGCCGAAGAACCTCCCCCTCCTAACCTTTGCCTGTGGAACTACGGAGCGCCGCAGGATGCAAATGAGCCGGCCGGCTTCCGCGCTTGGAAGTCTTGTGACAGGAAGTAGTGTAGGAGAAGCGGAAGTCGCGTGTGCGGGAGGCGGCGGTGGTAACTGGAACCAGGAGGGAAGGGGTCGTGAAGTTGCAAAGTACGAGCCCCCAAGATGAAGGTGAAGATGCTGAGCAGGAACCCGGACAACTATGTTCGCGAAACTAAGTTGGACATACAGAGAGGTGAGACAAATAGGTAGGAAGAAAGAGACGCTTTCCGAGAGTCCCCGGGGTGTAGTCTCTGCTTTCTTGGGACAAAGCTGGGAGGGTGCTGGCTGGCGCTTCACTCGTTATTTACCTTTCACTGAGGCAAACCTAGTGCAGGTAAGGCTACTATTAGCAGATAACGTCCCTTCAGGTCTTTTTCAGAAGAATTTCCTGTGGGAAATAATTAACTATATGGGGAATGCTTCTGCATCCCACCTTCCAGTTGCTGCTGTTTGTTCTCAGGTCCCTATTACTGTTAAGAAATGGAATGAGCCACACTCTTGGATTGAAGGGTTTCTTTTTGTTCTGACTTCTGGCCACTTTACTATTTCAAATTACTTACTCCTGGATGTGGAAAGAAGGAACCTAAAGGCATCGGATTTCTCTTAAAGGCAATATTTTTTTTTTTATTAAATTTTTTTTAAATTTTGATTTGGGTGAAAATTTACAGAGCAAATTCACTTTCCATACAGCAGTTCACATATACATTGTCGCATGTCATTAACCACAGTTTACCACAATGCAACAGCTCCCCTCCCACTTCCTCCCCATAGTTACCTCTTCCCAGTGTCCATCCCTCCATACTCTCCTGCCCCCTAAGCTGTCTCCCTGTGCATAAGCAGCCCTTCCTTCTCCCATGATTGTTCTCTCCAGGGCGTGTGTCTACTTGAGGTAAATGTTTAACTCACATGCCTGTACCTTGTTTGGCTGGCAACCACAGGTGTGGGTTCAATTCCAGACCTGAAGGGCAGCTAGGGGCCACCAGGCTCTATTGGACCAGCAAACTGGTCCCCCACCTTCTATTTTTTTTTTTTTGCCTCCAAATGATTTTGAGTTTTGTTCCACATTGTTCTCCCTCTCTATGCAGGATCTCCTACATCCCTTCCAAGTGGATGACAGTGGTAGCCGGGCACCATCTAGTTCTTCTGGTCTCATAGTTGTATAGGTTGCAGATCAGATGGTGTACCAGTCGCTAGGACTGATTGTTTCCATTAATTTTGGTTTTCTTCTTTCTTCTTGATGAGGAGAGACCCATCATTGCATCTAGATGGCAGCTTGCTAGCTTTTAAGATCCCAGTCGCTACTCGCCAAAGTAAGAGGTGGAACAATGTTTTGTATAGTATGTTATGCCAATTGAGCTTGATGTCCCCTGCAATTATGGTCCCAAGCCCACAGGTTCAACTACTCGGTCGCTCTGGGTAGCTGGCTGTGACCAAGCAGTGACCACAACCTTGCCCCTTGTCAGCTCTACTATGTTGTTGTTATGTGTCGTCGAGTAAAACCCGACTCATAGCGACCCCTCCTTGGGTTTCCGAGGCAGTATCACTACGGAAGTAGGATTGCCCAACCTTCTCTCTATACACCTGGGAATTCTGATCATTCACATAAACTTATAGGACCATTGTCTGCCAACCCTATATATGATCTTGGATACACTCCCCATTTAGACATACCTAATTGTTTAGCCTGTCCACCTATCTATCCATCCATATACCCATGTTTGCCTTCACTGACAACTCAGTACTGTATATGCAAAAGTGTTCATATTTGTTGTCTGTACTTCCCATGTACCTCTCTATGACTTTCTCATCCTCTATGCTGCTAAAGGCAATTCTTATGAAGAAGTTTAATGAGAGAATGGCTAAAGTGATACTAATTTTATTTCTCCATACTGACACATTTCCTATTAACATATACGTGATGAGAAACAAACCATGTGTGAACAGAACATCCCAAGTGAAGAGAATAATAAGTGCAAAGGCCTGAAGGCAGGACTGAACTTAAAACGCAGAAGGAAGGGCAATGTGATCAGAGTTTGAATCAGGGATCTGTAATAGAAAATGAGGCTGGAATAGTCCATCAGTGTTTTGATTGCATGGTAGAGATTAGCAACTATATACGTACCTCTGCTCACAAGATATTTGCAGGGTAAGTAACAAGATAGTAATAATTCTAAAATGCAGATTAGGTTATGTCATTTTCCTGCCCAAAATTCTCTAAGGAAAAAAAAAAAGCCTCTAAGAGCTTGGCATCATCCCTGCTTCTTGAACTGCTCATCCCACTTCCTTTCCAGTTTCACCAGTCACTACTTTTCCACAAATAGCTTAGTTTTGGAGTTCCTCGGTGACACTCATGATTAAGCACTGGACTGCTAGCTGAGAAGTTGGAGGTTGAAACTCAACTCGGGCTTTGGAGGATAAGCCTGGCAGTCTGCTTCCATAAGGTTACAGCCTTAAAAACACCAGAGAGAGTACAGTTCTCCTCTCACATACGCAGTCCTCATGAGTCACAATCAACTGGACAGCAACTAACGAGATTACCTGAGCTATTTTTGTACTTGCCCATGCCACTTGCTGCACTTCAGCACCTCTCTTCTGTCAGGCCATTGCATATTGTATTTCTGTCAGCATTTATCACATTGTCTGATGGTGATTCTGATTATCGATCTCTTCCATTAGATGAGCTTACAGAGAGGGAAAGAACCGTGCTTATTTCCACACCCACTGTTTACATAGCATCTGGAACATAATACCATATTTTTTCCATAAGTAATCCACCCAAACATGACAGGATTGTGTGGTTTCCAAAAACTATATAATGCACACGTTATTTGTGTAAAAAGATCATAGTTACTTTATAGGTATCTGAATGAAGGCATGAAAAAATGAGTAATAGGTTGAAGAGGGAAGATTGTAGAGTACCATTGTTGTTATTTGCCGTCGAGTTGGTCCTGACTCATAGCAACCCCTCCTTGGTTTTCTGAAGCAGTATCACTATGGAAGTAGATTGCCCAACCTTCCTTCCGAGGAGTGGCTGGAGGATTTGAACCACCAGCCTTCTGGTTAGGAGTCTGGTGCCTTAGGCACTTTGCTACCAGAACTCCTATAGAATACCATAAGGAGCTTTAAATTCGTTCAGTAGTCTCTCAAGTGGGTATGCTGGCTACCCATTGGGGTTTGGGGAAGGGAACAAAAACAAGACTTGAATTTTTTTTTTTTTTTAATTTGAAAGTTTACGGAGAAAATTCATTTTCTGTGCAGCAGTCATACACATTTCGTTTCATGACATTGATTGCCCCCCATAATATAACAGCTCTCTTCCTACTTCCTCTATGGTTATCTTTTTCCTGTTCTTTCCTATGTATTCCTGCCTTCAGAGCTATCTCCCTGTGCAGATAAAATTTCTAATTTTCTGCCCTTTTGATCACCTGTGATTGATCATTCTAAGGCGTGTACCTACCTGGTGTAAATATTTACCTTATATGCCTATCTGTTGTTTCACTGGAAGCTACGGGAGTGAGTTCAGTTCCAGACCCGAAGGGTGACTAGGGGCCATAGTCTCGGGTTTCCTCAGTCTATCAGACAAGTAAGCCTGGTCTTTTTTTATGTTAATACTTGAATTTATATTCTTTATTGTAAAAATGCATATGTATATATATGTATGTGTATTATATACATATATATGTATATATAACATATTATATACATATATAATATGTAGTAGATCTGGTAGCAAAGTGCTTAAGACACTTGACTGCTAACCAGAAGGCTGGTGGTTCAAACCCACTAGCTACTCCTTGGAAGGAAGGTTGGGCAATCTACTTCCGTAGTAATACTGCCTCGGAAACCCAAGGAGGGGTCACTGTGAGTCGAGTCTGACTCAATGGCACTTAAGGACAACAACATATAGTATGTATATTTATATAGATAGATCATATGTATATATATATATATATATATATATATATATTATATGTATAAAACTTGGATTGGCGCTGACATCCACATTTGGACCACGTGGTAAGTGACGTTTTCAGTTGCAGTTAAGTCAGTTCCAACTCATGGCAACCCATGCATACAGAGTAGAATTGCTTCATAGAATTTTCAAGGTTGTGACATTCTGGAAGCAGATGCCAGGTCTGTTTTCTGAGACACCTCTAGGGTAAATTGTTACACATTATATATGATATGAGTGGAATGGTTGACCAAGGCTACTGCCATCTGAATATTGCAACATACTGCCTTTATTGGGTTTGCATTATCTTGAAATAATGGAATCTTCCTAATAATTTGTAACATGTTACATCATGGTAGAGTTCTTAGAAGAGTTGGCAAAGGGTAGGATGAAAATGCATTTTCAAGTTTTGCTGAACTATTCTGTGGCTAGGAATACTAAAAAAAAAAGCAAAAAATCCAAACTCACTGCTGTCAAGTCGATTCGACTCATAGCAACTCCTCCTTAGGTTTCTGAGGCGGTATCTGTATGGAACTGCCCAACCTTCCTTTCGAATACTAAGTAGGAGTTTTTTGTTTTTTATTTTCTTAGAAAAGAATAAACAATCTGCTCCTTCAAAGTCCATTACTTTTCACAAAAAAAACTTGTGCTTGGAGACTTTTGAAAATGTATGCTTGGTAGTGTTTCCATCATTTTTACAATTTCATACTGAAAATAATGAAAGTGCCTTATAAAATTCCTTTTTCCTACATGAAAAAAATTGGAAGCAGGATTATCCATCTTCTTTTTAAAAACTATTTGTAAAAATTAGTAAAATGCCATTTAGTTGTAGGAAAAGCTATTGACGTCAGAGTAGATGGAAATTTTCTAAACATACTTCAGAAATACTCTTTGTAATACTGGTGGTAGGATTGGAAAATTAAATATAATAAATAAATGCAACCAACTGTGCAAATCTTCTCTTTGAATCTGCTTGTCTTTGTGAAGTGCAGTCACTCCTCACTTTGCACAGTACCATGTTAACTGATTCCACGCTTTGACAGGTTCATAGTGACTGAAGTTAAGTCTGTTACTATGGAGCCATGCAAAGCGAGAAGTTGGTTGTCATATGCATGCTGTCCCATCAACCTGATATTGTACAAACATGAGTACTGCCTATATCTCTTTCAACTATGGCAGCTGTTAAAACCAGACATTGAAATTAGAACCTTCGCTGCTCTATCGCAGCGTTAAATGGAGATTTTACAAAAACAAGCATCTTTAATCACAGATCCTCGTTAAAAAAAATATACGTGTGTTGAGGGGAGGGGCCTGCTCAAAAACTCTCATTTCTAATGGGCACACAATCAAAAGAGTTGGACAAACTACCTCAGAGAGCCATTAGAAGTTTTTATTATGGGAGGGACATGGAAATAGCTGTTTCTTAGGATGATTAATCTGATGACAGTGTAAACTGCCACCAAGTAGAGTACGGATGGTATCACAGTAGTACAAGTGTGGGCTCAAACTAAGTTTTCAGAGGTAGAAAAAGGAAGGATAGAATGAATTACAAGTAGAGAGAAAGTGAGCAGAACTTTGAATTTTGGCAGTAGGGAGTGTGGAAGATGGAGTATCTTGAAATGACCAAAATTTTAGCTTGACTGAGAAGAGACATTGGGCCATGGTAGAGTCATGGGGTAAGAAGATGCATTTGCTTTTCAACGTTGAGGCTTTTTAGACACATAGGGTTAGAATTTTTCTTAAGTATAATTGTTGTTGTTGTTGTTTGCCGTCGAGTTGGCCCCGACTCATAGCGACCCCTCCTTGGGTTTCCGAGGCAGTATCACTACGGAAGTAGGATTGCCCAACCTTAACTCATATAATTTCTTTGGCAGCATAGCACAATAGTAAGAACATAGATTCTGGAGCCAGACTGTTTGGGTTTGAATCTTGGTCCCGCCATATAATAGGCAAGTTATATAGCCTCTCTGTGCCTCGGTTTCCTCATCTGTGAAGTAGGAGATGGTAATAGAATTTACCTCATAGAGTGCTGTGGGAATGAAATGAATTAGTACAAGGTATTTAGAATGATGTCCAACACATGGTAAACTCTGTATGTGTGTTATTTTAAGTGGGTAAACAAACAGGAAAGTGCTCAGTAAATGGTAGCTGTGTGATATAATCACCACCTTGTAGCCTTCAGTGTAGTGTTGAGTACCAGAGAGCAGTGGTATTCTGCTCCAGGAGGAGCTGAGAGTTTAGTTGAGCACATATTTATCAGGGACTTGTTTTGTGCCAGGCACTGTTAGGCATAAAGAGTACAAATGAACAAGATCCAGGAAGCTCTGTTATGAGAGCTTAAAACCGTGCTGAAGAATGTAATTAAGACATATGAAAGGAAAAGCTGTATATAAGTAGGGTCTAATTATTTCAGAAAATGCATGCCTGCCATGATTTCCCAGTAATTTTGAAAAGATGTCTGGTGACAGCTCTTTTACTTTTGGAATATTTGTAGTGCCAGACATAGAACAGGGTCTCTAATAAGGGCTTATTACAGTATAAGTTGATTAACTGAGGAAGACTATGGGAAATACTAAAATGAGTTATTAAGAGGAGTCATTCTTATTTCAGTTCCAAGAAACTATGATCCTACCTTACACCCTTTTGAGGTTCCACGAGAATACGTAAGAGCTTTAAATGCTACCAAACTGGAACGAGTATTTGCCAAACCATTCCTTGCTTCCCTGGATGGTCACCGAGATGGAGTCAATTGCTTGGCAAAACATCCAAAGAGCCTGGCTACTGTCCTTTCTGGGGCATGTGATGGAGAGGCAAGTGTCACTCTAACCATTGATATTTGAAGTAAAAATAGTTACAAAATTTTTCGTTTGGTTTTTAGTTACTGTGGCTTTTACTTTGATTCCATTCTTTCTGTGTCCTGTTTTCTTTTTATCCTCAAGAGTAACTTCAGTAGTTTCTTGACTAAACCCAGGAAGCTATAAATGCAGTAGACTTGAGGCTCAGTTTAACAATAAATAAAATAATAAATCATGTTTACAACAGAAGTATTTAATAAGCATGAGTTTTTTTTTCCACAGAGGAAGTTATTAATGATTCAACACAGTAATTTCCCACTGTTGATTTTAGAGGGTGGGGGAGCTTTGAAATGCAACAAATTATTCAGCAGAGTATTTCACAGATTGAATTTTCTGCTTGTTAATATACTTACCCGTATGCTCATCTTCATCCAAAGGAGTTTGTTTTCAGCTGTCTAGTACAGTGATTCATAGCCTTTTCAGTTGTCAGATTTGTTTTTCTTAGAATGTAGTACTCCTGTGCTTGAACATTTTGTATTTATAATTCCCTGAAATTTCCTGGCATGCTTATCATAGGTTAGAATTTGGAACTTGACGAAACGAAAATGCATCCGTACAATACAAGCACATGAAGGTTTTGTACGAGGAATATGTACTCGCTTTTGTGGGACTTCTTTTTTTACTGTAAGTATAATTCTGTTAAGTCATTAAAACTTTTCAATCTGTGTAAGAATGATCTAATTGAATAAGTTGTCTTCTGAGTTCATTTGTTTCTTCCAAGGTCCTTTTGGAGCTTCACAATGCAAGTCACTTATTAAAACTTTTAAAAGTCCTAGTTTTCTTTATCCAATCCAGCTGTATAATTACACTTTGAATTACTTAACAACTAATCTTCTATAGAATACTGAGAAATGAGGTTGATGGGAGGTGAGTATAGTAAGATTGTTAGGCTTACCCTGGAGGGTTTTCAATGCTAGGATGAGGAATTTATACCTCATTTGGTGGAGAGTAGGGAATCACTGAAGATTTTTAAGCTGTACTTTGAAGTGATTAATTTGATAGCAGTGAATGATCAGTTTAGAGACTGAATAGTCTGGGTAGGCAGTAGTAACATGTTGTACTAGGGAAGTAGAAGCGGAAAGAAGTGGTTGGACTTAGAAACGTTTTGGAGGGAGCTCGTTAAGGAGCTCTGGTGGTGTAGTGATTTGGCTGTTAAACAAAATTTCGGTGGTTCAAACCCATCAACCTCTCTGTGGAAGAAAGGTGAGACATTCTGCTTCTGTAAAGATTTGTAGCCTTGAATACCCAATAAGGGTACTTATGAGTTGGAACTGACTTGATGGCAGTGAGTTTGGCAAGCTTGTTAATAAGTGACAGGTGCCTAGGAAGGTGGTGGTGGGTCCTGTTTTAATGGAGAAGTCAGGAGTATCAGTGAGTTTAGAAGAGAGTGAGAATAGGAAGGATAAGTTGTGATGTGTTGAACCATCTGTGGGCTGTTGGAGTAAGGCTGTCTGTTAGACCTTTGTAGGTATAGCTCTGGAGCTCGGCAGTGGGGCAGGTCAGAGCTAAATGTGGCATCATCAATACAGAAGTTATTTTGATTGAAACCATGATACTGCTGTCATTGGGAGGTGAGAAGGGAAGATGTAGAAGTACTGTACCCTTAGAGAATGTCTGCCTCTGGCAAGTGGGAAAAGTCTGGGAGAAACCCTTGAGTGAGCAGTGTCCTAGGAGGAAGGGATGGGATAATCATTTACATTAGCTACTACAAAGGATGTTTAGGGTGAAGACTGAGAAAAGCATTTTAGGAATGTAGACATGTGAAAAATTGAAAGTTGAAGACCCTGTAGTTCACTCTTTCAGTTCTAACACTGTTCACAGTTGGTTGTATATCTTTTTAACTTAATGCAGCAGTTCTTAAACTTTTTGTTCTCAGGATCCTTTTACACTATTGGAAATTGCTAAGCACCACAGAGGGCTTTAGTGTATGTAGAGTCTAGCTGTTGATACTTAACATATTAGAAATTTAAACTGAAAAAATTTTAACTACTTATTGATTGAATTCATTTTAAAATGTAATAAACCCATTACCGTGTAATAATATATTTTTGTGAAATAAATAAATTTAAAAAAAAATTTTTATCTTGATTTGGGTGAAAGTTTACAAAGCAAATTCATTTTCTGTACAGCAGTTCATATACATTTTGTTTCATGACATTGACTGCAGTCCCCACAGTGTAACAGCTCTCTTCCCACTTCCCCTCTGTAGTTACCTCTTCCCTATGTCCCTCTTTCCTATGCGTTACTGCCTCCTGAGCTGTCTCCCTTTGCAAATACTGCCCTTCTATTGTCCCGTGATTGATTGTTCTAAGGAGTGTATTTGTCTAATGTAAATATTCACCTTATATGCCTGCCTGTTGTTTGGCTGGAAGCCACGGGAATGAGTTCAATTCCAGACCTGAAAGGTAACTAGGGGTATAGTCTTGAAGGTCTCACCAAAACCAAAAACCAAACTCACTGCCTCCTTGGGTTTCCGAGGCAGTATCTCTACAGAAGTAGATTGCCCAGTCTTCCTTCTGAGGAATGGCTGGTGGATTTGAACCACCAGCCTTCTGGTTAGCAGTCAGATGCCTTAGGCTCTATGCCACCAGAGCTCCCAAGGTCTCTAGGCTCTATCAAACCAGTAAGCCTGATCTTTTTTATGATTTTGAGTATTTTTCCACATTGTTCCCTCACTCTATCCAGGATCTCCTGCATTGATCCTTTTCCAAGTGGTTGACATTGGTGGCCGGACACCATCTTAGTTCTCCTGGTCTCATGGTCATGTAGGCCAAGGTCCATATGGTCCACTAGTTCCTTGGACTATTGTTTCCATACATCTTTGGTCTTTTTCATTCTTCTTTGCTCTTGATGTAGAGAGACCCACTGTTGCATCTAGATGGCTTCTTGTAAACTTTTTAAGACCCCAGTCACTACTCACCAAAATAGGATGTAGAACAATGTTTTTGTGTAGTATGTTATGCCAGTTGGTCTTGATGTCCCCTGCACCCATGGTCCTGAGCCCCACAGGTCCAACAACTTACTCCATCAGGGTGGTTGACTATGCCTAAGAAGTTACCTTAACTTTATCCTTTGATAGTTCTAGTTATGCATTTGACTGCCAACCAGAGGGTTGGTGGTTCAAACCCACCAGCCACTCTGTGGAAGGAAGACTGGGCAGTCTACTTCTGTAAAGATTTACCCCCTTGGAAACCCAAAGGGGGTCACTGTGAGTTGCAATCAACTCTATGGCCGGGAGTTTGGTTTTTTTTGGTTAGTTCTAGTTAGGTGGGTGTTCTTATAGCACATACAAATACATATGTAGAAATACTGCTTGCCAGGTTTGTATATGGTTATGGGTATATTCCCTTTTGCCTAGACATACTTGATAATTCAGCCTGTCTACCCATCTATTTACCCATAGATTAATGTTTGTCATCATTGATAATGCAGTATTGTATATGTAAAAGGGTTTGTTTTTGTTGTCTGTACCTCTTGTACACCTCTCTCTGTCTTCCTTTTCCTTAGTGTTACTGTATTGGTCACTTGCTTTTGGTATATTAACTTTTCCCTCCACCCAAATCAAAACTTGTCTCTACCTATCTAGCAGTGTTCTTTCCCTCCCCTCCCATCTCTGGTACCAACAAAGAAAGTTTCCTTCCACATATAAACCTTACCTTGACTTTTTATAGTAGTGAACTAATAAAATATTTCTCCTTCTGTGATTGACTTGAAATAATTAAATCTTTGAAAATCAGTAGTATGCAGAATGGGGAATCCTTTTACAGTTTGTTAATCTTTTTCATGTCTGGCTTAAGAGAGCTGGATTCTTGTATCTATAGTGTGTGGTTTGGTTGAAGTGTGTGAAGAGAATATGACCTCACATAGATGTGTGGTTGAAGAAGGAAAGGGTATTTTTATAGCCTTTTCAGCTAATCATGAATATTCTTTAATTCTGTACAAAAACTTAACTAAGTTTACTTTTTAAAGGTTACAACTAAATTTGAAACTGTATGAATAAACTTTATATACACTGCTACATTAAAATCCTTTGATCTGTCTTGCATTTTGAATATGTCTTTTACCCCTGCTTAATTTTGTAGCATCATGCATTGATCATCTAGAAAATATTGGTTTCCTAAAACATGCATATCTTCTGAATGTTATTATTATTTGTTGTTGTTGTTGTTATGTGCTGTCGAGTTGGACCCAACTCATAGAGACCCCTTCTTGGGTTTCCGAGGAATTATCACTATGGAAGTAGATTGCCCAACCTTCCTTCTGAGGAGTGGCTGGTGGGTTTGAACCGTCAGCCTTCTGATTAGCAGTCAAGTTAGGCCCTACACTACCAGAAAAAAAACACGTGTTAATGTTGCCACTGACCTTAACACAAGTCTTAAGTGTTGGGAAGCTGTCAAGCTCATGATGGTGGATACAGGCTTAGAAGATTAAAATTTATCCTTGGCAGTAATTACTGTCAATTAATGTTTCCTTGAGGTAACAGGATCACTTTGTTTTTGAGAAAAATCTCTGTAAGATGCTCAAGTTTAAATTACCATAGTTTGCTGCCTCTGCCTTGATTTGTGCTAAGGTGCCCTCCGTTTTAACTTTTTCACTATCCATGCAAATTTCAACACGGCAAAGGCAAGTAATAGCATTGACTTTGTGGACTGCTGAAAAGTTCTCTGGGTCCTCTGGAGGACTGGAGACCACACTTTGAAAGCCAGTGACTTAATCATTTCTCAAGTTTTGTGTCATGCATAGAAGGGCTTTGTCCATCCCAAGATTATAATAAAATGTCTTCTATCTACATTGTCTGGCTTTATTTATAATTCTCTAAAATTATATTTTCATGTAAGGCTTCAAATGGGGTTTAAACTTTTTTGGTGACTAGTCTGGTACCACAGTGCCATTTCACTGTAGTTCAGTTTTTTCTCCCTAATTTGAAATGCTGCCCTTAAGTTTTTTCTTTTTAACTTTATGTACTTTATTCATCACAAATCTTTACCAAAACATGGTGCGCTATGAATCCATTGATTAATGGTACTGAAAGAATATGTTATGTTGTATTTCTGTAACTTGAGTTGCTTTTAATTTGAGGTATGTGGTAGCAGGTAATAAATATATAACTACTGCTCATCATCATTATAATCATAATGAAACAAATATTTCTAGATTGGTGATGACAAAACTGTGAAGCAGTGGAAAATGGATGGACCGGGCTATGGAGAAGAGGAAGAGCCCTTGCATACAATATTAGGAAAGGTACAAAATAATTGACCCATTACCTATTCAAATTCTTCTTTTAAAATTATTTCTTAATTATTTTATGCTGTATTGAATGCAGTTAAGAACAAAGCTGAAAAATTTGTAGCTAAAACTCTTTGGTGGTCATTGTCCAATAGTAGGTTATGATTTCTGTTTTTAGCTAGATGATGCAATGAAGGATTTCTTATAACAAGACCATGGGGGAAATTTATAAGGTCAAAGGTCGGAGAAGAATGATGCTTCAGCTTCTGATCTATATCCTCCTAGATCATACACAAAGCTGAGAATTTCTTACTTGAACGAAATAATCTGATATATTTGCATTTTAGTTATAACTTAAGTATGATTCATAGTATTTGTGTTTTACAGTGCTTACATTTTGATATTAAGCAAACAGAATGCTAAAATTAGATTTAACCTTCAAACTAAATATATGCATTTTAAAAAATCACTTTGTCATTTCAATGTATGGTTAGAATAGCTGACAGTTCTTAAAGGGACAAAGAGGTATGGGATATGGGTATGTGATGGAGCTAAATTCACAGATGGTAACAAACTGATTAGTAATTCCTAAAACAAAATTTATTTTAGGTTCTCAAGGAGTTCCAAAAGTAATTTGAAATATTTAGTCTTACCCCTGTCTCTACAGTATTGGGGACTAATTTTCACTGTAGAATAGTTTTAGGACTTACCTTCATGAATAGAAAATTACCAGAAATCTGTAGATACTGCTGAAGGTTATTAAAAGCTTAACACCAAAACCAAACCAAACCAAGCTGTGCCATTGAGTCAGTTCCAATTCATAATGACTCCCGTTGAGTTTCCAAGTCTCATGGAAGCAAATAGCTTCATCTTTCTTCCATGGAGCGTATGGTAGGTTTGAACCACCAACCTTTTGGTTAGCAGCCAGATGCCTTAACCACTACACCACCAGAGCTCCTGAAAGCTTCAAGAGTTGGCTATTTCCTTTTAATTTGCTTTGCAACAGGGCTTAGAACTGTTCATTCTGGTCTGATTTCTCGTTGAGAATTTGCCATTCTACCCCAGAGATACTGAATCAGAATTTACATTTTCACATTATGTATACATAAGAGGCACCTGGGGATCTTGTTAAAATGTAAGTTCTGATTCAGTATCTCTCTGGTGTAAAAGCAAATTCTCACCAGGGGGTTGAATTGGAGTGAACAGATTCAAAACCCTGCTTTGTAAACATATTTTCTATGAGGTAAATTTTAATCTGGTCCTGAGCAGGTTAAGCACACATTTCAAATGAATATTATCCAATTGATATGAGTTTTTTTGCTTTTAACAATATTAGTATCCATCCCCCTCCATCTTTCTCCTTCCCCAAAATTTTAATCAAGTTATTGGTATCTGTGTTTCCACCCTGTGTACAGTACTTTATGTGCTGACTGTAGAACTAAGTTTTTAGTCCCAAAATTCTTCAGTACCTAATATTTAAATCACTTCAGTGAAATGTGTTGAAAATATATTCTGTATTTACATTTTTTTTCTTTTAATTCTCAAAATGTGTGATAAGAAATATCACTCCATATATTACTATTTCCTCTTTAAGTAAAGGCTTCAAAGAAGTTATTTTGTGAAGAGGGATTTTCACAAAAGAAATAAAAAGATTGTTTATAAATGTATTTAAAATATTATTCTGCAGATTTGCAGTGGTAATAAATAGACCTATCTGTAACAAACCCTTTGCTTTTAAAGACAGTGTACACCGGAATAGATCATCACTGGAAAGAAGCTGTTTTTGCCACATGTGGACAGCAAGTGGACATTTGGGATGAACAAAGAACCAGTCCTATATGTTCAATGACCTGGGGATTTGACAGTATAAGTAGTGTTAAATTTAACCCAATTGAGGTACTGTTCCTTTTTAAAATATGTTCTGCTTATTGTTTCCTTATTATTGGATAATAATATCAGCTTTGTTTAGGAAACTGTTGAGTGTGTGTGATACGACACTCTTCTGAATTTTATTGGTGTTCAGGCATTTGGTTAGTTTCCGGGTTATAGTAGGTTATGATACCTTTGGTCAGATTTTAACTTGTTTGCCCACCATTTAGTCCTTGATATCCTTGTTAAATGTCATTGGAGGATGGTGCTCATGGGAGTAGAATCCAAGCAGGTACTATACTGTTTAATTTTACTCATGACTTCAGCACTGATGTTCCACAGATTGTAATTTTTCTTAACCCTGTTGGAGGTAAGAAGGAGCACTGAGCATTGTTTTATTTGTAACTGGTAAGACTACCGATGCTTCATAAGAATACGCACGATTATTTTGTACTGCATGATAATTAGTTATATTTCTCCTTGTTCAAAGGTCTGAATTGTGATTCGTAGGTAGGAGCCTAGGTCTAGGGAAGAGTTGGAGATTGGTGCCACTACTTACTGTTTATTCAGTTCTCAGTTGAAAAGAGGAGGCTGACCTGAAGGCTAAGCTAGGCTTTGAACTCCAGATCTTTTCCTAAACTTTTTCTTAATACATAACAATAAATAGCTCATTGACTGAAGAGCTCACCTTTTCCTGAAGAAAGAAAAGGAAATCATTTCCTGTATAAACCGATTTTAGGATTTATTAGAAGACTGTCACATTAAGTGGTACCTCCCTATGATAAGAGGATATAAGGAGAAAATTGATAGTAAGTTTTATACTGTCAGAAGACAAAGGTTAAGTCAGAGTAGCAGGATCTAAGAATTGTTTGTATCATATATTGAAAAATAGGTGCTTTAGTGTGATGTGAGTTGCGGTGAGAGGTACAGCTGAGAAGTCAGAAGATACTTCCAACTCTCAGTACATATTACGTACACTCCTTGGAGAGGCTATAGATCTAGAGCAGAAGCTGGCAGACTGGTTCAAGAGCCAAAACTGGCTTGCTGCCTGTTCTTGCAAATAAAGTTTTACTGGAACACAGCCATGCCTTTTCTTTACGTCATGTCTGTTGCTGTTTTTGCATACAATGGCAGAGTTAAGTAATGGAGATAGAGACCATATGGCCCACAAAGCCTAAAATACTCACTGTCTGGCCCTTTGCAGAGAAGTTTGCTGATCTCTGGTCTAGCGTATCTGTTTCTGTCACATCTTCCTCACAACATGTCCCATCCCTGTATTTTTCCTGATTGTAGAAGTGAGGTATGGTGGCATGGATGGGCTAGTCAGCTTTGCAGAGCAGGGGCTAGGTTATACTAAGTAGGCAACAAACACAGGTGATTTGTGGAGCAGTTCACGCCCTTCGTGGTGTGGAGCAGAGCTGAAATTGTATTTCCTGCCAGCGTGCCTTTGCACTGACCTTGTACAAGTCACAATTTTTCTCTGTATTTGCCTCTTTATTTTTAAAATGAGATTAATTATACTTCTTAGTACTTCATAGGTTTGTAGAGAGTGTAAAATGTGATAATATATGTGAACATTTTTTTAAAAGTGCTGTGCAAGTTCAAGGTGGTGATGTTTTTACTATTTTAAAAAAAGCAGAAGGAACAGACCAATAGTGATTCCTACTTCTCTAAGGGATTAAAAAAAAGCTTTTGCTTCTCTATTTTGATGAGCACTCGTGTCAGAAGAGCTGCTGTCTATTTGTAAAACCATAATTTATTAGTGCTGACCTACTGACCCTGTTTTTCAGACTTGGCAGTATAACAACCTATTTGTACAGCTGTGTTTTTTAATTTAACCCCATGAACTAAGTGGTGAAAACAAATGGTGTGCATGGCTCTTATCCTATATTCAACATAATGGAAAAGGCATGTTCCTGTGCACACAGGGTGTTTGTGTCCTATAATCATTAAAAATTAATTTTCTTTTAAAATATTGAAGCCTGGAATTCTGGTGAAGCCAAAAGTTGGTGGCTGAGCATTGCCACATCTTACAGTGTGAAAATCAGCTTTCAGTCTAGGTATAATTATCTTGCTTTGTTCAGATCAGATTCTTTGTTTTTAGAGATGGAACCTGGTCAGACTGTGAGGTGACATAATGAAAAGCTAAGAGGAGTCACTAACTAGAGAAAAATCTTAGGCAGTGATTAAGAAAGGCGGGTTGGATAAAGGACTGAGGGGAGGTCATGATATGTAACATTAGCTCTATGATGCTTTATTTAAACTTTGTACAAACATGTAGTAGGAGTTAGTGGCCATACTACTATCTAGTAAATAACGATCTGTGTTCCTCCTACACTTGGAGTAGGAAGAATTGGTAGGCAGAATCCTGGAGTTGTCAATGTCATGAACATGAGTGAGGAGGAATGGTTCTACAAAGGGTGGGGTTCAGGGCTTTTTCACATAATACTAATCATCAAGGGTTATCTTAATTATCTTGCATACTTACAAGTGACATATAAATAAATATTTGAAACATCTTAAAGCAAAGGACTGGTCTAATTTATTACAGAGAGTTAACAAATGGCAGCTAACTATGTCTATTGATTCAATAACGCTACTCCTGAAATTTTATCCTAAGAAAGTAAGTCAAATGAAGAAGTGCTGTTGTTGTAATATGCTGTCGAGTTGATTTCAACTCATAGTGACCCCTCCTCGGGTTTCCAAGGCAGTGTCACTACAGAAGTAGATTGCCCTATTTTCCTTCTGAGGAGTGGCTGGTGGTCAGCCTTCTGGTTAGCAGTCATATGCCTTAGGCACTACGCCACCAGAGCTCTGAAGATGTTTACTGAAATGTTATTTATAATGGTGAAAAGCAGGGAATAAAAGGAAAATGTGTTCTATTATAAATTAGAACATAGTATCTGTACCCTAGCATGACAGGCATCTAAGATACAATAGGGATTTAGCAATGAAAATAACTTAGGATGCCAAAATTATGGGTGATTTATTATCCCTCCTTAAAATGTACTTTAATGTTACAACTTTGTGTTTTAACATAAACATGAAGAGTGATTAAATCATTTGTTCACTGAATGGAAAGGGTTTTGTTGCCAAGCTTGGCTTTTAATTGGTTGTTGTTGAATTCATTTTCAGACATTTCTGTTAGGAAGTTGTGCTTCTGACAGGAATATAGTACTGTATGATATGAGGCAAGCTACTCCTTTGAAGAAGGTAAGTTTCAATTTTGTCTTCTGCTTCCTACAATTGTTGATGTATTCATCTGTCAGTCAGAGTGACTAAAAATTTTGAGTAAATGATTTCTCAGAATTAATTATTTTTTTTTTAGAGATAGTCTTAAGAACCCGAAGTGATGACAGTGGCCTTCTATCAGCCACCCTAGCTTTTGAAAGACCCTTAAATTTCTACTCAGTACTATAGCCTAGTCTTTGTGTCTTCCATAGTAAATTTTAGTCATCTCATTGGGAGCTCTGGTAGCGTAGTACCTAAGGCACTTGACTGCTAACCAGAAGGGTGGTGGTTCAAACCCACCAGCCACTCCTTGAAAGGAAGATAGGGCAATCTACTTCCCTAGAGATACCACCTCGGGAACCCAAGGAGGGGTCGCTATGAGTTGGGTCCGACTCTACGGCATATAACAACAACAACAACAATTCTTAAATTAAAAGTGATGTGTCACATTACCTAGAATATGGTAGTAATTCAGGCTCCATGATTGTCATATGACACATACTGTGTTTTATTCCAGAAGGTTTTATAACAAATTTAAATAATCAGTTTTATTTGTTTAGTTACATGCTGATGGGTACTAGTTTAACATTTTGTTTAGACAAGTGCTATCCTGTTCAAGGTGACAAATTTCCTAACAGCTGTTAGGTTGTTCCAGAATTTAAGTCTATCAAAAGCTAATACAACTTGAAGCTGACTCTGAAAAGGGAGAGAAATACTGTCAGTAAAGAGAGGCATGCCATTTTAAGTAAAAGTACATGAAGGTCCTGATTTCAAGTCCTGGAATTATGAAGACACAGGGACAGCTAGACATCATTTATGTGCCATGTCCCCATTGTCATACTCCTCATGAAAATAAATACTTCCAATACTTATTTTTGTTGTTCTTAAATCATTTTTATAAAATGTAGTATTTCAGAAGTACTAGAAGTACATTGTATTATTGAAGTTTGAGACTGATAAATAGGATAATCGTTCCAAAATCCCACTTTAATCATTTCACTCATTCATGTGATATACTAAGTAGGAAGCTCCTACATGAACGTGGTATTAGACCTTAAGTAGGTAACTTATGTTTCGCCTATAAAATGGTGATGTTAATAATTACCTTTGCAGCATATTGGTGAGCATAAAACATGATACAGTTGATCTTCATTATCGTGGATTTCATATTTGTGAATTCGCATACTCACTAAAGTTTATGTATCACTTCCAAATCTATACTCACAGTGTTTTTACAGTAGTGTGCAGAGATACACGAAGCAGTGAAAAATTTGAGTTGTCCAGCACACATTCTCAGCCAGTCAAACAAGGTGACTTTTGCCTTCTTTTCTCAGCTCTCATAATGTAAACAGGTGGAATTTTCATAGTCTTAAAAAAAAAAAACCACCTCACTGCCATTGAGTCGATTCAGACTCATAGCAACCCCCGTTGAGTTTCTGAGGCTGTAACTCTTTACAGAAGTAGATTGTCCCCCAACTTCTTCTGTGGCTTGACTGGTGGGTTTAAACCGCTGACCTGCTAGTTATCAGCAAATGCCTTATCCACTATGTCACCAATGCCGTGTTTTTCACATTTTTGTGCTTTTTTTTTTTTCCCTGTTGTTTAAAATGGTCCTCAAGAGTGCTGATATCTTTGTGTTCCTAAGCTCAAGAAGGCTGTGATGTGCTTTACAGAGAAGATACATGTGTTAGATAAGCTTCATTCAAGGTGTCTTTAAACAGAAACACATAAAACAGAATTATGCGTTGATCAGTTGATGAAAATGTTGTGACCAGAGGCTTACAGGAACACCCTTTATTTCTGCTAAGAGCAGTAGTTCAGTATTGGCTAATTTGGTTTCATGGCAACTTTATGGACTATAACTACCTGAGGTAACAAGAATCAACTGTACTTGAAGCATTTCTGTCAGAGCTGCATGAAGTACTAATTTAATAAATTGTACTTTCTCCCTTTCTTTCCTGTTTCAGTTTTTAGTGGTGGTCCTTTACTTTTAGGCTGAAGGAAAGAACTATATACCCTGGCTTTCATGCCCCTCCAAAACGTGGTTCCAGTTTACAGTCCATTTATTTTTTTGTTTCAGTCAGTAAGGCAACATTTAATTAGGGTGTGTCACCTACAGGCCACTTCGGTAGATGGAGAAATTATGAGACATTGCTGTTTTCTGTTGTCCCTGTTTATCTACTACTCTGTCAGTGTTTCTTTATCTTTCCTCTATTAAATGTGGTCTTGAAGAAACTATTAAATGTTGTAATTTAGGAGACACATTCAGAAATGTTGGGGGGGGAGATTTAGGACGCTGCTCTTGGTGTTTGGTGGGCAGGTACCTGAGAGACAACATCCTAGAGTGGACAGTCATACAAAACCAAAAGATTCTCTTACACAGACTGCTCCTATTGAAAGCACTGTGATACATTGGTCTTTCACAGGTCAGTTTAAATCATGCTTGTCTTTTGAAATCTTCTGTCTGTAACCTACACTTGTACATAAATTTTGTCTCTGATTTGATGGTTATTCATTTACTGCTTTATTGTTTGTGTTGTAACTTTTCTTGTGTCTGTCATATTTTGAGGTTAAGAAACTAAGTATTAAGCATTATTATAGTTTTCAATGTTTACCACACTGCCTGTGTGTATAGTCAGGAAACAATTATGATTTATTTTTTTCTTTGCTGAGCTGAGTTCTGTGCACATAACAGAATGTTTACTAAATATTTGCTTAAATAAAAAAAGAGCAAAGGAAGTAACATGGGATATTTGTCCATTTTAGACTAATTACCTCTAAAATGGTAATGGGTTAGTGTATGCTTCATTTCTCAGGTTATCTTAGATATGCGAACAAATACAATCTGTTGGAACCCTATGGAAGCTTTTGTTTTTACTGCAGCAAATGAAGATTACAAGTAAGTTTCCCTCTTTAAAAACTTACTTAGTTATATCAGGAATGGCTTGTTTTGTATGTCTTAATAATGAAGTGTGTTTCACTGAACATTATACTTTTATCTGTATATTCAAATCTGTCATTTGTTTTGTTGGGAGGGGGATAAAAAAACCTTCCCAAATTGGACAAGAGGAGGCCCTTAGACAAGCCTCTCTGCTTTCAGAGTGCCACATTTGTGGACCACATCTGGCCTGTTGCCTGTTTTTGTAAATAAAGTTTTATTGGATATAGCCACACCTATTTTTGTGTTGAATGTGACTGCTTTTGTATTATGTGGCAAAGTTGCTTGGTTGTAACAGTGACTTTATGATGTTCAAAGCCAGAGATGGAAACTGAAAATACCTGCCTACAAAATTTGTAATCCATCAGGTACCTGCTTCTCATGTAGTTATGTTATCAGCTGTTGCTATTACTTCAGTAAGACAAAAGGAAAATTATAGTTTAAATGTTCAATTTAATATTTACAGATATGTCATTCTGTGACATTGTGACTTAGCAGCCTTATATTCTTAACCTAAAGGGAGCTCTGGTGGCACGTGTACTGCCTAAGGCACTTGACTGCTAACCAGAAGGCTGGTGGTTCAAACCTACCAGCCACTCCTCGGAAGGAAGATTGGGCAGTCTACTTACATAGTGATACTGCCTCAGAAACCCAAGGAGGGGTCACTACGAGTCAGGTCCAACTCAAGGGCAGAGAGTTAAACCTCCAAGCAAGGCTGTCAGGGGATACAGAGATGATAGAGATACAGAAATGAAGGCACAATGAAAGTGAACCGCTCCCTGCAAATGTGAGCCAGTATCCCTCTACAAGTGTAATTTTGGTAGCATAGTACCTAAGGCACTTGACTGCTAACCAGAAGGCTAGCAGTTCAAACCCACCAGCCACTCCTTGGAAGGAAGGTTGGGCAATCTACTTCCATAGTGATACTGCCTCGGAAACCCAAGGAGGGGTCGCTATGAGTCAGATCCGACTCCATGGCATTGAGTTTCGTTTTGGTTTTAAAGGGAATTTTGTTATTCTTTATATATGACTGGCTGAAGCATTTCACACTGGCTGTCTTACCTCTTCAGTATCCTTGTAGGTTGGGTAGGACAGGTATGTTATATGTTATTTTAGAGATTAGGATATTGAGGCAGGGAGGATAATCTCTAAGTGAGGGTGAATGTATCTTACTCATCTTTTTTTATGCAAAGTATTTGTTGTAGCGCTGTGTATATGGTAGATAATTCATACTTTTTTTTTTTGAGAAGGTGAAAGTGTTGGTGGATTGAACTTTAGATCTTCTGTCTTTATATGTTTTTTTCTATAGTACAGGCCTGAGAGAATAAATAATAGTAGTAGTCTCTCATAAATAGAATTTGTTGCATGATGCTTTAGTGGTGCCCATCAGAAGCATCTGTTATGACTGTGATCCTGTACTAAAAAGAATTTAGACTCTAAACCAAACCAAATTAATTGAAGCTGTGTTATTTAGTTAATGGGTCTTGTTTTCACTAGTGTCTCTTAGTGCTCCATATAACTTATTCCCAGAAATTTGTATCAAATATTTTTAAATGCTTTTACAGCTTATATACATTTGATATGCGTGCTCTTGACACTCCTGTAATGGTACACATGGATCATGTGTCTGCCGTACTTGATGTGGATTACTCTCCCACTGGGAAAGAGTTTGTGTCTGCTAGCTTTGATAGATCTATTCGAATCTTTCCTGTGGACAAAAGTCGAAGCAGGTATGTGACTACCAGTAAACCTTTATTTGGCTATGGTTTTTCTTGATCATCATTTACCTTTTCTGAGAGGTGGACTGGTTTTGTATATGTGATGTACTCACACCCAGGTACAGTCACTTGGAGTACCAATTCCACTATATCATCAGTAGGCAAAGTGTGAGCCTACTGGGCAGTTGGTTTCATTGAAGATACTATGTAATTTGCCTCCTTAAAATTTACACTGGGGTGCTCACTTGTTTCACCCTAGTTCTAGCCCTGTGTTCTGGTACCAAAAGATCTTTCAAATGATGTCTCCTGGAAGTCAAGCACCTCATCTATGTCTTTTTGGTAATAACCAGTCTGCTTGTCTAATTCTTTGGTGTTTATCACTCTAATTTGAGGAAGCCATATTGATTCCTAAACCTTCTTATTCCATCATTGATTGCCAGCAAACAGTTGTCATCATCACACTTTTTATCTGATTACAAAGGTGTTTATCTTTGCCTAACTCAGAAGCATACTGACTGGGTGCTCTGATGCATTTGGTTTTGTTCCATCATCTCTAATGTAGATCTTCTGGTGCTGGATAGCTTTCTCTCTTTGTGGCTGCTGGTTCCTTTGCAACTAGACAGTCTCCAAGCTGTCATGAACGGCTTGTTGGGGCAGTTCTTTCAGACTCAAGGCAAGACTGATAAGTTGGATTCATCGTACATTTATGGAGAATGATGAGAATCAAGAGAATATGGCCTTCTGTCATTTTCTTCCTCACCAAAAACTGCCCAAGATAGTAGGACAGTATTTTTCTGACATACCATATGCAGACACAAAGAATAGGAAGAGAGCAAAGGAGAAGAGTAGGAGAAATGGGAATGATAGGCATCTTTGAGGAGAGCCTTGGTGATGCATTGGTTAAGCACTTGGCTACTAACCAAAAGGTCAGAGGTTCAACCCCCCCTCAGTGTGAGAAAGATGTAGCAGTCTGCTTCTGTAAAGATTTCAGCCTTGGAAACTCTATAGGGCAGTTCTACTCTGTCCTGTAGGGTTGCCATGAGTCAGAATCGACTTGATGGCAGTGGGTTTTGTTTGGCTTGGTGTAGGCATCTGTGATCCCAAGACCCTGGCAGCTGAATTCATACTGAACTATTTCACAGTCCACTCGGGCAACTGAAAGCAAGTCTAGGTAGCAAGCTCAAGAGATTCCTAAAGTAGTTCTTATGCCCCAATACCAGTGAATTGTCTCTTGGAGGTTTTATCATCACAAATGTGTTACATCTTGATCAGTTTAGATATAAATGGTATTCCCTCTGCCCTTTCCCCTCATCTGCTTAAAAGCTAGTTATAGTTCGTTTCTGTGGTCTGCTCTAGGCAGTTCTTCAGACAATCTGTATTTTAAAAATACTTGCTTTTAAAAGACCTTAAAATGCTAAAAAGTTCATTTTTGAAGTAAATTTTGAATATTTTAAAATACTACAGTTAAATCAATATTTGAAAGTAGTCTTATACTGTTTGTTAAGCAAACAGGTAAACCAGCACCATTCGTGTGGGACAATTAGTTTATTTTGACTATGTATGTACAATTTATCCCATAATAAATGCAGTAAGTTTTAGTGAGCTTTGTAGACCTAGTGTATGTATGAGCATATGTGTATCTAGAGGTTAAAGACTCTACATAGTTTACCATCAAGGAGGATTTTAAGTTGCTGAAGTGACTAACCATTGTATTTGACTGGCTCTGGTGGTGTAGTAGTTAAGGCATTTGGTTGCTAACCAAAAGATTGGTAGTTCAAACCCACCAGCCACTCCATGGAAGAAAGATGAGACAGTCTTCTTTGTAAAGATTTACAGCCTTGGAAACCCAGTGAGGGTGGCTATATGTGTGAGAGTTGACTTGATGGCAGTGAGTTAGTGCCATGAAGTTGATTTGTAATGATTTTTGAAGCCTGGTTGAATTTCCTAACATTTTACCTCATTCCACTGTTTTGGGTAGAAGAACCTCTTAAACAGGTAGAGGCAGTAAGACATCAATGTTGTAAAGGCAGAACACTGAGGAGAAGAAAAAGCAGTCTGTTTCATTTTAATAGGGTGCTTTTCTAACCACTCCCCCTTTTTAAAATAGATTTCTTAACAGTGATCTACATATTTACGTATTCATGAGCTTGAAGTATGTAGAAACAGTGTAGAAGGCTAACTTTCTGAGTACCCTTTCAGTAGCATTTGGAGAGACTGTGTACACACAGGAGTATTCTGACTCGGTGACCACGTGTGCATTTCCTTTTCCTATGCATGGTTGGTTGTTACTGAGCTTCTTTCCTTTCTCTCCTGGCTCTGCATTTTGAATCATTTAATCCAGATGTGGAAATTTCATTTCTCCAGACGTCTCATCTTTTAAATTTTTTCTAGCTTTGTCTTTTATTTGCTTTTTAATGCTTTTCTTAACAGTTCCCAATATAGTATCTTCTGTGAATTCACTTAGTGTGTTTCACCACCTTCCCAAATAGGGATGCTATTTGACATCTCCATTTATTAAATGATTCCTATCCAGCTCACCAACACTTCTGTAGCCTTCCCCTTCTTTTCACACATGTAAGTCATCAACTTTCACTTCAATTAAGCTTACTAAACAATTTGCCAAAACAAAAATGAGACGTTAGGATCAACACATCAGGATGTGGTCTTTGAAGGCTGCTGAATTTATTTCATTTTCCAGTAAAATGAAAATAGAAGTATGGTTGCTGACACACAATCTTGAATTGATTTTAGGAGTGCTTAATAGAAGCAGAAGGTGCTATGGTGGCACAGTGGTTAAAGCATCCAACTGCTGGTCATTGATACATATGGTTTATAGAAAATCTGTACCAAAGTTAAGTTAAAGGTCTTAACTTAATTCTCCTTGAATAGAGAAGTATATCACACAAAGCGAATGCAACATGTTATCTGTGTCAAATGGACTTCTGACAGCAAGTACATTATGTGTGGATCTGATGAAATGAACATTCGTCTGTGGAAAGCTAATGCTTCTGAAAAATTGGGTGTGGTAAGAAACCTCCTCTTACATTGTCTTAAAGCTCCTTTTCAACTTTGTTGGTTATTTTGTGAGCAGAATTTATTTGAAGTACTTTAGATATTTGGATGAAACTGACATAGCTGTGATTAAAAAAAACGGACAAGGCAGTTCTGAGATTTTTTTCCCCCCATGTAAAGGCACCTTCAGAGTGCCGTTATTAATTCAGGTGTTTGATAGTATTTGAGCTTTCTTGATCTTTGAGCTTTCCTTGAGGCAGGGAGAGAAGGTATAGGGACTAGAAGCTTTGACCTAAGGAGTGCTACCTTCTTCTGTTGGTGGAATAGTAAGCAGGCAGATAGAGCAAAGGCTGTAGGTCCCTGTGAGAGCAGTCACTTAACTAAAAAATAAACAAGGTCAGAAAGCTTCAGACTTTAAAAAGACTCAGTGAAAATGTAGCAAGTACTGTCATTGGTTAGCTACCTCTGGGTGTGGGCTCATGTTGGTACTGTTTTGTTCTTGATGTTTTTCTAAATGCCCTGTTTCCTAGAAGCAACAAAAGCTTTTACATCAGAAATAAATAGTACGTTTAAGAAGGAAGCATTAAGTATGGTTATTTCCTACTTAAGCCCTGGTAGGAAAATTAAGGTATAATAGAAAGTAATTAGAGACAGTTTCTATTTTATGATTGATAGGGGTTACACTGTGCCTAGGTTTGAATTCATTATTAAATATTCCTCTAAATTGTATCTTCCTTAATACTTGTCAAACAAAGACCAGTTGTTATGGAATTGGTCTCCTCTCCCTCTTTTATTTGCCCCCCTTCCTCTGTCTGGGTCATTATTTTTATAGAAAAAAATTTTTGAGTGAGTGATCTATGTTATTTTTGCCTAAGGAATGTCTAATTCAGTGGCCACACAATTCTACTTCCTTGGCACTACTGTTTTTCACTTGGTGGCATCTGTTTAAATTGTAGGCATGGTGGTTAAGAGGAAATTCAATACCTGCAGAGCTGTTATTGCTAATGTAAACTTGCAAAGGGCAGAATTCCACTCGCAGTTTGAGTCGCATGTTATAAAGGTTTAGTTTTTCTTCCGGAAAGGATGCTTTTTTCTTGCTTTGTTACACTAAAGCAAAACAAAGAAACACTATTCATTAAATACCAAAGTGCATTTCTTCCAGCTTACATCACGAGAAAAAGCAGCCAAGGATTATAATCAGAAATTGAAGGAGAAATTTCAGCATCATCCGCAAATAAAACGTATAGCTCGTCACCGACATTTACCGAAGTCTATCTACAGCCAGATTCAGGAGCAGCGCATCATGAGAGAAGCCCGGCGACGGAGGTATGCTTCGGGGTGTTTGACTCTAGTAGTGCGTTGTTGTGAAGGCTGGTTGCCATGCAGCCAGCTACAGCTCACAGAAGCCTCCTGGGTGCAGAACCATTCCGTGTGGTTTTCAGAGCTATGACCTCATGGCAGCATGTAGCCAGGCCTGACTTTCAGGGTGCCTCTGGGTGGATTAGAATTGCCAGCGTTTTGGCTCGTGGTCGGTGCTTAGCCATTTGCACCACTAGGGACCCCTGTGGGTCTCAGTTCTGTTTCTGACTTCTCAATGCACCAAAAATAAACAAACGAAAACTGCCTTTTAAGGGAGAAGTTTACGTGTGGTTGTACGTTAGAGGTTTTTTTGAAGACCCCTTTGGGCTTTTCCTTTTCCTGAAAAAGAGGAATGCGGTGATCCTCTTAGAATGAGAACTTGCATTACCCATTTATGACAATAAATTTAAAGGACAAACAATGAAAATGAATTATATCGAAGTTAGAACATGCTTCTGCTCTACTAAAACAATGGGTAATGTTTAAAATGTACTTCTAATACAGCTGGCGTTAAAAGGTATTGTGTGTTTCCAAGTTAAAGAATCCCCACACACAGAATTCTTACATAAGAGTTTTTCCGATAGGCTTTATCGTAACATCTGAGATTCACTGTCCCTATCTGCAGTAGAGCGTCCTCCGCACTTCACTGTTCCCTGTGGAATTGTCTTCTCTTGGGAATCTTTGAATTCATACAAAGAACATAGGAATTCTAAGACCTCTTTTTTTAAAATTAAATTATTTTGCTGGCTTTGAGGTAGATGTTGAGGTTAAATTGCTTTAAAATATTTTAAAGACTATGGCAGGTTTTAAAACTTTTTAAAGGACTGATACATAATAAGGTAGAAGCAATTTAAAAAGTAAGAAAAGATGATTTTTCCCTAGTTTTTACCTGTTGTCATTATGAAGTGTCTTTGTCAATAAGTACTTTTCCAGGGAAAGAAGAAGCTGTAGTATTTTTGTGAGAAAGTTTTCCTTGTTCAAGAGGATTTGTGATAAACTTGCTTACATGGTATGTTTTTTGTTTCTTTTAGGGAAGTGAATCGTCGCAAACATAGCAAGCCTGGATCTGTGCCATTCGTGTCAGAGAGGAAGAAACACATAGTGGCAGTTGTGAAATAGTATTTGGTACTGCTACCAACCTTGATACATAATTATCTGTTATGTTTTGATTTGGGAATGCTACAAATAAAAGTACTGGGTCCAGTCTAATAACGAATTATTTTTCAGTTATCTGTGTAGATTTTGATTAGTGCTCATTTTGGATATACTTTGGTAAATTATCCTTAAATGTGGCCAGTTGCCAACACTATGTAGTGTTTTATCCTTGATCTGCTTTCTTATTTCATTGATGAATACAGTATTTGCAAGCTCACTTAATTTTTGCTGTAGAAATTGCAATCATACTTTCTCTCTGTTCTGTTACAGTTGACACTGTATTTAAGGTCAGACATCTCTTTCTTTTTTTTTTTTTTTAATTTTATTTTGATTTGCGTGAAGATTTACAGAGTAAATTCACTTTTCATACAGCAGTTCACATATACTTTGTCTCA
>NW_006921608.1:8930153-8933083 GCF_000298275.1 Orycteropus afer afer | reverse complement strand
TTGGGGTTTAGTCCAATTCTGTATCCTTCCCTTCAAGGCTCAGGGGTCCACGATTATCTTCTGTGTCTGTGTTAATTGTTTTCCCTTTACTTTGTTGAAGAGGGTCTGTGGAATCCTTCTGCCTAGTCCGCCATCTTGCTGGAACCCAGACATCTCTTTCTTATGCCTAATATTAGTTTGAATAATGATTGCAATGATTCTTTCTTTGATTCCATATAACATTTAGAAGCACTAAGTCAGTAGTTTTTGGAGCTGGATTTATTTTGTGTGCTTTATTTATATTTGATCTTTTTGAGACTTTAAAGGTAATACGATTCATCAGCAATTATATAACTTTTAAATTTAAAATAATTTTTAAATTTATAAATAATTGTAATTCATGGTCAAGTCCAGGTAATAAAACACCCTTTTTCTCAGTATGGAAGCTTTGATCCATTTCTGATAAATAGTTTCTCTTCAGTCTCGCTAAATCCTATGCAATTCTATGTGACATAGGTTGTTTTCTTGTTTGTTTGTTTGTGTATCATAAAGTTAAGAGTCTCTGAGTGGTGCAGATGGTTAAGTGCTTGAATACTGGCCCATAGGTGGGTGGTTTGAAAGCAGGCCTGGGGATCTGCTTCCAAAAGGTCGTAGCCTTGAAAACCCTATGTGTGCAGTTCTACTCTGATACACGCAGGGTTGCCAAGAGTTGGAATCGAAGACTTGATGGCGACTAACAACAGTAACATCTTAAGGTGAACAAAACTTTATTATAAAAATATGTAAACCCATATTTTAGGAAATTTTAAGGATGTAAGTGATTTTAAAAATCCAAAAGACCAAAATCTGTAGAGTAGGAAGAAGATAAGGCGCTCTGGTAGCATAGTGCGTAAGGCACTTGACTGCTAACCAGTAGGTTGGCAGTTCAGATCCACCAGCCACTCCACAGAAGGAAGACTGGGCAATCTACTTCCATAGAGATACCACCTCAGAAACCCAAGGAGGGGTCACTGTGAGTCAGGATAGCTTGATGGCAGTGAGTTGGTTTTTGTTTTTTTTTTGAGGAAGAAGATGGAGTCAGAGTGGGGTACACAGGAGACTTCAGCTTTAATTGGTAAGGTTTCATTTATTCATTATTTATTTATTTATTTTTGATTTGGGTGAAACTTTACAAAACCAAATTCACTTTCCATACTGCAGTTCACACAACATGTTGTCTCATGACATTGACAACAATTTACCACAGTGCAACAGCTCCCCTCCCACTTCCTCCTGATAGTTACCTCTTCCCTGTGTCTATCCCTCCATGCACTCCTGCCCCCTGAACTGTCTCCCTGTGCATAAACAGCTCTTCTTTCTCCCATGATTGTTCTCTCCAAGGAGTGTATCTACCTCAGGTAAATGTTCAGCTCATATGCCTGTCTATTGTTTGGCTGGAAGCCACAGGTATGGGTTCAATTCCAGACCTGAAGGGCAGCTAGGGGCTATAGTCTCAGTGGTTCCACCAGGCTCTATCAGACCAGCAAACCTCGTACCCCCCTTTTTTTTTTTTTTCCCCAAATGATTTTGAGTTTTGTCCACATGGTTCTCGCTATCCAGGGTCTCCATCTAGTTCTTCTGGTCTCTTAAGGTTTCATTTCTTAAGCTGTGTGTCCAGTCCTTTATTTCTTTATACTTTCTTGAATATCTTGAATATTTCATCATATTTCTCAAGACAGGAGAGATCATGGAACCCTGTAAGAGATGAACTATCCACCTTTTAATCCTAATGATCTATTGTAGGCCTCAAAAAGAGAACCAACTTCTCTTGTGCACCTGTATTTCAGTTAATTTGGGTGTGGTTTCAAAGAAAACATATAAATACTAATCCATTAATACAAGTTACTGCGTCAATTTGGGTCCTTCACGTAGCAGATGCCTAAACAGGATTAGTTATGCAAAAGATTTGTTGGAGGGAATTGCCTGTGAGCACTAAAGGGGAGGGAACAGGGGTGGACAGGGAGAGCTTCAGATCATACTGCAGCCACAACACCTGCAACGAGAAGAAGGAGGAAAAATTGGGTAGGAAAAACATGAGACTGCAATGCTGTTCCAAGACAGTCTCCCCAAGTCCATCGGGAGTCCTCAAGTCAAAATTGCCTGTTAGAGAAGTCCCACATCCCATAGTGCTGGGCCAGTGCCAGCTCCTTCTCTGTGCTCAGTTATTGACTGGTAGCAGCCTAGAGAAAGTAACCTTGGTGGGAACATTGTGGTGGATCCAGAGAGGTGACTGTCAGTCAGCTGTGCTCCGTGCTGCTGGTTCCGTTGAAGGAGATGTGGGCAGCATGTTTCTGTGGCTGCCACACTACCCATTTTCATACCATTATCACTTGTGTTTAATTCTATATGTATTTCTGAGTAGGAAATCTCAGATGGCTTAATAGATACACAGGAATTTTTTACTTATACTGAACTTAATGTAAATGAAAATGCATTTCATTTGCAAGGTACCTTTCAGATATTGGTCATAATGGATATTTGTAACTGCCTTGGGTTGAAGTGAACATGAGAGGGAGAGGAGCCAAGCTCAGCACTTAGCGTATAGTAAGTGAACGATAAATGTTTATTGAATTAAAACCTAGACCTATGTTCCTGGTATTTACTGATGATTTTAGTCACTATGTGTTTTCATGACTTACCCCTAATTCCTTTGTTCTTCTTAAATCTGAGTAATGCAAAATGTCCCTACTGAAAAAGAGTGCCTTTTTAAAATATATTTTGTCCTGAAATACTGAGTAATACTCTGTCCAGGTTCATGTGTAAGACCTGACTCGGTTTTTTGGCAGCTGGTGCAAAATGGTTAATGCTGGACCACTAAGTGAAAGTGTGGCTGTTCAGATGCACCCAGCTGTGCCTCAGAAGCAGGCCTGGCAATCTGCCTCAGAGATCCTAGCCTCGAAACCCTTTGGAGT
>NW_006921608.1:8920258-8929792 GCF_000298275.1 Orycteropus afer afer | reverse complement strand
CCTAGCTGCCCTTCAGGTCTGGAATTGAACCCACACCTGTGGCTTCCAGCCAAACAAAAGACAGGCATATGAATTAAACATGTACCTGAGGTAGATACACTCCTTGGAGAGAACAATCATGGGAGAAAGAAGGGCTGTTTATGTACAGGGGACAGCTCAAGGGGCAGGAGTACGTGAAGGGATGGACACAGGGAAGAGGTAACTATCAGGAGGAAGTGGAAGGGGAGCTGTTGCATTGGGGTAAGTTGTAGTCAATGTCATGAGACAAAGTGTATGTGAACTGCTGTGTGGAAAGTGAATTTACTCTGTAAATTTTCACCCAAATCAAAAAAAGAGAAAGAAAACCCTTTGGAGCAGTTCTGCTGTGCACACATGAGGTTGCCATGAGTTGGATTTGACTTGACAACAATTTAGCAACAAATATATAAAAAATTCATTTAATGAAAACCAAATTTTGATTAAATTTCTGCTTCTGTCTTCTCTCATGCCATTGAACTCTGTATCACAACTGGTTAAATTCACCTTTATGGAAATATTTTGTCATCCACTCCATATGTCAATTAATTGAAATAATTAATTCAAATAATTAAAAATATCTCCATATCACAAATGTTGTCATATATTTAGAGTTAAATCAAATGGATATTACAAAAGCCTTTTCTGATTTTACGATTTTTGTTGAAGGTAATCTACAAAACAAGGCCCAACTGTTGAGATGGAGGAATGAAAGTATATATATCAGATTAACTAGTTAAAAAATAAAGCCTGTTTTCTCTTTTGCTTGATTACTTTTTAACCATGATATGTTTTTATATAATTTCACAAAACAGATCTTGTGCTTATTGAAATGGAAGAAACCAAACCCACTATCGTCAAGTCAATTCTGATTCATTGCAACCCTGTGGGACAGAGTAGAACTACCCTATAGGGTTTCTAGGCTGTAAATCCTTATGGAAGCAGACTGCCTCATCTGTCTCCCATGGAGTTACTAGTGGGTTTGACTGCCGACCTTTTGGTTAACCAACGCTTTACCACTGCACCACCAGGGCTCCTTATGTGCTTATTGAAGGGGGTTTTAAATAGTAGAAAAACATTAGTATAGGGTCCTGGCTTATTTATGAAACATCTGGCCACTTTTGCAAGTTTAGATGTTTGCCATCATTCTTCTCATTTTACTTGAGTGGGGTACAGAGTAATGGGAAGGCAAATAGTCACAGAGCTTACTGTTGTGTGTGGTGACTGAGTTCTCAGTTCTAAAAAGAATATATCAATAGAATGAGTGGACAGAATAAATGTTTTTAAAAAGCAGTTTAAATGACTTTGGAAAATGTAGCAGAATATCCAGGAAGGGGGTCACTTCTGAAGAGTCTTACTCTGGCATTGAAGCTTAGGGATTTAATAAGTAACTTAACCTTTCACTGAAAAATATTTAAGGAGAAGAGTCTGGACACACAGCTCCCAACTGCTTGGGAACAGGGCTTTTCAATATAATCTAAGAAGTTGGACTATATGAAGAAGACTGGCATCAGGATTGGAGGAAGACTCATTAACAGCCTGTGATACGCAGATGACACAGTTTTGCTTGCTGAAAGTAAAGAAGACTTAAAGCACACACTGATTAAGATCAAAGACAAAAACCTTCAGTATGGATTATACCTCAACATAAAATCCTCACAACTGGACCAATAAGCAACATCATGATAAAGGAAAAAAGATTGAAGTTGTTAAGGATTTCATTTTATTTGGATTCACAATCAGTGCCCATGGAAGCAGCAGTCAAGACATCAACTGATATATTGCATATTGCATTGGTCAAATCTGCTCTTTAAAATGTTAAAAAACAAACATGTCACTTGGAGGATGAGGTGCACATACCCAAACCCAAACCCGGTGCCATCTAGTCTATTCCAGTTATATTAACCCTACAGGACAGAACGGAACTGCCCCGTAGGGTTTCCAAGGCTGTAAATCTACGGAAGCAGGTTGTCCCATCTTTTTTCCACAGGGAAGCTGGTGGGTTTGAACCACTGACCTCTTGGTTAGCAGCTTAATACCTTAACAGCACCACCAGGGCTCAGTGCACATGACCAAAGCCATGGTATTTTCAATTGCCTCATATGCATGTGAATTCTGGACATTGAATAAGGAAGACTGAAGAAGAATTGATGCATTTGAATTATGGTGTTGGTGAAGAATACTGAGTATACCATGGACTGCCAGAAGAATGAACAAATCTGTCTTGGAAGAAGCACAGCCAGAATGCTCCTTAGAAGTGAGAATGGTGAGACTTTGTCTTTCGTACTTGGAACATGTTACCAGGAGGGACTGGTCCTTGGATGTCATACTTGGTAAAGTGGAGGGTCAGTGAAAAAGAGGAAGACCCTCAACAAGATGGATTGACAGTGACTGCAATAATGGTCTGAAAGCAACAATTGTGAGGATGGCACAGGGCCAGGCGGTGTTTCACTCTGTTGTACAAAGGGTCTCTTGGACTTGACGTCATCTAACAATAGAGGGCTCTTTACTTTTGGTTCATTGGTTCTCAACTGGAGGCAGTTTTGTCCCCCAGGGGACATTTGACAGTATCTGTAAACATTTTTGACTGGCACAGCTTGGGGATGGGGGCGGGAATATGCTACTAGCATCAAGCGGGCAGAAGCCAGGGATGCTGTTAAAGATCCAGCAATGTTCAGGACGATCCCCAACAAAGTTATCTGACCCCTAATTTCAATGTGTTAGGAGCTCTGGTGGCGTAGTGCCTAAGGCATCTGACTGCTAACCAGAAGGCTGGCGGTTCAAACCCACCAGCCACTCCTCAGAAGGAAGGTTGGGCAATCTACTTCCATAGTGATACTGCCTCAGAAACCTAAGGAGAAGTCGCTATGAGTCGGGTGCAACTCAACGGCACATAACAATTTGTGCCATTGTTGTGAAGCCCCACTTTCATCAAATTAGCTAAGCCACCATAGAATTATGTGATCCTTTTTTTTTTTTTTAATCCAAATTTAAAACTGAAAATTTTTAGCATTAAGGAGAAAAAGAATTTCCAGTGAGAAAACTTGCATATCTAACAGCATCTCCCCCTTACAGGCAGTAAGAATGAGCCTAAGAGAAATGCACATCCTTCTCAAAGCTTCCGCATGAGTAATAACTCCAGTTACAGAGGCCAATTTATTTGTAACATTAGTAGAAAGGAAGGCTACTTTTTTCCTGTTCCCTTTCATCACTTGACTCTGATCTTTCTCTTTTTCTGTTTTTCCTGCTCATGTTCCAATCTAAAATTTGGTTGTGCTGAAGCCTGGTGAAACATCAGTCTAGGTAACACCTATAAAATGAAACAGCCACGGTATGGTGTTTGCCTGACATCAGGGCATTGCGCAGTTCTGACTTGAAGGGAAGTACCACCTGCTGAGTCACTGGCACTACCTCCTGCTACAACCTGTGGTTTCCATAGTGATGTCTCAGTGAACTGCACACAGCAGAACCTGACTGGTTAAAGACATGAGCAATTTCCTGCAATTTGGGGCTTTTACTAATCTGGAGACAGGAGCATGATTTTGACCATTTTGAATCGTAGCTTTACTGGTCAACATCTTTTGGAGTAAAATGCACAGATACATCTTAAGAAATGAAGTTGTTGGGATAGAACCCTGAGGGAGGAAATAAGGGTAGTAGTGATGGGAAAGCATTATTCCAGAAGCTAGAGACACACTGGGGAGTACAAAGGGTTTATTGTAGCCCCTTCGGGAAGAAAAGTTTCAGCAAATATCTTGTTATTAAATCTTGCCACTTGGTCACTGTTACAGACTCTAATGTAAGTAGAGAAAGCAAATTGTTGTCCATCCTGTTCTTTTACAATCCCCAGGTATTTTCAGAAAAAAAAAAGGAAGGGAAAAGAACAATTTTCCCCAGTCTGCCACCCGTTTGGTGATAGAGACGTAGAACAGTCTTTGTGCCCCCTCCCTTCTTCCCTCTACCCTGTCTTTTCTCCCTTCCTTTTTCCCTCCCTCCCTCCCTCTTCTCCTTTTCCTCCTTGCCCTCCTGATTTTTCATAGTTACAGAACAGAGTAGGGAGAAATTTTGGGGGGATTGATGTAATAGCTATGTACCCAGGAGACTTAAGGACTGTGTCATGAACAGGAAGGGATGATCAGGACCTCAGAGACCTTAAGTCATTAGGGAACATTCATGGTCAGCTTGGTGGCTTGACCACTGAATCCAAAATTTGTTGCCACCCTGTTTATGTCCATGATTCAGCTGTTGGTGAAAGAGATTTTAAAACCCAGTGGATCAGTGTTTCCTAGTGTTTTTGGTATGATGGCACTCCTACTAGTGCTAATTAAATTTCTCCTTGCTTTAAAGTTATTGACTAGCTGGGATTAAATATGGATCAAAAAATCTGTCATTGAATGAATGAATGATTTGCTGAATACGCATCCTTTCACTGAGTCATCATTAATTGAGCCCCAGGTATATGTGTGTTTCAAGTCAACGGCAGTGCTGGCTTCGTGCCTGGATCTCTTCACAAGCACTGAAACCAGTGTCCAGAAAAAAAATTATTTTGTGCTTTCTCCCAGATTTCATCTTCTGCATTCCCTTTTTGGCATACCACCCACAGAAACACTCAAGACTGAAACCTGACTGTAAGGACACAAATTTTATTAATAATCACAATACTAGCACGAGCAGCTAATGTTTAGTGAACAGTCACAACTTTGCAAATGCTTTACATGCATATCGTTTAATTTACTTTCAATTCTTATAAGAACTATAAAGGAAGCCCCTGTTATTATCCATAAACCAAAAACCAAGCCCACTGCCACGGAGTCGATTCTGACTCATAGTGACCCTATAAGACAGAGTAGACCTGCCCCATAAAGTTTCCAAGGCTGTAAATCTTTACGGAAGCACACTGTCTCATCTTGTCCACAGAGTGGCTGGTGAGTGGAACCGCCAACCTCTCAGTAATCAGACCAATGCTTTAGCCACTACACCACCAGAGCTCCTAATTTTATCCGTACTTAGTCTTTATACTCTGCACTCAGTCTATAAAAGATTCTAAAAGTGCAGCTCATCAAGAGAGAAACATGAAAACAAGTAATTGCAGTCCATTATGATGCCTGAGCGGAATAGCTGTAGCAGCACTCAGGAGGAAAAGCCTAACTTCCTGCTGGGGGAGGAAGAAGCCCTCCAGAGGTGAACAACATTAATCAAATACCAGCTGGTTCTGGCTGTTTTCAAAATAAGACGGATACTTCATTCAGTTATGTTAATATTAATGAAAGAAACTGTTCCAGCAATGCTATCTTATCAGACACTTACTGTTGTTGTTGTTGTTATGTGCCACCGAGTCGGCCCCGACTCATAGCGACCCCTCCTTGGGTTTCCGAGGCAGTATCACTACGGAAGTAGGATTGCCCAACCTTCCTTCCGAGGAGTGGCTGGTGGGTTTGAACCGCCAGCCGTCTGGTTAGCAGGCAAGTGTCTTAGCCACTATGCTACCAGAGCTCCCTAGCTTAGGTCAAATAATAGGAAGATTTGGGCCAATAATCTCAAAATAGATAAGGGAATTATGAGATACAAGTTTCATTAGGTTCTAAAGGTTAATAGAAAGCACAGAATATATATGCAGGGGTCTTAGAGCAGAGGGCAGAATGGGCAAGTGTTAGTAAAGAGGAAGATGGGTGTGAGAGTGGAGGCACTGAGCCCAAGCAGGGTGTCTGCAAGTCCTGGTGGACAACACCACAACAAGGCCAGCAAGCAGTGACAGGAAACAGGCTGTGAGCAGGTGTACACATACGTGCGTACCCACACACAAAGCACAGAGAAGGCTGGCAGAAAAAAGACATCCCTGGGCTCCACCCCATCATTCACCCAGCCAAAGTTGGAAATCGTATTTACTTTTAGAGCCACTGTTCTGGTTACCTAGTGCTGCTCTGACAAGAACATACCACAGATGGGATGGCCTTAACAAGCAGGAGTTTATTCTTAACAGTTTGGAGGCTTTAAGTCTGAGTTCCAAGTGCCAGGTTCTAGGGGTTGGGTGAAAGCTTCTCAGCCTTGGGCTTCAGCTCTGCCTCCTGCTCCTGGCCCACTGAAGCTAGAGGCTTTTCTTCACTCAGACAGCTGCTGGCTGCTGAGGCTAATAAGCCCAAGGTTGACAAGTGAAAAGGCACAGCCCTGATGTTACCAAACCACATGGCAGGCCATTCATTCAAGTCCATTGAAAGTCCCAAGATCAGCAGAGCATGGCAGGCTGCTGAACAATGACACAGCTATATGCAGAGTTCAAGGTGCCATAGGCTAGAGACCATTCCCAAAGCTGTTTCTTATATACAGGAAGCAGACCACATACCCAAAGGCAGCTACTCAGCAGCTCACAGTAGATTCCACTATGGAGTTGATTACCAGTCTCATCATGGGGTACTATATCCAGCTGCCCAGCCACTCAACCAGGCCCAACCAAGTTGACAAACTTAACCACCACAGCCATCTACCCAAAGGATTTTGTGATTCCAACCCCTCTCCTGTCTTCTCCTAAATAAACATCTCTTCCTCTTAGCAGTTACGTAATTTGTGGAGAGGACTGTCTCAGGAACCTAAGTCCAGGAGCTCCAGTACAACTAAGCCAGATGCCCAGGGCCAGGGCCAGACAACACTGGATGTTGTTGTTGTTATGTGCCGTCGAGTCGGACCCGACTCATAGCGACCCCTCCTTGGGTTTCCGAGGCAGTATCACTACGGAAGTAGATTGCCCCATCTTCCTTCCGAGGAGTGGCTGGTGGGTTTGAACTGCCAGCCTTCTGGTTAGCAGTCAAGTGCCTTAGGCACTGTGCTACCAGAGCTCCCCAGCACTGGATAGCCACAGGGAAATGAGACTCCTGTGTATCTGCTCTGTGCTTGCTCACATTTCTATTCGTCCATAACTTTAGCTCTTTTATGTCCTTTGGGTGTACTCCAGCCCTGCTTGTTGGCACAGTGGACACTTTGGTATGTGCCTTGTTTGGCTCCTCAACCGAACTACACCTCATAAAACTTCCCTTTATGCTTTGACCGACCATCTAAAAGCCCCTGAATCCTACATGACTTTGACAAACCTTTGGCACCGCTGAGAACACTGCAGCCATTCCCAGCCACTGCAGCCCCTATTCTGCCAGGCTAGTGCTCCTTTCTTGTTGCTTAGGTCCCGGCATACCTTGCACTGAGAGGAACAGAAACATTCCAGCTTTCATAAATACCTCAAAGGGAACTTTATCTTCACCTTAGCAGGGACAAAATAGAAGCTCTGTGTAGAGGTGTTGTTTTCTTGCTAACACATTCAGGAAGCCTTGTTTTTCATGATTTATAAAGATTTTTATAGGCTTTAACACCTTGAACTTTATGAAGAAATTGATTTCCCTAACGATTCCTTAATCAAAGAGCACATTAGATACTGTTGTGAAATTTTTCCCTTAAAGAAATAGAAGTGGGAGGGGATATAAGCCCAAATATTGAGTTTGGGATAATGACAATATCATGCATTCCTCAAAGCTATTGTTCTTAATATCTAATTTTTATTTAAAAATTCATTTGGATTTACATGTGTTATCACAGTACATGAAATACTAAATAAAAAATTTCAAGCTCCAATAGAACAATTAAGTAACTAGAACAAATATATTTGAGTCTAGCTTCAATTCTAAAAGGAAATAGGTCAGGAAATTAATTTGTAAAAAGCAATCTTGTTAATTAGATTCTTTCCAGGTGAAATGTGAAGCTCTGAATAGCATTATCCATTCTGACTTATAATGAATGATTTCAATTTCTTTTGTAATGAAGAAATTTCCTATTCATTTATCTGGGACTTTCAAATCATTATCATTAATTTTATGAAGGAAAAATGTGAAATATTTCCTAGAGGAAGTATATACATATTTTAAAGTAATTTTACTAGCTATGTTTTGCTTAAGCATTAATAAGAAGAAATTAATTACTTCAAATCTGCTTATAGTCCATAATCAATTATGCTTATTGGATGTGAGTATAGGCAAAACACCTATCCTCTCTGGGATGTGCCACATCATATGTAAAATGGGCATACTAACATGCCTACCCCTTCACAAAGCTGAGGGGTTCTTATGAGATAATGTGGCACCCTGGGCCAGCAGCAGTCTTGACAACGATGTTTGCTTCAAGATCTAAGATTCAAAGTTAAGTCAAAGTTACGGGTATGTCTGGATGGTGTTTGGAGTGCTGGTGGTGCGATGGTTAAGCGCTCAGCTGCTATCAGAAAGATTGGCAGTTCAAACCCACCAGCTTCTCCATAAAAGATAAAAGACTTGGTGATCTGCTCCCATAAAGACAGCCTAGGAAATCCTATGAGGTAGTTCCACTCTGTCCTACAGGGTCATTATGAGTTGGAACCAACCTGATGGCACACCACAGCAGATGGTGATTGCTGTTTTAGTGGATAGTGGACCAGCAGAGATGAATCTTGGGCAGAGTTTCTTCTCTGCCCTTACAAACATTCCTGAAATCCTTGACTGAAACTCTACCCTTTCGTTAAGTTATCAGTTTAATAAATCATCATAAGCAGTGTGCAGTGGATGTTTGTTCTTTTCCTGGCTGCCCAGAATCTGTTTTGGTGGGATCTCCACTATGTGATTCTTGTTAGATGGATCCAGACACTCCCTCTCCCCATTCTCTTGAGCACAGCCAATGGGATGCTCCTGCCTAGGGCTTTAAAGCTGGAGTTAGTGAAGTATTATGCTTGGACTTGGAATTAGCACATGGAGGTGCATTCAGCAACAGCTGAGCTCAGCAGGGGCAGTGATATCCACTGAGGCATCCCAAACAGACCATTCCTGCAGTAGGACTTTGGCCTGGTTCCTGCTCTCTAACCTTCCCTGACTCACATCAAATTTCCAACGATGGAATCCAGTCTTCCTATCTAAGCTAGAAGTGATCCTATGCCTTTCCAATAAATTCCTTTTCTGCTGAAGTTAGCAAGTTTCTGTTGGTGTACCCAAGTACAAGCAAATAGCCCTTGGCCAATTAATTCATTAGGAAATTACCTCTTGGTAATTACATTGGAAACAATTCTAATTTATTAGCTTTTCTTAAGTAAATTTTCCTTCCTGAGTTTTCCACTAATAAAAAACTGACTGCCATCAAGTTGACTCTGACTCATAGTGACCCTATAGGACAGAGGAGAACTGCCCCTAGGGCCGCTGAGACTGCAAATCTTTATGGGAGTAGTCTTCCTCATCTTTCTCTCACCAGGTGGCTGTGGGTTCCAGTTGCTGACCTTTTCTGGTTAGCAGCCAAATGCTTTAAAAATTGAGCCACCAGAGCTCCTTTCTTGAGGATTAGTTTTCTTTAAAAAATAATTGAAAAAAATATTTGGTAATAACATATCTGACAAGGGACTTATCTCTAGAATTTATAGAACACTTCAACAATAACAAAAAGACAAACAATCCAATTAAAAAATGGGCAGAAGACATGAATAGACACTTCACCAAGGAGGATATTCAAGTGGCCAACAAACATATG
>NW_006921608.1:8911928-8918588 GCF_000298275.1 Orycteropus afer afer | reverse complement strand
ATGACATGAGACAAAGTATATGTGAACTGCTGTATGAAAAGTGAATTTACTCTGTAAATCTTCACCCAAATCAAAATAAAATTAAATAAATAAATAAATAAATAATTGAGTGTGCATCCTGCAAAGAGTGGTGAGCTCTGTAATCTGTTGACCTAGTATCTCGTATGTGAACTATCTCCCCTTCTGGTTTGGAGAGTGTCATAGTTTATGTATTAGCTTGGTTAGGCCATGTTGTTGCTGTGTTTGTTGAGTTGATACTGACCCTATAGGACAGAGTAGAACTGTTCCACAGGGTTTCCCAGGCTACAGTCCTTATGAGAGCAAACTGCCCCATCTTTCTCCTGTGGAATGGCTGGTGGGTTCAATTAGCAGCCAAGTGCTTAACCACTGTACCACCAAGGCTCCTTTGCTAGGCCATAAAACCCATCAAACCAAACCCACTGCCATCGAGTCCATTCCAACCCATAGCAACCCTACAGGACAGAGTTTCTGAAGCTGGGTTTCTGAAGCTGTCAATCTTTTATGGAAGCAGATTCCATAACCGCCAGTCTTTCAGCTAGTAGTTGAGTGCTTAATCATTTGCATCACCCAAGGGACTAAAAAAAAAAAAAAAAATCCAAACTCACTGCCATTGAGTAATTCCAACTCATAACAACCCCCATTGGGTTTCCAAGGCTGTAAATATATATGGAAGCAGATTGCCCCATCTTTCTTCTCCAGAGAAGCTGGTGGATTCAAACCATTGACCTTTTGGTTAGCGGACAAATGCCTTAACCACTACACTACCAGAACTCCCAGGGCTAGGTGGTGCTTAATTTGTGTTTGTTGAATAAATGTGATAGAGCTCTTCAACACCATTTATATAAATTCCTATGCTAGGTATATTAAGGATTAAAACAAATTCTTTTGAGCTGGTTTGGGGACTTAGTCATAATTTATAACTCATTTTTCTATTAGAAAGTATATTCCAGAATGCAAACAGTAGACTTACAAATCAACTCTTATAAGTCAATTTCTGATAGGTTGGGGACTGTCCTTCCAGTGGAAGTCAAGTGGAAGAGCACTAATATCTGCAATGAGGACTTAATAAGTAAGGAGACTTCAGCTCAAAGTTGATGTGGGTTGATAAAAAATATATAAACATGATCTTAATACATAAATTTACTAATAACTATTCTCCATTTTAATATTTGGTCTAATTTTGTCTTGAGCAGTAAATTGGCACCAGATAGTTAAAGTGAATTTTAGTGAAATATTTAAGAAGTATTCTTGAAAGTGCTAAAGAAGCTTCAGGGACTCTCCAGCTTGTAGACTCTGCTCCCAACCACCAACAGTGCCCCTCCTCCACACCTTCATCCCCCTTCCTGACTTCTCCACCAGCAGCTGTGCCACCCTCCTGCATCCTACCACTCGGCTTCTCCTATCTGTCCTGCAACATGCTTGTGTTGCTCCACTGACCAGTTTAGTAATTATCTAGACATTAGGCTTCTATCTTTGGATGTCCTTGGTTCCTCCTTATCCTCCCATCAGTCATCAAATTTGAAATATCTCCAAGTTTTCTTTGAATCTTCTCTCTTCTCTTCATCCCCATGGCCAACACCCCAATCTAGCCCACCATCGTCCCTCATATTGACTCCAGACAGCCATGGACTCCTCAAATTCAACCAAACTCACTGCCATTGAGTTGATTCCAGTTCACAGCACCACCACTGGGTTTCTGAGGTGGTAAACCTTTATGGAAGTAGATTGCTTCATCTTCCTTCTGCAGAGTGGCTGGTGAGTTTGAACTGCCAACCTTCTGGTTAGCAGTCAAATGCCATAGGAACCATACCATCAGAGTTCCTTCATGGCCTCCTAATAGATCTTCTGCAAGTACAATTTTGCCCACTCCTAAGTTGTTCTCTACTTTTTAGCCAATGTGATCTTTTTAAAAAATCAAATTTCATCATGGCATGCCTGCGCTTAAAATCTTTCAGTGGCTTACAATTGTCATGAGAATAAAGTCCGAAGTTCTTAACATTGTTTTCAAGGCTCTACGTGATCAGCCCTCCCTATCAACAGCATTTGTTCCATCTTGCCCTGCAGTCCTCCTCCATTTCTATGTTGAGCCAACAGTGGACTTCTTTGAGTTCCTTGATTACATTGCACTTTCTTCTACCTCTAGAACTTCCACACATTATTCCCTCTGACCTCAGGGATTGTCTGTTTATCCTTCAGTTTGTTCAAATATCATTTCCTCAGAGGAAACGTCCTTGCCACATAGGGTAGGTAGCTCCCTTCTTATGTAATCCCATAGCCCTTCCCTAATAACTGCTCAAAGGACATGGGCTGTGCCTGTCTTATCCATAGCTGTATTCTCAATGACCTGACCTCTTTGCTTCATGACATCCACCAACATTCCCCTTTTCCTTAAACCCAGAGAAGCAGATGTCATTCCTTCCTTCCTTTTCCATTTTGAACTCTCTCATAGAGAAATATATCCCACATATAACATCCTACAGGCCGGGGAGTCAATGAGACAGGTCTCTAATCAACCTGTTTTCAATAAACAACTTCTAGAGAGACACAACAGTGTACTAGGTAAAATTGTGGTCCCTCAAGTTAGACTGTTTGGGTTCCAATCCTGACTTAGCCAATCACAAGGAATGTTACCTTGGGTGAGTTAGTCAACCTCTAGCTCTGTTTGAATGTCCTTATCTGTGAAATGAAAGATAGTACCACTTACCTCATAGAGTTGTTAGGAGACTTAAAGGAATTAAATATGTGCAACACTTAGAACAGTGTTGGTATATAATGCATGCTATGTAAATATTTACTATTACCATTTCTTGAACACAGACTCTATGAAACATAGACTAGCAAAGTTAACACTATGAGGGCAGGGATTGTGTGAGTCTTGTTTATTTTGGTTTGCCCAATGAATAGTGCAGTGCCTAGCACCAAGTCAATGTACCTTAAGTATTTGTAGAATGAGCACAAGGATGACTGACTGAATAATTATCATTCATCAGACATCATGACAGTAGAGAGTATCAAGAGAAGGAACATAATCTCTATGAGCAACTTCCACAAACCTTGTATCCTTATCTGAGTGTGGAGTAATAATATCTTCTTCACAGAACTGTTGTGAGATTTCAGTGCCAATAAAGTATGTAAAATCCTTATCCTGTATCCAGCCCACCAAACTCACCAAATGTGGGCTATTATTACTCTCTGAGCTTGGAATCTAGTAGATCTACTTGTTCTTTTCTCTGGATCCCAATATTACTTTCTCAGTTCTGCTTCCTTAGCTCACTCTCTTTGTTATTACATTTGTGAAAAGATGGTCTTTTGTCTTCTCAACCTCCTATCAGTGTTATAAAATCTCCTTGAAAAATCAGAAGACTTCTCTGCCTTCAATATTAGTGAACATTTTCCCTGTCCTGAGGTTAGTCCATCTTACGGATATTGAGAAGATAAACAGAAATGATTAGCATTTGCTTCCCAAACTTAAGATGCTGTACTATAGGAGTTTGTCAAAGGGGATTAATATAACCAGATATCTATCTGTAAAAGAACTTTATGAAGACCTTGTATGTCTCTCAACTTTAATAACTAAGATGGTAGATATGATGGAAATCTGTAAATAGCATATAAAAGCAAGTTTATTAAAGTCTAGGACAACTGCATTACTCAGTTGTACATAGTGTTTTCTTCAGATGCTTTGATAAATGGGGGAAAAAAAAGAGGTTGCCATGGAGATAGCTAAACTATTCCCTTTGGCTAGGAGATTAGAAATTCATTTAAACCTAGGAGAAGAGAATGTGTTTTGCCTTTAAGTGATATTTACAGGTTATTTCTATCACAGTTGTAACCGAAGTTATTGAAGCTCAAATGTTATACATACAAGCATTGCACTTTATGAAGACTTACATTCTTTTGGTAAAACTTATTTTCACATTTAGAAGCAAACCTTAAAAAATGACCATCTTTTTGCCTTGGAAAATATATTTTTAAAGTTCTTCTTCCTAAGATGTTATAAAAATATTCTTTGAAATCTATTCTGTCCCATAGTTGTCTTCATTTTCTTTGAAGCTCATATTTTCTTTTTTGAGTCATTTGTCAGCGGCAATATGTAGTATTGCCAAGGATGCACCAGCACAGGAAATGCTTATAAAACATGGAAAACCCATTTAATAACTCATAGTACATCATCAGTTAGCAGAAAGATTGGTGGATGGTAATATTCAGATTCTTATGTAGTCATTTAATCTCTTCTTCAAAATTCAGAAAGTAATTACAAATCCACAGCTAGGAAAATCTGCCAGTTGATGCAGGCATTTGCTGCAAGGAGAAAATTTTTCAAGGTTAAGCTGATTTTGCCTGGTTGGGTAAGATAGGTTCTGTGGATAACAAAGAGGAAGCTGATTTTTTTTTTTTTTTTTTTGTAAATGGAATGAATTTTATGTCATCGTAAATCTAAGCACTATTCCCTGAAATACTGCTGCATAAATCCGTTTTTTCAGATATGAGAACTTAAAAGAGATTTCTATTCCTTAGGCAAATGATAATGTGGGCTGCCCTCCCCCCCTTGTTTTTGGCATTGGAGATTCAGTCATGACCTTTTTTTGCCCAGGCCAAGGTTTAGATAATTGCTTCCTTTTCCTATACAGGCGATGACTTTTTATACCATTGTGTGTGTGTGTGTGTTTAATTGGGCTTTTAAAGGGAAGAAAAATAGTAGGAATAATGTATCTTGCAAGTATCCTGAACTCCAGACAAAGACTCTTTGAAGTCATAAATTTGGGTGAGTTGATTATGATATAGCTCTTTTTTCACCTGACTAAATTGTCATGATAGGTCATTTTTCATTTTTTGTCAATCCAAAATTCCCGATGTCTTTTGTTTAAATGTAGTAAAACCAAATGAGTCAATATGCATGAAGTGCCTGCAGAGAAAAGCCATAGATTAAGGTAGAACATCAGTTTCTTTTTCCTGAGATGAATTGAAAACTTAAGCAGCTACATACTTCCTAGCTTGAGAGAGTTGAAATATGAGCCATACTCTGCTCATGTTGTTGTTTATTAGCTATAAAATCAGTTATTTTATTTCATCATATAAAAAGCCCTTTAATGTTTGTGCAAGGAAAAGTATGGCAGACAGTGAAGGTTGGCTAGCCTAAAATCTATTTCCAACCCTCTTCTCCCTTTCCAACCCTCCACTATAGAGGCTAAAAATGCTAAATATTTTCTTTCCGCCTCCCTTGCAGCTAAGGGTGGCCATGTGAACCTGTTCTGGCCCAAGTGCACTGCCAGGCTTCTGAAAGCTTTTCTTTCCTACTCAAGGGATAGATACGGTTGGTGTCATTCCTTAACCCCCACCTCCTGCTTTATACCTTAAATGTGAATGTGATGCCTGGTAGTATGGTGGCCATTTTGTGACCATGAGTCCAAAAGCATGAGGATAAGCATGGTGGAATGGAAATATAGAAATGGCCAGGGTCTTTGAGGGTATCATTCAGCAAGAGATCTAACCTTCTATCCCTTGTCTCCTAACTATGTGAGACAAATAAATTCCTATTGGTTTAAGCCTCTATTAGTAGGCTTTTCTGATAATTACAGTCAATTACCCTGCATAGCCTAAAGGGTCAAGTGCTTGACTACTAGCAAAAGGTTGGTGGGTCAAACTCAGCCAGAGACACCTCTTAGGACAGGCCTGGTCCTCTGCTTCTGAAATATCATAGCTTTGTGTGATCGATTGAACTGTGCCCCCCAAATCATATCAACTTGGCTAGGCCATGATTCTTAGTATTATGTAATTGTATTCCATTTTGTAATCTGATATCATCCTATGTGTTGTAAATCTTAACCTCTATGATGTAATGAGGTAGAGTTAGAAGCAGTTATGTTCATGAGGCAGAATACTATCTATAGGATTAGGTTGTATCTTGAATCAATTTCTTTTGAGATATAAAGATCAGAGGTATCTGACTACCACCAAGAGGGAAGAGCCGAGAGCAGAGCATGTCCTTTGGACCCCCAGGGTCCCTGTGCCAAAAACCTCGTAGATCTAGGGAAAGATTGATGCCAGATCTCCAAGGGACACAGGGCCTACAAATGTTGAAAGGAGACAAGGCCCTTCCCCCAGAGCCAACAGAAAAAGACTTCTCCTAGAGCCGGTGCCCTATATTTGGACTTCTAGCCTCCTAAACTGTGAGAGAATACATTTCTGTTTCTTAAAGCCATCCTCTTGTGGTATTTCTATTATAGTAACACTGGATAACTGAGACACCTCAAAAACCCTATGAAACAGTTCACACAAGGGGTTGCCACAAACTGAAATCTAGGGAGCTCTGGTGGCATAGTGCCTAAGGCATTTGACTGCTAACCAGTAGGTTGGTGGTTCAAACGCACCAGCCACTTCACAGAAGGAAGACTGGGCAATCTACTTCCATAATGATTTATCTCCTCAGAAACCCAAAAAGGGTTGCTATGAGTCAAAATTGACTCAATGGCAGTGAAATTTTTTTTTTTTTTAAATGACAGTAGTCAATTAACCTACAGATTGGGAAAAAATATTTGGTAATAACATATCTGACAAGGGACTTATCTCTAGAATTTATAGAACACTTCAACATCTCAATAACAAAAAGACAAACAATCCAATTAAAAAATGGGCAGA
>NW_006921608.1:8863778-8908330 GCF_000298275.1 Orycteropus afer afer | reverse complement strand
GGCACTTAACAATAACAACAACAACAATGGATACAACAAAACTGGGTTTTAGTTTCAGTATGCAAAAGAAACCCCCAAAGCATAGGTGAATACATTTTATTTCTTACCTCTCTTAAGTGAGATCATTAGAGTAATCATTATGAGTTTTTTCAAATTCGGCAAGTAAACTGAAACTTTCCAAAAGGTAGAAGAGAAGTGACAGTTTGGTCGTATCCAAACATGAGCATATGTAACCAAGATGTGCATATAACACAGTTCAAGAATAATCCTTAAGGTGATAATACCTTTTAACCAGTTTGGTGGTGGTGGTTGCCAGATGCCGTCAAGTAGTTCCTATATAGTAGTGATACACTATATATAGTGTACAACAGAATGAAACACTGCCTGGTCCTGCACCATCCTCACAATCATTGATATGTCTAAGCCCATTGTTGCTGTCATTGTGTCAATCCATCAAGTTGAGGGTCTTCCTCTTGTTTAGTGACCCTCTACTTTACCAAGCATGATGCCATTCTCAGGGACTAGTCCCTCTTGATAACATGTCCAAAGTAAGTGAGATGAAGTCTCACCATCTTTGTTCTTGGGAGCATTCTGGCTATTCTTCCAAGACAGATCTGTTCATTCTTCTGGCTGTACATGGTATAGTCAATATTCTTTGCCCACACCATAATTCAAATGCATCAATTCTCCTTCAGTCCAGCTTTCACATACATATGAGGCTACTGAAAATACCATGGCTGGGGGAAGGCACACTTTAGTCTTCCAAGTGGCATCTTCAGATTTTAATACTTTAAAGAGGTCTTTTGCAGCAGGTTTTGCAGCCGCCCAATGCAATACATTGCTTGATTTCTTGACTGCTGCTTCTATGGGCGTTGACTGAGGATTCAAGTAAGATGAAATCATTTAGAACTTCAATCTTTTCTCCATTTATCATGATGTTGCTTATTGGATCACCTGTGTGGATTTTTGTTTTATGTTGAGGTTTAATCTATACTGAACGCTGTAGTCTTTGATCTTCATCAGCAAATGTTTCAGTTCTTCACATTCGGCAAGCAAGGTTGTGTCCCCTGTATATTGCAGGGTGTTAATGAGTCTTCCTCCAATTCTACTGCACTGTTCTTCATTGTGGTGGTTACATTTGTATGTCAACTAGGCTTGGCCTGGTTAAGTGGCTGGGCAGCTGAATGTAGTTATTCGCCATGTGTCCATGTGTGATTGGTAATTAACTCCATGGTGGAATCTAATGGAGCAGCTGAGTAGCTGCTTTGGGTATGTGGTCTCCTTCCCGTATATAAGAAACAGCTTTGGGAATAGTCTCTAGTTTATGGCATACTTGAACCCTGCCTGTAGCCATGTAGTTGTTCAGCAGCCTGCCATGCTCTGCCAACCTTGGGACTTTCAATGGACTTAAATTAATGGCCTTCAATGTGGTTTGGTAACATAGGGACTGTGCCATTTTATTTGTCGATCTTGGGCTTGTTAGCCTCAGCAGCCAGTAGCTGCCTGGATGAAGAGATGCCTGTAGCTTCAGTGGGCTGGGAGCAAGAGGCAGAGCTGAAGCCCAAGGTCGAGGGGCTTTCACCCAGCTCCTAGAGCCTGGCACTTTGAACTTGGACTTCTAGCCTCCCGAACTGTAAGAGAATAAACTCCCGTTTGTTAAGGTCATCCCATTTGTGGTATATTCTTGTCAGAGCAATACTAGGTAACCAGAACATTCACATCATCAGCTTTTTAAATTATTTGCTCAGCATACATATTGAATAAGTATGATGAAAGGATTCAACCCTGATGCACACCTTTCTTGATTTTAAACCATGCAGTATCCGCTTGTTCTGTTCAAATGACTGCCTTTTGGTCTGTGTAGAGGTTCTGCATGAGCGCAATTGTCTTGGAATACACATTCTTTGCAATGTTGTATATAATTTTTTGTGATCCACACAGTCAAATGCCTTTGCATACTCAATAAAACACATGTAAATATCTTCCTGGTATTCTCTGTTTTCAGTAAAGATCCATCACCCATCAGCAATAATACCCTTCATTTCACATCCTCTTCTGAATTTGGCTTAAATTTCTGGCAGTTCACTGTCCATGTACTGCTACAATCATTTTTTAATTATTTTCAGCAAAATTTGACTTGTATGTGATGTTTATGATTTTTTTTTTTTTTTTAAATAATTTCCACATTCCACTGAATCACCTTTCTTTGGAATGGGCACATGTATGAATCTCTTCTAGTCATTTGGCCAGTTAGCTTTCTTCCAAATTTCTTGGCATATACTAGTGAACACTTCAAGTGTTACACCAATTTGTTGAAACTTCTCAATTGGTATGCCATCAATTTCTGGAGCTTTGTTTTTCACAAATATCTTCAGTGCAGCTTGGACTTTTTCCTTCAGGATCATCAATTTTAATCATATGCTACCTCCTAAAATGACTGAAAGTTGACCAATACTTTTTGGTAGTGACTTAAGAATTCCTTCCAACTTCTTTTGGTACTTCACATGTCATTCAGTTCTTTGCCAAAAGAATCCTTCAGTATTGGAACTTGAGGCTTGAATTTATTCTTTAGTACTTTCAACTTGAGAAATGCCTAGTATGTTCTTGCCATTAGTTTTCTAACTCCAGGTCTGTACCTATATCATTGTAATACTTTACTATGTCTTCCTGAGTCACCCTGTGAAATTTTCTGTTCAGATCTTTTACTTCATCATTTCTTGCATTCACTTTAGCTTCTCTGCATTTAAGAGTAAATTTCAGACACTTTTCTGATATTCATTTTTTTTTTTTTTGCTTTTTTTTTAAATATGTGTATGTATATGTACATGTAAGGCTTCTGTTTTTTATTTATTTATTTATTTATTTATTATTGTGATTTGGGTGAAGATTTACAGAGTAAATTCACTTTTCATACAGCAGTTCACATATACTTTGTCTCATAACATTGACCACAGTTTACCACAATGCAACAGCTCCCCTTCCACTTCCTCCCCATAGTTACCTCTTCCCTGTGTCCATCCCTCCATGCACTCCTGCCCCCTGAGCTGTCTCCCTGTGCATAAGCAGCCCTTTCTCCCATGATTGTTCTCTCCAAGGAGAGTATCTACTTGAGGTAAATGTTCAACTCATATGCCTGTCTTTTGTTTAGCTGGAAACCACAGGTGTGGGTTCAATTCCAGACCTGAAGGGCAGCTAGGGGCCATAGTCTCAGTGGTTCCACCAGGTTCTATCAGACCAGAAAACCTGGTCCCCCCCCTTTTTTTCCTTCAAATGATTTTGAATTTTGTTCCACATTGTTCTCCCTCTCTATCAAGAATCTCCTACATAGATCCCCTTCCAAGTGGATGACAGTGGTAGCCGGGCACCATCTAGTTCTTCTGGTCTCATAGTCATATAGGCTGCAGATCAGATGGTGTACCAGTTGCTAGGACTAATTGTTTCCATGAATTTTGGTTTTCTTCATTCTTCTTTGCTCTTGATGAGGAGAGACGCATCGTTGAATCTAGATGGCAGCTTGCTAGCTTTTAAGATCCCAGTTGCTACTCACCAAAGTAGGAGGGGGAACAATGTTTTGTATAGTATGTTATGCCAACTGAGCTTGATGTCCCCTGTGACTATGGTCCCAAGCCCATATGTTCAACTACACGGTCCCTCTGGGTAGCTGGCTGTGACCAAGCCGTGACCACAACCTTGCCCCTTGTCTTTGCTTTTCTTTTTATGATCTTTTGCTTTCTTTGTGTATGATGTCCTTGATGTCATCTCACAACTTGTCTAGTTTTCAGTCATTAATGTTCAATGTTTCAAATCTATTCTTGAGATAGTCTCTAAATTCACATAGTATATGCTTACAGTCATACTTTGGCTCTCATGGACTTGTTTTACTTTTCTTCAGCTTCAACTTGAATTTACATGGAAGCAATTGGCAGTTTGATCTGCAGTCAGCCACTGGCCTTCTTCTGAATGACGATATTGAGTTTCTACATCCTCTCTTTTCACAGATGTAATCAATTTGATTCTTGTCTACGCCATCTGGCAAGATCCATGTATATAGTTTCTGTTTACATTATTGAAAAAAGTTATTTTCAGTGAAAAGTCATTAGTCTTGCAAACTTCTCTCATGTGATCTCCCATGTCATGTTCGTCACCAGGGCCATATTTTCCAGCTACTGATCCCTCTTCTTTGCTACCAATTTTCACATTCCAGTTGCCACTAATTATCATATAACTTGATTGCATGTTTAGTCAATTTCACACTGTAAAAGTTGATAAAAATCTTCAATTTCTTCATTGTTGGCATTAGTGGTTGATGTGTAAATTTGGATAATAGGCATATTAGCTGGTCTTCCTTGTGGGCATATGGATATTATCCTATCATCGACAATACTGTTTTTTAGGATAGATCTTGAAATGTTCTTTTTCACAATGAATGTAGCACCACTGCTTCATTCCTCACATAGTAGACCATATGAATGTCAAATCAAAATGGCCAATATCAGTCCATTTCAGCTCACTAACCCCTAAGATATCAATCTTCAAGCATTCTATTTCATGGAACAGAACTGAGTTTGAAAATGAGGCTAATTACAGACTACAATAGAGAAGATTTAAAGTTAATGCCTTTTAACCAGGGGTTCAGGAGGGTCATATCCATATAACATACCCAGACATTTCTGTGGAAGTTAATGAAACTGACTTCCATAAAGGAAAGCACAGCCTGCCTGCAAGAACTCTGAGTTCTTCCATCTCAATTCTGTTTCTCCAGTAATAGAACTTGCTCTCTTGGCAGATTCATCTGTTTTTAGAAGAATGATCTATAATTCTTCCAAAGCACTTCTCCTGTGGAATTCCCCTTGTCCTAATTAGTACTACTCTACAGAATGGCAGATGCACTTCTATGGTTTCTAAGCTGTCAGCTGCAATGCTATGTATCTATCAGCTTCATCATCTGACACTATCAAGTTCTCCATCATCTCTCAGTCATTTCAGACAGCGAGTTATGTTCAAATTCATTGTCACCTGTTAGGAACACACTCTCTATCAGTTAAAGTGAAACAAAGCTATATAATTTATTATTGGTATTTGACAAATATCAGCCAAACTTTGAGCAAACACACACACACACACACACACATACACAAAGGATTCTCCTGGAAGTGTTCTCCTTTTATGACTCTCTGGAAAACTGTTTCAACTCAATGGGCTGTATACATCACCAGTAGTCATGGACATAAAAATGTTTCATACTGTTGATTCTGGCTTCACATTTTCGCCCACATCACTCAATAATTGTCACCTGTTTTTCTCTTTTTTAAAATTAAAGTTAAATTCACATAACATTAACCATTTTAAAGTGTATAATTCAGTGGTATGTAGTACATTCACAATGTTGTATAACCACCACCTATATCAAGTTCTAAAATATTTTTATCACCCCAATATAAAACCCCATATCCATGTAGCACACTCCCATTGCCCTTTCCCCCAGCCCAGGGCAACCACCAATCTGCTTTTTGACTCTATGCAATAACCCATCCTGGATATTTCATAAAAATGGAATCACACATATGGCTTTTGCATATGACTCCTTTTACTTAGCATAATGTTTTGAGGTTCATTTAGCTTGTATCTGTATTGAATCCCTTTTTATGGCTGAATAATATTCCATTGTATGTAGATACTGGCAATTTTCATCTTTTGGCTATTGCAAATAATGAACATTTATATGTAAATATTGGTTTGAGTACTTGTTTTACATTATTTTGGGAATATATCTAGGAGTGGAATTGCTGGGTCATATGTTTAACTTTTTGAGCAATCACCAAACACTTTTCCACAGTGGCTACATCATTTTATATTCCCACCAGCAATGCACAAGGGTTCTGATTTCTCCACATCCTCAAAAACACTTGTTCCTTTTTATTTTTCAGATAATAGCCATCATAGTGGGTATGAAGTGGTATCTCATTGTGGTTTTGATTTGCATTTCCTAATGACTAATGATGTTGAGCATTTGTTCATGTGCTTGGTGACTATTTTTATGTCTTTTTTTGGAGAAAGTTTATTAAATTCCTTTGCCCATTTCTAATTTGGGTTGTTTGTCTTTTCATTGTTGTGTTGGAAGAGTTTTTAAAATATATATATTCTAGATACTAGGTCTTTATAAGATATGTAATTTGTAAACATTTTCTCTTATTCTATAGGTTGATGTTCACTTTCCTGATAGTGTCCCTTGAAGCATAAAATTTTTTAATGTTCATAAAGCCCTTTTTATCTATTTTGTTGTTGCTGTTCATGTTTTTGGTGTCATATCTAAGAATCCATTACCAAGCTCAAGATCATGAAGATTTACCTCTCTAGTTTCTTCTAAAAGCTTTATAGCATCAACTACTTTTGTAAAATTTGACCAATATGACTAGCTAATATGAAATGTAAAAAGGACTAGAATCTATTTATTAACTTGCTCCACAGAAAGCTTACCCAATGCTAAAGACTTTGTGTTTTCAGTACTGCACAATTAGAAGTTGATCCTAGATTCTGCTACCTAGACATTACATTGTCCTCCTAACATCTAATTAACAGAGATTGCTAACTGATTAACTAAATGAGAAAAAAGACAATTTAACAAGAAGGTCAATATAGCCCTTGGAAGACAGGCAGATGGTTTGGTGACAAGTTTCTTATGAAATAAAGGCTTCCAGAACAGACTGGTCTTTCTGATGGTTGAATAAATTAGAGTTTATATCTACCATATAAATTCATTTCATTTTTTAAACAGCTCTCTTAATGAAGTCTTTCATTGAATATCAAGGTACAGCCTCCATTAGTATGATGTTAGGCACAGCTTTGAAACGAGTAATTTGTTATTGTTGTTGTTATGTGCTGTCAAGTTGTCTCCGACTCATAGCAACCCCTCCTTGGGTTTCCAAGGCTGTATCACTACAGAAGTAGATTGCCCAACTGTCCTTCTGAGGAGTGTCTGGTGAGTTTGAACTACCAGCCTTCTGGTTAGCAGTCAAGTGCCTTAGGCACTACACCACCAGAGCTCCCAGAAAACCAGAAACAAGTAATAGGACCTTTTCAAAATGCTACCCAACAAGCAGGGCCGATCTTTTGAAAACTGGACTAGAGATTAAATTTATCTTTAGAACTGGTTGACCTACCAAGGTTTCAAAGAAAGACAGCTGTCTGACCAAACTGGGTCCCACCTATGAGTGGTTTTCCTGGTAAAGTCTCTAGATTTTTAGCTTTCCAAGTTGAGCGACCATTTTTTTAGTCATCCAAAAAGGTTCACATTTAGGAAGGACTGATTCATGCTAACGATTCAAGAGACTGCTTTGTAAATTAGGATGCTAATTTTAGAATTTCTATTCTCCCCATGTGACATATATGCTAACACTGGCTATTTGGTATATATCTCTTTCTTATGGGAAGTCCACTTGGAAGAACAAATTGTTGGTGTGGCACTTTGGTTGAAATTGAGTAAAAATTTGTGTGTGTTTGTGTGTGTGTTTGGAGGGTGGAGGGTTCAGGTAATATGGTTCTTCACCTGCCTCTCCACACTCACAGTACTGCACAGAGGGTACTTGCATAAACACTAGTTGATTTTCCCCACAGAGGTTCTGTCTTTCAACAGGTACACTATTCATTCCCACATACAGCCTTTCTCTTTGGTGAGATGTAGCCTAGATAAAAACATGTTTGTTGGAACCAGGAGCATCTCTCTATCAGTCCTGTCATTCTTTCTACACCAGGAAGATCTGATTCTTCTGCTATTCGAAGCCCTCTGGCCAAAAGGTATGCTTCAAGTAATCCAATCAATTCAATAATTTATGATAAACCTCTGAACAACCACCCAAATAGAGGAAGGTAATGGAGCTTTATTTTCTCCTGTTTTCTTCTCTTTCCGAAAGCAGGAAAGAGCCAGAAGTGCATCTAGCACTTCCTTTCTTAAATCCAAATCACTATCTTACTGTAGACAAACAACATATATTTCAGGGTTTCAGAAGGGGTCTGTATGGCACTGGTAGTGATGATTTCAGCTGGCATGCAGAATGGAGAGCTTTATTTTTTAAGGTTATGTATTTATGTTAATGTGTTTTAGAAAAAAGATCCAACTACCATATCAAATATATAGTGTCACAGATACTAAAGGTATACACTTTTAAAAATTAATTACTTTATAGAATTATATTTAACAAATAAGAGTATAGGTGGTATGAGGATATGGCAAAGTTGGTCAAAGAGGAATCCAAAGAACTGAAGTTTGGGAAATACTGAATTTCTTTCTTATTAAGTAATACATTTTTTAAAGCAACATTTATGCAACATATCTTGATAGCTCATTTGATACATCCAACTCATAACACTCTATTTCCTATCTGCTACTTCATTTCACTGGTTTATAAATGCTTACCCCTCAATCGGTTGACATTACTAAGTATAAACGTCATTTGGAAAAATGCTTACTAGGGCAACCTCTACTGGGGACGCCTTCTCCCAATTTTCCTCTTCACGCCAGCATTCAGATTCAGCATTTCTCTATAAATGCACACTCTTGTGATTACGCTTCGTCCTAACTTTCTCTTATCAGTAGGTTAGCCTTGCCTGTCTCCTAGCCTTCCCTTCTGTTCACCCACTCTTGAGCTGTATCTCTCTAGAAATGTCCATTTAGTAATTTATTTTTCAATCTGGCACTAACTGTACATTATTTTTCTCATTCATGACATTCCTATCCACTCTTCTTCCAGTTCTTTCTGCCTACTGCAACGCTTGGTGAAAAAATAATTACAACAAAAATAGATGTAATTACTGGCTATTTTTACACAATTAACTGTAGTTGCCCCTGCTCTATTCTAGGTATTTTCTAACTTAATAATTGACATTAGGCCTCTGAAGTCAGTGCCTTCTATGTGGGGAGGCTGGATAAAGCTAATATCAACTTGCTCCCTTGTCTTCCTTTCCCCAGGTCTGGGGCTGACTCCCGACCCTCCTTCTCTTACGACAGCCAAACAGTAATCTGAGGCCTTTGACAAGACCACTGAGTAAGCTACAGTTTTTTGAGAAAACCAATGGCTTTCTTAATTAGACTAAGAGACAATCGCCCTACTTGGGATATGTTTATAAACTGCCTATAGTGAGTCATTTCTGCTGATGGATGATCTAATCCCATTTTTATTCGTTTTAGTATCAAAAGCTGACCTCTTCTTGACCTTATCCTCAAATTTTGGAGATACCCTGTTTGGAGTCTTAATGAACTGCTATATTCTTCCATGCAATTCTTCAGCATCCCTATGTCCAGGCCTTCCTGTCTCAGTGAGGTGTCCAATTATAAAGTGATCATTGCTAAAGAGGTCTTGGTTGATTAAGGTGGGTGACTGAAAAATGAAAATCTTCCCCAATGAATGTGTAGAATTTAGGGTTTAGTACTTCTGTCCATAAGGAGGCAGAGTAATTGAAATATGAATAGGTTTTATGTTATACCAAGAAGGATAGAATGGAAGGCTCTGAGAGTACTGGAGGAGACGACTAGAGAGAAAACGACGGACAAAATGAAATGTAAAAGTTATTCAGATTCTTGGGGAAAGTTCAGGAAGCATAAGAAACTGTAGGAGTGATAGGAGGTTGTACGGATGCTGGGAGAGTCCAGTACAAAGTACATTAGCTTTATACAGAAAAGGTATCTATAAAAGGCTTGGAAAGAGGAGGCAGCAGCTTAAATCACTTCATTTAAATGGACAGACGGGATCTTGAGATGCAAAATTTGATAAAGAGATGTAGGATGGACTCCAAATAGACCTGCTCAAGCAATGTCTAAAGTTTGCAGAGAGAAAAGCTTTTTTCAGTTGGAGAATATCTGATGGCTAGGACTGGGTTAAATTAACAGCTGATATGGCAGTAAGTTTTGAATCACAATCTGTTAAAATCGGGTTTAATGAGTTCAGAAGCATCAAGCTGGCTTAAGTAGCCAGACTGTACCTCTGTCATTCTGTATAATTTGTATCCTGAAATTTTCTCACTGCACAACAAAGTTTCATCGAAACTTAAATGACTGACTTGATTGTGTTGAGATAATAAGATTCAGGAAGGAACGGCAATAAGCAACCATAATAATAATAATAATAAAAGGGAAAAGCTATATAGTCTCTATCATAGAAAAACTTACCAGTCACAGAATTCCAGAAAATTCTCTTTATGGGCTACTCTAATATCTTTTTGTCCCAAAGTATACAGATAATTATTTTGGGATGTGGGATCTTTCTTAACTTTTTAAATTCTACTATGGCTAGTCCTGGGAGCTCTGGTAGCATAGTGGCTAAGACACTTGCCTGCTAACCAGACAGCTGGCGGTTCAAACCCACCAGCCACTCCTCGGAAGGAAGGTTAGGCAATCCTACTTCTGTAGTGATACTGCCTCGGAAACCCAAGGAGGGGTCGCTATGAGTCGGGTTTGACTCGACGGCACATAACAACAACAACAAACAACAATGGCTAGTCCTGAGAATGAACTGAGGTGGGTCAAAATGTACTTTTTTCAATATACACTGAAATGCAGTGTATAATAGGATCATAAGGGCAATACGCTGTATACATTTTCTTTTTAAAAAAATTTCCTTGTATCAGAAATTAAACTAAAGAACTGTAGCTGAATTCTTTGTTCTTCATTTTTCTACCACTAGTGCTCCATTCTTCCCTACAGGCAAATGTTCCTGTTATCATTTAGGTTTGATGAGCAATGATTTGCTTTTTATATTTTGTTTTGGCAAAATATACATAATATAAAATTTGCCATTTTAACCATTTTTAAGTGCACAATTCAGTAACATTAATTATATTCACAATTTTGGGCAAACAGCACAACTATTTATTTCCAAAATGTTTTTTATCATTCCAAACAGAAACTCAGTACCCATTAAGCAGTAGGTTCCCATTCCCTCTTCCCATAGCCCCTGATAACCTCTACGTACTTTTACTCAAATAACAGGTGACTTCTATGTTTGTTGGGACCTTGGGTGGTGTAGTGCCTAAGGCATTTGACTGCTAACCAGAAGGCTGGCAGTTCAAACCCACCAGCCACTCCTCGGAAGGAAGGTTGGGCAATCTATTTCCGTAGTGATACTGCTTCGGAAACCCAAGGAGGGGTCGCTATGAGTCGGGTCCTACTCAACGGCACATAACAACAACAACATGATAGTAGCTATCCTAGTGCTTATAAAGTGGTATCTCATTGTGGTTTTGATTTGCATTTTGCTAATGTCTAATGAAGAAGCCCTGGGTCCAACAGTTAAGCCCTAGGTTGTTAATCTGAAGGTTGGCGGTTCAAACTGCTCTGTGGAAGAACAACAGTGACTGATGATGTTAAGCCCTTTTCATGTGCTCATTGACCATTTGTATAACTTCTTTGGAGAAATAATGTCTATTCAAATCCTCTTACCATCTATTGATTGGGTTATCTTTTTATTGTAGAGTTGTTCTTCATATATGCTAAAAATTAACATTATCAGATACATGATTTGCATTTTTTCCTCCTACTTTGTGGGTTGTCTTTTCATTTTCTTGGGAACATCCTTTGATGCACACGAATTACAATATCTACACACAGCTTTGCCAATTCAAACTAATGTCATCAATTAAGTTAGTAGACTATGCAATCCTACCCTCAACCAATGTGATTTTTCCTTCATCATTAACAGAAACTCTTCCCCTTTGCCCTCCCTCCCACCCGGTAACCACTAATAAACTTTGTTTTCTATACATTTGTCTGTTCTTGTCTTTTTACATAAATGAGTCAGTCATACAATATTTGTGTTTTTGTGTTTATAATGTGTTTTTGACTGCTTATGATTCAGGTTATTTTTAAATTGTTTTGTCTGGACTTGATAAAACTTCAAATACATTTTTCTTTTTTCTTTTTTAGGTACAGTGTTCTTTATTGATGGTACACGACAAGGTTGGGCTCTCTAAGCCCCTCCCCTTCTTTAGGGGGTCTGGATGGCAACTATAGAGGATGGGAGATTCTCAGTGTGTTGGGGATGGAGATGGGGCAAGGACTCCCCAGCAGCCAAGGGTTTCTCTCTTCCTCTAGTGCTAGTGCTGGGGCTGGTGGTCCAGGAGGCTCTTATTCCTTGGAGGCCATGTGGACCATAAGGTCCACCACCCTGTTGCTGAATGCAAATTCATTATCATACCAGGAAATGAGTTTAAAAAAGTGGTCGTTCAGGGCAATGCCAGCCCCAGCATCAAAGGTGGAAGAGTGGGTGTCACTGTTAAAGTCACAGGAGACAACCTGGTCTTCAGTGTAGTCCAGGATGCCCTTTAGGGGACCCTCCGATGCCTGTTTCACCACCTTTTTGATGTCATCATATTTGGCGGCTTTCTCCAAACAGCAGGTCAGGTCCACAATGGACACATTGGGGTTGGGGACATGGAAGTCCATGCCAGTGAGCTTCCCATTCAGCTCAGGGATGACCTTGCCCACAGCCTTGGCAGTGCCAGTAGATGCAGGGATGATGTTCTGGGCAGCCCCACGGCCATCATGCCACAGTTTCCCAGAGGGGCCATCCACAGTCTTCTGGGTGGCAGTGATGGCATGGACCATGGTCATGAGTCCTTCCACTATGCCAAAGTTGTCATGGATGACCTTGGCCAGGGGGGACAAGCAGTTGGTGGTGCAGGAGGCATTGCTGACAATCTTGAGGGAATTGTCATACTTCTCATGGTTCACACCCATCACAAACATGGGGGCATCGGCAGAAGGGGCAGAGATGATTACCCTTTTGGCACCACCCTTCAAGTGAGCCCCAGCCTTCTCCATGGTTGTGAAAATGCTGGTAGACTCTACAACATTCAGCACCAGTATCACCCCACTTGATGTTGGTGGGATCTCACTCCTGGAAGATGGTGATGTGCTTCCCATTGATGACAAGCTTCCCATTCTCAGCCTTGACGGTACCATGGAACTTGCCATGGGTAGAATCATATTGGAACATGTAGACCATGTAGTTGAGGTCAATGAAGGGGTCATTGATGGCAACAACATCTACTTTGCCAGAGTTAAAAGCAGCCCTGGTGACCAGGCACCCAATATGGACAAATCCGTTTACTCCGACCTTCACCATCGTGTCTCACTGAAGCAGCTGGGACTGCACAAGAGGGTGCGGCTGTCTGTCGATCGGGGAGGAGCAGAGAGCCTCAAATACATTTTTCTTGAGCTTTCTTCTTCCAAAGACCAATTCTATTGTAAAATAGGTTTTTCTTTTACTTGTTTTTGGAACAAAGATGATAATTGAACCCAGCAGTTAACATAAACCTGTGGCCTTCCAGTGGAAGAAAAAGTAGAACTGCCTGTAGAATTTCCAAGACTGTAATTTTTACAGAGGGGCCTGGCAGTGCAGTGGTTAAGCGCTTGGCTGCTAAATTAGCTGGTGACAGTTCAAACCTCCAGTCTCTGTGTGGGAGGAAAATGAGACAGTCTGCTTCTGTAAAGATTAAAGCCTTGGAAACCCTATGGGCAGTTATTACCCTATGGATAATTCTATCCTATAGCATCACTATGAGACTGAATCAACTCAACAGCAACGGGCTTGGTTTTTGGTTTTCATCTTTACAGAAGTAGGTTGCTGTATCTTTCTCCTGTGGAGCAGCTGGTGGATTCGACCTGCTGACCTTTTAGTTAGCAGCTGAGCACTTTACCTTTGTGCTATCAGGGCTCCTTGTGGGTAACAGAGGCAGCAGAGAATTTTTACTTTGGAATTTGCAGAAGGTTTGGAAATTTATTAAAGTGAAGTGACTTGGCTGGTAGAATCAGACTTCTAAGCAAACAAGGAACCCCGGCATTGGACACTGTGCTATCTCAGAAATGAGAAACCTGTGTCAAGTGTCAGTAGTATCTGGCATCTGGCTCAGGGACACCCATCAACCAGATAAGGGTAATCCAGGGATACCCTTGGGGCTCTCATTCAGTGCCCTTCCCCTATGTACTGTGATGGTGTAAAAACTCAGGAGGGCAGTCGGAGAGGACGAGAATTTCACAACGTATTCTTGGTACCTGTGTGTAGCCAGGATTTAATATTGGCATATGCAGACCCTGGGGAGAAGATGGGAGTGGATGAAGGTGACAGAGAAGACTTTTGAGAGAGGAGCAACCACATAATAAAACTGACCCCCTTTGTCTTCCATCTAAAATATTTCTTAGTTTTTCTTCTTCTGTGTCTTCCCATCATGATGTTACAGCTGCCATGTCTTCGGTTAGAGAATTATTAAAAGAAACCACATGTATGGTTGACATAAAAAATCCTTAGTCTCCAAAGCAAATTAAGTGAGAATTCACGTGCTCCTCATGCCTCCTCCACCTCCCTTCCCAAACACAGGCACATATGTGCCTCGAGTATTCAGTCTGTATGTAGACTTCTTGTGGCTTTTTTTCCTCACCAGAGTGTCCCTGGTGTTCATCTGTGTTTTCTGCCTCGGTGGGATGGCCCTGTTCAGACATCATACATTCTCCATTACAGTTGAAAAACATCTGGTTTCTGAAAGCTTAAGGAGGAAAAGACACTTTGTCCAGAGTTATGAAGAGGTCTCATTTCTCCATAATAGCGCATCTAAACATGCACATGTAGTCTGTTGTAGGGTTTGTATGTGCACAAAAAATTTTTCTAGAAAGAATTAAGAGTAAGACCAAATTCTCAAGTTGAGTTGATCTAGTCAGGATCCAGGGAGCTCTGGTAGTGTAGTACCTAAGGCACTTGACTGCTAACCAGAAGGCTGGCTGTTCAAACCCACCAGCCACTCCTTGGAAGGAAGGTTGGGCAATCTACTTCCGTGGTGATACCTCCTTGGAAACCCAAGGAGGACTCACTATGAGTCGGGTCCAATTCGATGGCACATAAAAACAACAGTCAGGATCTAAGTGGTGCTTGCGTTTTGTTGTTGTCACGGTTACCGTAAGTGCACTACCAGTTTTAAATTCTTGTGGCGTAGTGCCTAAGGCATTTGACTGTTAACCAGAAGGCTGGTGGTTCAAACCCACCAACCACTCCTCAGAAGGAAGACTGGGCACTCTACTTCTGTAGAGATACTGCCTTGGAAACCCAAGGAGGGGTCACTGTGAGTCGAAATTGTCTCAATGGCAGTGAGTATGGTTTATTGGTTGTTACCTTAAGGAGCCCTGGTGGCTCAATGTTAAGCACACAAATATTAACCAAAGAACAGAGGTTCAAACTCATCAGTTGCTCCATGGCTAAAGATTTACAGCCATGGAAACCCTATGGGGCAGTTCTACTCTATCCTACAGAGTCCCTATGATTCAGAATCAACTGGATGGCAGTGGGTGTTACCTCAAGAAGCCTTGGAAGTGCAATGGTAACCAAAAGGTCAGTGGTTCAAATATACCAGCAGCTCTGTGGGAGAAAGACCTGGCCATCTGCTCCTGTAAAGACTACAGCCTAGGACACCCTATGGGGCACTCATAGGGTTGTATGAGTTGGAATTGATATGACATCACACAACAACGTTACCTTGCTTGGGGTGAGTCTTAGGGTGCCAGAGTATTTTCTTAGAGTCCCACCCTCAGCTTTAGGCCTTTCCCGTGTGCCTGTGCCAAGGTCCATCTGTTGCTTATAGCTTGTCACTTGGAGTCTTGGCCAGCCCTGTTACTGTCTTGTGGGTGGAGCTTTCTCAGTAACCCTATCCCTACTCCCCATGGCTAGTAACTGCAGTATATTTTTGTCTAGTCTTGTGTGAGATAGAGTTCCCTGTTCCACTCCTAGCAGTAAGAAGTATCAAATAAGATTAGTGTAGGATCCTGAGCCCAGGATTGTTTTTGTTCTTTCCAAAGGGTAAAAGGTTTTTCTCTTACTCTTTCCCTGGCCACAATGGATATTCATACGTATCCTGGGGTGTGTGTGAGACAGGATTTGATTCACCTCCCCCAACAGGTTAAGGTTTTCATTCCATAGGGAAGGGTCTGGGTGAAGCTTCAAGCCCTTCCTGTGGTAGGCTCTCTCTGCTCTCCTGCCTTGCTCCCAATTTTCTCATGAGCATCCAGTGGAAATTTGTGCAGGAGAACTTGCAAGTGGATGCAAACTCCCCAGGAGTCTGAAGCTTCTAGAGGTTCTAAATTCTCACGAACTCACACACAGCCTTCAGCAATTTGTCTTTTTAAATTATGTATTCATCTTACCTTGCATGATGTGATCTTCACCTGCTTGTGGGACGCCTGGTATTTCTGCTCTTGCTCCGCCATAAGTGAGCCAATGTTCTTGCATTTCAGTATGTTTGGTTGCCCTGTGACACCACCTTTTTGATAGGCTCAAGAAAAGTCATGTTATGTTGATTATCTAGCTTTTCATTTTTGGTCAGGTGAAAACACTCTTTCCAGCTTTCTACAGACTATGGGGAAGTGCAATTATGTTCATTTAAAACCCATTTGGTTTAGGCTGATGGCAGGACAAGCAAGCAGATACTTCTAAAGAGTAATTAGAAATGTGAAACTGCTACTGGGATAAAGCATGACAATTCAGGCGTCTCTGAAGATGTGATCATTAAAGCTGGCAGAATATATGATATTTTAGGGAAAGAATAAGGTGGGAAGAAGGAGGAGCTGTTTGGACACTCAGAATAAAATTGAACTTACTGTAAAAAGGGTAATATTTGCATGAATGAATGATTGATTGGAAGTGGGTGGCTGGACAAAATACTAATGATACTTTTCTTATAGTCTGCCATCATTCCAGTTTTATATCTGATTTCTCTGCTATCTGGGCCTTTTAGTTAAATGGAACTGTTCCTAGAGAATTATCTGAAATATTTTTCCTCTCTTCTTCCTTAGCTAGTTAATATTGACATGTTCTGGCTTTATCAGCAAAGAAAGAAACCACTATTTCTTTTATTTTTTTCTTCTTCAAATTCCTTTAATTATTTAAAGTCATGCTGCTCCAAATAGCTAAGGACTAATTAAAATAAAAAAAGAAAGAAAGAAAAGAAATGGTGATTCATTCATTTCCTCCGCCAAAGCCACATCGCAGCCTAAGGGTTGGGGATGGCAGCAGCATGAAGTTAATTCTGGAATCACAGGCTGCTTGCTCAAGAAGTGTTAGCTTCACTGCTCTTCTGGGTATGGAGCTCCCACTGATCACCGATACAGAATGACAGATGAGAATTAGGTTTTCTATTTGGGAGTTAGGTGTTTTGAGCTAAATTAAGGATGGTGTAGGCAGAGTGGATTAGACTGAAATGAACCCCATTCTGACAAAGTCCTTAAAAATACACATATTTACACACATCAAAAAACCAAAAACCAAACTCACTGCCATCGAGTTGTATCTGACTCACAGTGACCCGTCCTTGGGTTTCCAAGGTAGTGTCACTACGGAAGGAGATTGCCCAATCTTCCTCCCGAGGAGTATCTGGTGGGTTTGAACCACCAACCTTCTGGTTAGCAGTCAAATGCCTTAGGCATTACGCTACCAGAGCTCCTGTATACATGCTAGTAGGTAGCAAACCCAGTATCCCCTCTCAAGAACAAGATAAATTATCAAACATCTGCAGTGGCCTACTAGTTTTTCAGCAACAGCAGCATCTTAAGATAATTAAGGCTACAGTTTCTGAGTTTAAATCCTGGCTGCACCACCCACTAGCTGTATAATCTTGAAAACTTATTTAATCTTTCCACATTTCAATTTCCTCTAGTGTTATATAGGGGTTAGTAATCATCGGTAACATTTACTGAAGATATGCTATGTGCAAAGTAATCATCCATTTATCATTTATTTAATCAGTTGGAACATGGGTTAGAAGAAAATATTCAGACATAAGCACTAAAAAGGATGGAACACAGAAAAAAGAGTAAAAGATAAATGAGATACAGTGAATAGGTTTAACACATGTGCACTTGAAGTCCCAGAAGAAGAGAGAGAATGGAGAGAAGTTTATCATTTGCCAGATACTGCTCTATGCACTTTACAGATAAACTTATTTAACACTCATACCAACTCCATGAAGTACATGCTGTTCTTGCCATACCCACTTGATAGATGAGGACGCCAAGGCACTGATAAGTTAGGAAACTTGTCTAGGGCCACACTGGTTATACTTGGGGGAGATGGGATGTAAACTTAAACAGCCTGGCTTGGAGTCTACATTCTAAACCAGCCCTATTCTAAGGACTTTACATACATTAACTCATTAAATGCTCACAAAAACTCTATGACATAATTACTATCATTATCCCTCTTTGGTAGTTGAAAGAGATTTGATAATTCACCCAAGGTTATTGTCTTAGTTACCTCGTGCTGCTATAATAGATGTAACACAAGTGGATGGCTTTAACAAACAGAAATGGAATTTCTTACAGTTTGGGAGGCTATTGTTGTTGGGTGCTGCCACGTTGGTTTGACTCACAGTGACCCTGTGCACAACAGAATGAAACGCTGCCCGGTCTTGTGCCATCCTCGCAGTCGTGCTATGCTTGAGCCCATTGCTGCAGCCACCATGTCAATCCATCTCATTAAGGGTCTTCCCCTTTTTCACTGACCTCTATTTTACCGAGCATGATACCTTCTCCAGGGACTGGTCTCTCCTGATAACATGACCAAAGTATAACAGATGAAGTCTGGCAATTCTCACTTCTAAGGAGCATTCCAGCTGTACTTTTTCCAAGACAGATTTCTTCATTCTTCTGGCATTCTATGGTATATTCAATATTTTTTGCCGATACCATAATTCAAATGCATTAATTCTTACTCAGTTTTCCTTATTCACTGTCTAGCTTTCACATGCACGTGAGGTGATTGAAAATACCATAGCTTGGGTCAGGTACACTTTAGATGTAACAGTGACATTTTTGCTTTTGAACACTTTAACAGGGTCTTTGCTGCAGATCTGCCCAATGCAATATGCCATTTGATTTCTTGACTGATACTTCCATGGGTGTTGATTGTGGATCCAAGTAAAATGAAATCCTGGTTCAAACTCACCAGCCACTCTGCAGAAGGAAGACTGGGCAATCTACTTCTGTAAAGATTTACCACCTCAGAAACCCAATGAGGGTTGCTATAAGTTGGAATTGACTCGATGGCAGTGGGTTTGGTTTTTGGTTTGGTATCATGATGTTGCTTAGTGGTCTAGTTGTGAGGATTTTTTTTTTTAATGTTGAGGTGTAATCCATACTGAAGGATACAGTCTTTGATCTTCATTGGTAAGTGCTTCAAGTCTTCTTGACTTTCAACAAGCAAGGTTGTGTCATCTGCATATCACAGGTTGTTAATGATTCTTCCTCCAATCCTGACATGCTGCGTTCTTTCTCCTATAATCCAGCTTCTCAGTTCAGCATACAGGTTGAATAAGTATGATGAAAGATACAGCCCTGATGCTCAACTGTCCTGATTTTAAATCATGCAGAATCCCCTTGCTCTGTTTGAATGACTGCTTCTGGGTCTATATACAGGTTCCTTGTGAGCACAATGAAATGTTCTGGAATTCTCATTCTTCGCACTGCTATCCATAATTTGTTATAATCCACACAGTCAAATGCCTTCGCATAGTCAATAAAACACAGCTAAACACCTTTCTGCATTCTCTGTTCCAGCCAAGATCCATCTGACATCAGCAGTCATATCCCTTGTTCCACATCCTCTTCTGAATCTGGCTTGAATTTCTTTTAGTTCCCTATGTACTGCTGCAACCATTTTAAAATTATTTTCAGCAATATTTTACCTGTGTGTGTGTGATATTAATGATAGTATTTGATAATTTCTGCATTCTGTTGGATCTTCTTTCTTTTGAATGGGCACAAATATGGCCAGGAAGCTGTCTTCCAAATTCCTTGGCATAAATGAGTAAGTGCTTCCAGCATTGCATCCATTTGTTGAAACATCTCAGTTGGTAGCCTATTAATTCCTGGAGCCTTGTTCTTCACCAACTCCTGGCATGTAGTTCAGTGTAGCTTGGACTTCTTCCTTCAGTACCATCAGTGCTTGATCATATGCTATCTCCTGAAATGGTTGAACATTGACCAATTCTTTTCAATACAGTGACTATGTGTAGTCACTTCCATCTTCTTTTGATGCTTCCTGTATTGTTCAATATTTTGCCCATAGAATCCTTCAATATGCAACTCAAGGCTTGCATTTTTCTTCAGTTCCTTCAGTTTGAGAAATCCCCAGAATGGCTACAAGTCTGAATATAGGGCGCTGGCTCTAGCGGAAGACTTTCTCTCTCTGCCAGCTCTTGTTCCTTTTCAGCTTCTGTTTCCTGATTCCTTAAAGATCTCATGTTGCTTGGCATCTGTCTTCCCCCATCTCTGCTTGTCTGCTTTGATGCTTGCTCAGTGTGCTCTCTACATCTCAAAAGAGATGGATTTAAGACACATCACACACTAATCCTCCCTCATATAACTTAACAAAGAAAACCATTCCCAAGTGGAATAATAACCATAGTTATAGGGGTTACTCTAAAACTCATTGCTATTGAGTCAATTCTGACTCATAGCTGCCCCCCTTGGGTCTCCAAGGCTGTTAATCTTTACAGAAGTAGACTGGCTCACCTTTCTTCTGCAGAGCAGCTGGTGGGTTCGAGCGACTGACCTTTTGGTTAGCTGCCAAATGCCTTAACCACTATATCACCAGTGCTCCTTTAGTTACAGGGGTTAGGATTTATAATACATATTTTGGGGAGACACAATTCAATTCATAACAGTTACTCAGCTAAATATAAATCCATACATAAACCCAAACAAATCTAGCTCTAACACCCACAGTCATAATCACTATGCTGTATCACCTCTCAGTAACTGTACCCCCATCAGGGAGTTCCTGTGAGAAGTAAATGGGATATGGTATTTAAAGTCCTTAGCCTAGTTCCTGGCATGTACTCAGATAATATTTTCTTATTATTACCATTATCCTCTGATACTTGTGGCTTACTAAAAGCATGGGTAGGAATTACAGTGAGATGGGAGAAGGAGGAATGTATAGAATACTGCCAGAACTATGATACCCTGTAGTGGCATCAAAAGCCATCAAAATTCATGAGAACGAGAGAGAATCACCATCAGTGGCACAAAGCTGATCCTGAAAGGAGGAGGTCAGACATACTTCCACTCTCCAACTGTGAACATAGTAGATACTTCATTATTATTTGTTAACCTATGAATGGTTTAGTACTATCACTATGGAAATTCCCAATCACTATGTAAATTCACCATAAATTTTAAAGCATAAATATCTAAGTAACCATTAGAATACTTTCAGTAGAGAACTGCAATGTTTTTAATTGAGTTTGGGCTATGGAATAAGTACAATTGTGAATTTACTGAGATAGTATCAGTGACAACTGAAAAAGAGGAAGACTCTCATCTAGATGAATTGACAATATAGCAACCATCAGGAGGAGGAGGATGGCATAAGACCAGGCAAGTTCTGTGGTATATGGGGTTACTATGAGTTAGAGCTGACTTGATGGTACCTAACCATAACAACAATATGGATTTAGGAGAAGCTGTGGAAGAAGGAGCTCTGGTGGTGCAGCACCTAAGGCATTTGACTGCTAACCAGAAGGCTGGCAGTTTGAACCCACCAGCCACTCCTTGGGAGAAAGACTGGGCAATCTACTTCCATAGAGATACCACCTTGGAAACCCAAGGATGGGTCTCTATGAGTTGTAAGTGATTTGACGGCAGTGAGTGAGTGAAAGTTTTTGTGGAGGAAAGAATAATTTTTTAAAATAGCTTTGAAGCCTGGAACAATTAATAAAATTGATAAAAACACTCTCAAAGACACTTTGTTAACTGGTTAATAGAATCTCATGAGAATCACTTCTTCTTACCTTTTATGTACCTCCTCAGTATCAGCTTGTCTTTCCTTCAAATTTAAGAACATTTTAAGTACATTAGGATGTTTTCCCCAAACATTTCTTTTGTCATTTTTCTCAGTGTATTTGTAATGACCCAACTCACAATTCTCCCTGATTTAAATGCTACTTTTATTTTTAATTCCTTTAAGCTTCCTTCTAACAGAATTATCTTCTTTTTCTATCTCTCAATATTGTTTCAACTCTTTTAAATCTCATACTTTTAATTATTACTAAATACTGGAAGTCATTGGGGAGATAGCTTTGTACCAACCCACCACAGCATCATGTGGAGCAGACGTTAATCATCGGGCACCATGGGGATCTATAATTAAATTGATAATGATGGTTATAATAAAAGATATCCTGGTCTTTAATCTTGTTTGGCTGAGATTTTCCTCACTATTTTTCAATCTCTTCTATTAGGGAAATCATATAAATTAATATGCTTAAGAATAACTTCATACATTTGGTAAAAATATAGGCTGAGCCATAATACAACTCCTCCCCCCTTTCAATAAAAGTTAAAACAGAGAATTGTGTGAGTTTTATTTAGTAGAAATTCTAGGAGGAAAGTCTCAGGGAGGAGAAGCCAACTAAATTACCTCAATTTTTTCACCTTTCCCTGGAGGTTCTCCCACTTTGATTGATGCTAGCCACAAAATGCTTGTCCAAATGTGAAGAAAATTTCTTTCCTTGGTTCTCCCTGTGACAGAAGAAATCATCATTTTGGAAATGTTACCAAATATTAAGATAGAACAACAACAACAAAAACCTACAGAAAATAGTAAGACAAAATCAATGATAAAAGATATAAACTTTTGATCATGAGAAAATTACTACATTCAGCAACTCTAAAGGGTTGGTTCAATTCTGCAAGCATGATTTCCTTCCATTTCATCTCTCTGCTTCCATATGACAGGGTATCTCATTTACCATCACAAAAGAGTGGTTTTCTTGATGTAGTTAATTATTCTTGGTTTCAATGTCACAGGCTAACTAACCAGGGTCTTCTCATGCTGGTCAGGTTTCTACCCGGAAGTATAGACCTTATCCATAGTGGATTATTAGAATTATGATAATTGACACAAGGAGTTATCTAAACTATTCTAGTTTAGGTTAACAGATGTGCTAACTATTCAAGCATTCTGTGAGGAAGTAATCTAAAGGATTCTTATCATCATCTTCATCACAAAATGACTTTAACCATATTATAATCTAACACATACACAGTAACAAAAGAGTAATATTCTCAGAAACAATTAGGGAATGAAGAAAAAAATATTAGTAATATTGAGATAGGAAGCTATAACTTCTTATACTCTTACTTAAAAAAGAGTTTCATTATTTTTAATTTTTAAAATAAATCCAGAAAGCTAAATTAAAATGTTCTTTTCAAGGTGAACTACAATTTGGAAATGTGAAATAATGTTTCATCAATTCACCTAATGTGATATATTTGAGATTTTTGCAATACTCATGTTAACAGTAAAAGCTGAAAGAAAAAAAAACTTCAACCTTTTAAGTGAAGAAAATTATATTCCTATACTTAGGTATTTTGCTGTCAAGTGTTGAGATTTAGAGTCAAAACTTATTGCCTATAAACTGATGACTTATTTGTTGTTGTTAGGTGCCATCAAGTTGGTTTCAACTCATTGAACTAACTCATGTAGACCAAAACAAAACACTGCCCAGTCTTGCATCATCTTCACAATCATTGCTATGCTTGAGCCCATCATTGCAGCCGCTGTGTCAATCCATCTCATTAAGGGTCTTTGCCTTTTTCACTCTCTACCCAGCTTGATACTCTTCTACAGGGATTGGTTTCTGCTGATAATGTGACCAAAGTACGACCATTCTCACTTCTAAGGAGCATTCTGACTGTACTTCTTCCAATACAGGTTTGTTTGTTCTTCTGGCAGTCTCTGGTATTTTCAGTATTCTTTGCCAGCACCACAATTCAAAAGCATCAATTCTTCTGCAGTCTTCTTCATTCATTGTCCAGTTTTCACATGCATCTGACGCTATTGAAAAGACAATGGTTTGGGTCAGGGGCACCTTGGTCATCATAGTGACATCTTTGCTTTTTACACTTTAAAGAGGTTTTATTTATTTATTATTTATTTATTTAAAAAATTTTTATTGTGATTTGGGTGAAAGTTTACAGAGCAAATTCACTTTCCATACAGCAGCTCACATATACTTTCTCATGACATTGACTACAATTTACCACAATGCAACAGCTTCCCTCCCACTTTCTCCCCATAGTTACCTCTTTCCTGGGTTCTACTGTCCCATGCACTCCTGTCCCCCCTCCAGCTGTCTCCCAGTGCATAGAAAGCCCTTCTATTCTCCCATGATTGATCTCTCCAAAGAGTGTATCTATCTATCAGCTGATATGCCTGTCTAACACTATAAAGAGGTCTTTTGCAGCAGATTTGCCCAGTGCAATACATTTGATTCCAACTTGAGACTTGAATTTTTTTTTCCCCAGTTCTTTCAGCTTGAGAAATGCCAAGCATGTTCTTCCTTTTTGATTTTCTCACTCTAGGTCCTTACACATTTTATTATAATGCTTCGTCTTCCCTTTGCAACTTTTACTTCATCATCTCTTCTATTTGCTTTAGTTACTCTCTATTCAAGAGTAAGTTTCAGTCTCTTTTGACATCCACTTTGTTCTTTTCTTTCTTTACTCTTTTGAATGACCTTTTGCTTTTTTTAAGTGTGATGTTCTTGATGTCATCTCACAACTCCTCTGGTCTTCAGTCATTGGTGTTCAATGCATAAATCTATTCTTCAGATGGTCTCTAAATTCAGGTGGGATATACTCAAGATCATATTTTTGTTGTCATGGAAGCAACTCTGGTGGTGTAGTGGGTAAGACATTTGGCTGCTAACTAGAAGGTCAGTGGGGTTCAAATCTTCCAGCTGTTCAATGGGAGGAAGATGAGCCAATCTACTTCTGTAAAGATTTACAGCCTTGGAAACCCAATGGGGGTTGCTATGAGTTGGAATTGACTTGATGGCAGTGGGTTTGGTTTTGGTTTTTGGACTTGTTTTAATTTTCTTCAGGTCAATTAGAACTTGCATAGGCGCGACTGATAGTCTGTTTCACAGCCAGTCCCTGGCCTTGTCTGCCTGATGATGTTGAAGTTCTCTATTGTCTCTTTCCACAGATGTAGTCGATTTGATTCCTGTGTATTCCATCTTGCAAGGTCCATGTGTTTAGTCACCACTGATGTTGTTGAAGAGAGCTATTTGCAATGAATAAGTTGTCGGTCTTGCAAAATTCCATCATGAGATCTTCAGTGTCAGTCCTATCACCAAAGCCACATTTTCCAAATACTGATGCTTCTTCTTTGTTTTTAACTTTTCTATTCCAATTACCAGTAATTATCAGTGCATTTAATTGCATGCTTGGTCAATTTTATACTGAAGATATGGGTAAAACTCTTCAATTTCTTCATCTTTGGCTTTGGTTGTTGGTGCATATATTTGAATAATAGTAGTATTAACTTCCTTGTAGGCATATGGATATTATCCTATCACTGACAGCACTATACTTCAGGATAACTTATTTAGCAGTGCTTATTGATTTTAAATTAAATTTAATAAATATTCACTGGGATATAAGGTACTATGCTAGGGATGAGGTGAATATAAACAAGAGTAAGGCATTTCACATATTTTTAAAGGGTTCATAATCCAGTGGAGGAAGATAGAACAATTACTAGAATTAATAAGGAATGCATTTTTAAGATTTGAGAAAAAGAAACTGCAGTACTTATTTGCATACATATAATTTATTAAATCTTTTTAGAAATGAAGTTTTCTTTCTTAACAATTATTAATTCTCACCTTTATAGTTTGCTCTGTTGGTGCAGTGAATTTTACTTTATAATTTTACTTTTTAATTTAGCCTCATTTGTAATATATTTAGTGGAGAGATAAAAGCATTAGGTGAGTGATAATGCTCTCAATTTATAAATAAAAGATTGCATCATAATTAGACAGCTGTTTTTGCTTTCTTCTTTTGAAGTGCACTGATTCAAAGGAAATTTTTCTTAATTTTCAGATAAGTCACATTTGAATGAAAAATGTAAGCTAAAATATTAAAATGCCAAGCAGCTGCAAATCTACAAGCAACAGTTGTACTATGAAGCCTTTATTATTAGAGACATATTAGATGCCCAAATTTCAAGTCACAACATTTCAGTAAAACACATAATGTGTGGGTTCCATTAATAAAATATTCTGTATAGAAATAGTAAAATATTTCTATACAAAGTAATAGGTTCTGTCATCACTTCTATTTGTCAAGGATGAAGACTGTCAATGATTAAGTTCTGTTTGCAAGTGCTTTTGGGCTCTAATAGTTAGGGAAGCAATAATGGGGTCAAGGGAGCAATTATGAAAGAAATGAATATGTTTTCCAGGTGCCACTTGAGGGAAAACACTTTGGAAGAGCCAAAGGAAATAAGAAACTGAAATTGAGATTGTTTAAGGCTATGAAAGCCATTGTGGAAGCATAGATATAATCATCAAACACAGCTATTAGGAAATCACATTGGCCTCAAACTCATTCTGAAAGCAGAAATGGGATTCTGTGGGCTTCTTTTTAAGGGAATGAAATTGCCTGAGTGATTTTATCCAGGGATCCATTGCTTAGCTTGTTACTTTCTCCCTAGGGCACTTCTAAGAGCTGTGCTATTCTTCTCTACCTACCTCAAATCTTTCAACTACCTAGAGTCCCACTTTCCAAATATATAGCACTAAAGCCACAGTAAAACTATTTTTTCCTTCATTCAGTGCTTTACATATCCAGCTCAGTGCTGAGTAGGAATATAATGTCCCTGAGTTCAAGGAGTTTATAATGTATTAAAGGCATTACTAGGAGGTCGCGGGGAGGGGAGTGCACACTGCACCAGGGGATGCTGTCAGAGGGGGTAACACTAAAATGACAGTCTATAAAATTTTTGTGCAGTGTTTTAGTAGAAACTTATTGTTTTTTAATAAAAATGTCTTGTAGTTAGTCATAACAACAAAAATATTTTTTGTAAACCCAACTTACATGAATCAATTTACCTACAAGGCAAAATCTCTATGTTAACTTATTTTTCAAACCTTCTAATGCATTAGGTTAGAGCTGTCATTATTACCCAATTAAAATGACCCTTGGTCACTGCTTGGTCACAGCCAGCTACCCAGAGGGACTGAGTAGTTGAACCTGCAGGTTTGGGACCATAGTCGCAGGGGACATCAAACTCAACTGGCATAACATACTATACAAAACATGTTCCACCTCCTACTTTGGTGAGTAGCGACTGGGAACTTAAAAGCTAGCAAGCTGCCATCTAGATGCAACGATGGGTCTCTTCTTGTCCAGAGCAAAGAAGAATGAAGAAAACCAAAACTCATAGAAACAATTAGTCCTAGAGACTGGTACACCATCTGACCTGCAGCCTATACAACTGAGACCAGAAGAACTAGATGGTTCCCGGCTACCACTGTCATCCGTTTGGAGGGGGATCTATGTAGGAGATCCTTGATAGAGAGGGAGAACAATATGGAACAAAACTCAAAATCATTTGGAAAAAAAAAAAAAGGTGGGGACCAGGTTTGCTGGTCCGATAGAGCCTGGTGGAACCACTGAGACTATGGCCCCTAGCTGCCCTTCAGGTCTGGAATTGAACCCACACCTGTGGTTTCCAAAAAAAAGACAGGCATATGAGTTGAACATTTACCTCAAGTAGATACACTCCTTGAAGAGAACAATCATGGGAGGAAGAAGGGCTGCTTATGCACAGGGAGACAGGTCAGGGGGCAGGACTCCATGGAGGGATGGACACTGGGAAGAGGTAACTATGGGGAGGAAGTGAGAAGGAAGCTGTTGCATTGTGGTAAACTGTGGTCAATGACATGAGACAAAGTATATGTGAATTCCTGTATGGAAAGTGAATTTGGTCTGTAAATCTTCACCCAAATCATAATTTAAAAAAAAAAGAAAAGAAAAAAAAAAAATAAAATGACCCTTGGAATCATGTGGTTTCATCTGCACACACTAGGAGCATTCGCTGTTGCTTTTGTTGCCGGTGGTGTTTTTAATAACTTTTTTGAGAGTGACCAAAAAAAAAAAAAAAAAAAAAACTCACTACCATCGTGTCAATCCTCAACTCATAGCGATCCCTCCTTGAGTTTCTGAGGCGGTATCACTATGGAAGTAGATTGCACAATCTTCCTTCAGAGGAGTGGCTGATGGGTTTGAACTGCCAGTCTTCTGGTTAGCAGTCAAATGCTTTAGGCAGTATGCTACCAGAGCTCCCTTTTGAGAATGAAGTAGTAATTAAAAGAAGAAGAGGAGAAAAATGAAAAATGGCTTCCACTCAGTTACTAATAATGCTGTAACTAATAATGTTGTAATTCAATGTAGAATGATTTTACAAAATAATTTTGTTGTTAGTATTCATGTAATCTAAGAATTATTACATTAAGGCAATTTACAATTTATTTATCACATGTTATTGTATGATTAAAGTTGATAATAAACATTACTAACGATTCTTCACGGTTTGGTATGGAAGGAGGTCCATGGGGGTGGTGACGCCATGAGTTACCACACTGAGTGACACCCACCCTAGTAATGCCACTGTAATCTATATAGAGAAACAAGTCCACAACCTATTGCCCTTGAATCTGACTCATGGTGACCGTTTGTGTTACAGAGAAGAACTGCTCCACGGGGAATTGGCTGTAATATTTACAGAAGCAGATGGTCAGGCCTTTCTCCACAGGCACTACTAGGAGAGTTTGAATCACTACCTTTAGGTTAGCAGCTGTCACAAAACACTTGTATCACCCAGGGACCTAAAGAAACAAGACATATATGCATAAAAGACATAGGTATAAAGCAAGTAAAGGAGCCCTGGTAAGCAGTAGTTAAGCGCTTGGCTGTTAACTGAAAGGCTGGCTGCTAACTGAAATGTTGGTATTTCGAAACCACCAGCCACTCCATAGGAGAAAGATGTGGCAGTCTGCTTCTATAAAGATTACAGGCTTGGAAACCCTATGTGGCAATCCTACTCTGTCCTACAGGGTCACTATGAATCAGAAGCAACCTGAAGGCAATAGGTTAGGTTTTCAGTTGTAAGGCAAGTTAAGGTAGTGTTTATAGAAACTGACATTGTCAAAAAGATGCTCTTTAGCTGGGCCTTAGAGATGATGAAGTGGACATCATTTGCAACATGAAAGCCACCACTGTATGACAAATTGACAGGCAAGTGGTGTCAGAAGAGACTCTGAAACTGGCTCTTGAATGGAGAGTATTAAAGCAAATAGAAGAAATGATGAAGTAGAAGAGCTGAATAGAAGATTTCAAAGGGCAGCTCGAGAGAAAGTATTATAATAAAATGTTCATAGACCTGGAGTTAGAAAATCAAAAGGGCAGAGCATACTCAGCATTTCTCAAACTAAAAGAAATGAAGAAAAAATTCAAGCCTCAAATTGCAATATTGAAGGATTCTATGGGCAAAATATTGAACAATGCACAATGCAGCAAAAGAAGATGGAAGGAATACACAGTCACTGTACCAAAAAATATTGGTTTATGTTCAACCATTTCAGGAGGTAGCATATGATCAAGAACAGATGGTATTGAAGGAAGAAGTCCAAGCTGCATGAAATGAATTGGTGAAAAACAAGGCTTCAGGAATTGACAGAATACCCATTGAGATGTTTTAACAAATAGATACAAAGCTGGAAGCCTTCACTCATTTAGGCCAAGAAATTTGGAAGACAGCTGCCTGGCCAACTGACCAGAAGAGATACGTATCTGTGCCCATTCCAAAAGAAAGTGATCCAACAGAATGCAGAAATTATCAAACAATATCACTAATATCACACACAAGTGAAATTTTGCTGAAAAAACAAACAAACAAAAAATAATAAATTACAGCAACACATAGATAGGGAACTGCCAGAAATTCAAGCTGGCTTTAGGAGACAGTGTGGAACAAATGAGGTATGTAATTGCTGATCTCAGATGGACTTTGGCTGAAAGGAAAGAATACAAGAAAGATGTATACAAAACAAAAAACAAAAAACCTCACTGCCTTTGATGCAGTCCCGACTCACAGTGATCCCTTCTTGGGCTTCTGAGGCAGTATCACTACAGAAGTAGATTGCCCAACCTTCCAAGGAGCAGCTGGAGGGTTTGAACCATCCTTCTGGTTGGTAGTCAAATGCTTCAGGCATTATGCCACCAGGGGAGCTCTGGTAGCATAATGCCTAAGGCACTTAACTGCTAACCAGAAGACTGGCGGTTCAAATCCAGATGTATAGGTGTGTTTTATTGACTACGCAAAGCATTCAACTGTGTGGATCATAACACATTATGATAACATGGTGAAGAGTGAGAATTCCAGGACACTTAATTATGCTCATGGGGAACCTGTACATAGATCAAGAGGTAGGTGAATGTATAGAACAGGGGGATACTGTGTGGTTTAATCAGGAAAGGTATGTGTCAGAGTTGTATCCGTTCACTATACTTATTTAATCTATATGCTGAGCAAATAACCCGAGAAGCTGGACAATCTGAAGAATGTAGCATCAGGACTAGAGGAAGACTCATCAACAAGCTGTGATATGCAGATGACATGACCTTATTTGCTCAAAGTGAAGAAGAGTTGAAGCACTTACTGATCAAGATCAAATGTTACAGCCTTCAGTATGGATTACACCTCAACATAAAGAAAAGAGAAATCCTCACAACTGGTCCAATAAGCAACATCATGATAAAAAGACTGAATTTCTTGGATCCACAATCAATGCCCATGGAAGCAGCAGTCAAGAAATCAAATGGATCGCACTGTGCAAATCTGCTGTGAAAGACCTCTTTAAAGTGTTAAAAAGCAAAGATGTCACTTTGTAGACTAAGGTGCCCTTGACCCAAGCCATTGTCTTTTCAATGGCCTCATATGGATGTGAAAACTGGACAAGGAGTAAGGAAGACTGCAGAAGAATTGATGCTTTTGAATTGTGGTGTTTGCAAAGAATATTGTATATACCACAGACTACCAGAAGAATGAACAAATCTCTCTCAGAAGAAGTATATACAGAATGCCTGTTAGAAGCGAGAATGGCCAGACTTCGTCTGCTGTACTTTTTGGTCTTGTTATCAGAAGGCACCCATCCCTGGAGAAGGATATCATTTTTGCTAAAACATATAGTCAGTGAGAAGACCCAGTGAGATGGGCTGACACAGTGGCTTCAACAATGAGCTCAGTGGTTGTGAGGATGGCACAGGACTGGGCAGTGTTTTGTTCTGTTGTACCTTGGAGTAGCTATGAGTTGAAACTAGCTTGACAGCACCTAAGAACAACAGGGTGCTTTCAGTTACTTGAAAAAGCTTTAGGAGATAAAGAGATTGGTAATGCTTCTACTAAAGTTAGATAAAAATCCTCCAATTATCTCTCAGATACAGAGAAAAGATAAGCAATAACATACTTAAGGCTGTATCTTATTATGGTAATCAATTCAATACATGTTTATATATTAGACATTTTATTTAGAAGCTAATTATTGCCAATATATGTATATTTTTACAGTAAGGTGGCCTAAGTCCTTCTAGTTCACTTTTTGTACATCTTCCATTTTATTAAAGATTCTCATATATAGTTTTTAGGGTAAAATTTGGATATATCTCAATCATCTCCTTGTGCAGAGAGATCTATGAGAGGCAGAACTTGACCTAACTGTCTTACTTTTCTGGGTCTCACAAGTTTTTGGCCTTTGACAGGGTGCAGTCTTACCACTTCTCTATTGCTTGTTTTAGTGGAAAACATTTGAATTTTCCTTCTCTGTCAGGTTTCTACCCTACACAGATTCTGGCTTTTGCAGGTTTTACTGTACAGCAATTCTTTTCATAAATCTATTTCTCCCACTTTTCGTGGCTACATTGAATAAGTAAAATTTGCTAGCTATGTAGTACAATTTTGTTCCTTATGCTTTCACTAATGTGATTTGTCTGTCAATCTGAAACCAACATCATTTGCTCTTTTACATTTCATAGTGTATTACCCTGAAAGAAGTTACTTGAAATGTAAAAATTTCAATGATAAGTTGACATAAATGAAAATTAAGGAAAGGTCAACATTCTTCTTCGGCTGATAGTAAATATTATGCTTATTTCCCCAACATCTATTTCACCCTTCCACTATCATGTGGGAATTAAGGGATTTTTAGGGGGCCAAGCCTATCAGGCTTCATTGCTACAGTAATGGAGTCAGCTTAGTCAGACCTACATCATCAGTGTATGACCTGTCCTTGCCATACGGATGAGTGAGAGTTGCTCCAATCAGAAGTGCACAATTTAGAACTTCTGTTGAACAGACATGGAAACAGACTAGCTCTGAATACGGAAAAGCCCCAATTTTGTCAGCCATATTATGCTAGTGAAAGGAGTCATTGTTCAGATAAAGTCAACACCTTGAACTGTAGAGCACAGATCAAGAGTGAAACTTAGTCTCTGATAAAACTTAACTAGGCTGTTGAATCAACCAATTTTGAAACTTTCTTTACCTTGGATTTTTCAGTTATGTGAGACAATAAATATCCTTATGGTTTCAATCAGTTTGTGCTGAATTTTCCTTTACACATCAGTGAAAGCTTCTTAATATGTAAAGCATTCTTTCTCTACTGTCATGGCAAAAATCCTGGAATAGACTTCATCTTTAAACCTCTGTAACTACTCATGGAAATTGCACAAAACTTTAAAATTGAGCCTTATTTAGCCATTTCTTGAGTATGGGCAATGTGTCTCTTACCATTCTCACAGACTTACAAATGAGCTCATTTCCTCAGGGATGTTATGATCTTGAGATGTCTTCTGGGATTTCCAAATGTTGGTGTGGTTTCTCAAAGGAAAATGATGTTGTTGAGCATGCCAAGATCTCACTATATTGAAAATATATTGAAACAGTATAATTTTCAAATTTTCTCATTACTTCTTTGACTGTTGCATTAAAAAACAAACAACAACAACAACAACAACAAACCCTTAAAAGATCTTAACAGAAGGATCCATCTTAAAATAAATAAACAAAGAATAAACACAATGGGATATTGATAGAGTGACTTCCTTTTCTTTTTTTAAATTTTTACTGTGATTTGAGTGAAAGTTTACAGAGCAAATTCATTTTCCATACAGTAGCTCAGCAGCTCACATACACTGTGTCTCATGACATTGACTGCAACTTCCCACAATGCAGCAGCTCCCCTCTCATGTCCTCCCCATGTTACCTCTTCCCTGTGTCCTTCCCTCCATGCACTCCTGCCCCCTGAGCTGTCTCCCTGTGCATAAACAGCCTTTCTATTCTCCCATGATTGTTCTCTCCAAGGAGTGTATCTCCCTAGAGTAAATGTTCAGCTCATATGCCTGTCTTTTGTTTCGCTGGAAGCCACAAGAGTGGGTTCAATTCCAGACCTGAAGGGCAGCTAGGAGCCATAGTCTCAGAGGTTCTACCAAGTCTATCAGACCAGCAAACCTGGTCCCCCTTTTTTTTTTCCTTTAATGATTTTGAGTTTTGTTGCACATTGTTCTCCCATTCTATCCAGGATCTGCTACATAGATCCCCCTCAGAGTGATTGACAGTGGTGGCCGGCAGCATCTAGTTCTTCTGGTCTCATAGTTGTACAGACTGAGGCTTGCATGGTGTACCAGTCGCTTGGACCAACTGTTTCCATGTGTCTTTGGTTTTCTTCATTCTTCTTTGCTCTAGATGAGAAGAGACCCATCGACCCATCATTGCATCTAGATGGCTGCTTGCAAGCTTTTAAGATCCTAGTTGCTACTCACCAAAGTAGGATGTGGAATAATGTTTTTGTGTAGTATGTTATGCCAACTGAGCTTGATGTCCACTGTGACCATGGTTCTGAGCCCACAGGTCCAACTACTTGCTCCTAGAGTGACTTCCTTAAAAACAATCTCAGCATACCAGTTCCTTGCTTAGAATCAACTTCCCATTCAAAATGGGGTCCATGGACTAGTAGTACTGGCATCCCTTGAAGCACATTAGAAAGCAAGACCTCATGCCCCACTCAATCAAACTGAATCAGAATGTGCATTTTAATGAAGTCTACAAGGGTGACTTTTATGCACATTCGAGTTTGAGAAACACTTTTCCAGGGTAAATCACAAACTCTTTAGCACATGATCTGGTGCAGCCCACTTTCCAGCCTCTCCTTCAGCTACTGCCCTTTCCCAACCTCTTAAAACCTATACTCCAAGTCGTACCTCCAGAAATATTTGTAATTCTGAGTATCAATCTTTGTTCCTCTGCCTAAATCAACTTTTATCCTGATCTCCAACACTTAATTACATTTTTTCTTTCTATGGTTCTTTACCAGAGTAAAGTACAGTCTCTTTGTGCTCTAATGAAATTTTATAGATAACCCCTCTTATAGCATGTACCACAATGGATTACAATTATTGTGTGTCTCTCATAGTAGACCAGGAACTTTTTGAAGGTATACACTGCTTCTTATACAACTATTTTGTTCTCATTACATGCTTTGAATAATGTTTCAGAATTGATTATTAGATAATGATATTATTTTATAGAATCATTACACCTGAAAGGTACACAAAATCTTGATCACTTTGGGACTTTTATTTTACAGGAGGAAAACTAAACCCCCCAAAGCTGAATGACTTTTCTAACATTATTGCTATGGTAATATTTTCTTTGTGTATACTAGTCTTTCCATAACATATCCATCCCATAAACATGCTAAACTTATTTTTCTCTCAGTGATATTGGGGTGAATTAAATTTCTCTTGAGTAGGAAAATAAATACTCTAACAAACGGGTTATTCTTGATTTCTTCTGTTAATCCTTTCTTCGCCTTTCCCTTGTGGGAAATGACAGGGCTCTTTTCTATCTCCTGTTCAGTTTAGTGTTATATGACTCTAAGAAAGATAGTGAAGTAATTAGGGATGCAGTACTATCAGTACACAGCTGATAGTAAGCTCTGCATCTCCTTTCATCAGATCTAGGATGCAGTTTCTTGAATTTCACAGTGTCTGGCAGAGTAAGGGACATGGATGAAAGTAGCTGGATCAGACACCATATAGATAAGACTAAAGTAATCCTCATAGACATTTGAAGTATGCAGCAGCCAGTCCAATTGTAGAAAATAAACCCATCCTTGGCTTCTGAAAGCCACAATTTTGTGGGAAATCTTGGATTGCAGGCTACTCCTGAACAATTAGATCTTAACCAAGACTTCTACAATGACCTCATATATACTTTCAGATAGAAGACTATTATCTTTTCTTACAGTTGGGAAACTTGCTAATGCTTTAGGAGGATTACTCTTTATCTTCTTGTACTGTATTTCAGGTCTATGTAGATGACTTTCATATCAATTACTATGCTTGTCTTACAAATCCCTAGGCAATTTGATTCATTTCTGCATTGAATCCTCATTAGAATATGGATTTGGTATTCCTGTGATTCCTATTAGTTATTTCTGGATTCCAAATGAGGTAAAAATCTTGTCCTAGGGGAGAATATAATCTAAACTAATCAGAATGATTTACTCTTTTCTAGTAGAGAATTCATAAAGTTTAATTCATTTCAATCAACATCTATTGAATGTCTAGCATATGCAAAGCATGTTGTTGTTATATGCCGTTGAGTGGGACCCAACTCACAGAGACTCCTCGTTGGGTTTCCGAGGCAGTATCACTACGGAAATAGATTGCCCCATCAATCTTCCGAGGAGCGGCTCATGGGTTTGAACCACCAGCCTTCTGGTTAGCAGTTAAGTGCCTTAGGCACTATGCTACCAGAGCATAGTAGTATGATACTGACAAAGATAGGTATGATACAGCCTTCATTCTAGGAACACACTATTTGAAAATTATAGAGTATCTATACCCAATATGCATTTGTGCACCTGAGCCTAATTCATATTATACTGAGATATTTTGGGGAGTGAAAGGAGTTATAATTAATAATTACATGTGGTCAACAGGCTAAACAAGGACTCTCTTGGGTAACTGAAATAGTATCAGGCAAATTGGAACATATGGTCACCTTAACTAAACATTAGTTTCTATCATAATTGTTTTTTAAATTTTAAGCATAACAGTTACTAGGGAATGTCTTAGTTACCTAGAGTTGCTGTAATAAAATCCAGAAGGTGAGCACCTTTAAAGGACAGTAATTGATTTTCTCCAAGTTCAGGAGACTAGAAGTCTGAATTCAGGAATGTCGGTTCTAGGGAGGTCCTTCTTTGTTTCTTTCAGCTTTTCATAACTGCTGGTAGGTCTCTGTTTTCCTGGACTTGTAGAATCATCTGCCTGCGTTACCACAAGACATCTGTCTTCCCCTTTATGTGTCATTCTCCATGTTTCTCCCCCTTTTTATAAGACACCACTCAGAAAGGATTAGGGTTAGGACCCACTCTACTCTGATATGACCCCATTAACATGATGAAAGAAAAACCTTATTTCCAAATGGTCACATTCACAGGTACAGGTGTTAGGATTCACTATTATTTTTTAGGGACACAACTCAATCCATAACAGGAGACGCTGTTGGATTAACTATAATTACTTTATGATGCTTACTATATGCCAGATAATACATTATAAGTGATTGCTGTCATCAGAGAACTAATATTTTAGTCAGGGAAACAGCATACATATAGCCACACCAAGCAATTGTATACAGAGGAAGGAATACCAGACAGGGAGCCAGGAGACCTAGATCTGAAAATTGGCCCTGAAATTCAATCACTTTCTTCAACTGAATCACTTAATTTCTCTGAGCCTATTTTCTTATCTGTAAGATCAAATAATACTAACTCTTTTTAGGATGGTGTGAGAAGGTGGTAAAAAATGTGGAAGCATCTAAGATAGTATCTGTTACACAATGAATGCTTGATAAATGGTTATCTGAGTTTGATTTCCTAACTTAATGAAAGACAAACAGAGTGAAACTTAGAGACTAGTGTTCAATTGTTCTCATTCTCTTTGAAAAAAAAAAAAACAACCCACTTTTATTATGAAGAATTTAAGCCTATGTAAAAGTAGAAGAAATCCCACATACCCATCACTCAGCTCCGATCACCATCACCCATGGTCAATCTTGCCCCAATAACATCCCCCCATCTATATTATTTTGAAGCAAATCCCAGATATCACATCATTTCATTCATAGATATTTCATACATATCATTAAGAATTCTTTTTTAAACATAATTACACTATCATTATTAACCTAAAAAGAACAATACTTCCTTATTATCATCAACTATCCAGTCACTGTTCAAATTTCTAATTGTTTTATTGTCCAATTGTCTTTTTTTTTTTTATTAAAAATTAGGGCCCACTGAGTTCCACAAATTGCACTTGATTGATGTCTTTCAAGTCTCATTTAAACTTATTATTTTTTTCCTTGCATTATACTTACTGAAAGCACTGGGTCTTTGTCCTCTAGAATATTCTGCAGTATACTATATATATTGCAGGCCCACAGTGATTACAGTGTTTCCTGTAAATCAGTTAGTAGTATAGAAGATATTCAAAGTTGGCTTCTATTTTATTTTGGGCAGGACATTTTCATAGGTAGTGTTGTGTTCCATCAGAAGGCATGTAATGTCTGGTTGACTACCTTTTATGATGTTAATAGCTGATGCTATTTTATTGATATTTAAAGCCTAGATTCATTTGCTCATTAGGGGATTTTACTTTATTTCTCAAAAAATTAACTTTTTAAAAAATTTCTATAAGTGGTCAAAACTGGAATTAATATGAAGTTGTAATTAAGAAAACAGTAACATCAATTAAGTCTAAATATCCCAACTACTAACATTGTCCTATTTCTTTTTACAGCTATGCTCATTGATTGGGAGGAAACAAAAATAGAAATAACTTTTATGATGCTATAAATGAAAGATGATTAGTGTATGATTGTCCTAGGTTCCTTTAATATAAATGGCTCTCTGGATTTTATGACATAATTAAGAAATAACTGCCTATATTGCTAAATACACAAAAAGTAATTAATAAAGCTTATCTATACTATCATACACTACATTTTTCATTACTTCTTAGCCTGGAATTCCAATAAGTCAACTATACTAATCTCTAGCTTCTTTTCCAGGAACAAACAATGTATTCTTTCTCTGATGCTGTGATCTTTGGTTATTAATACTATTTGAATTTAAAATGACACTAGGGTCCTGTAACTAATAGCTTCCACTTTGAGTTGTCTCTCCAATAATGGTGATTAATTTTTGATGAATCAGTCATATTCTTCCACTCAGTTCCTGGTCAAGAAATAACATGTTGTCATATGACAACTGGCACAGATTAACAGTCATCTGTGGCCACTGCACCAACTGGTTCACCCAGAAAACCATGACCTTGGCCTCATTATCATGTTGTTATGATCTACTGAGCAAAATAGCCACAAAAATAAATTCTGAAAATAGGAGTAAAACATTCTATTTGTGTCTCTGAGCCTCTGTGCACCTGTGTCCTTTCAGGAATTTTATTAGCAGGTGTTTAGAATATGGATGAAGAAATGAAGGCAGTATGTCCTCTTGAAAATCAAAGCTGATTATGTTCATCTTCTGCCTAAAGACCTCCAATACCTTCCTGATGACTGTAAGTTCAAATTCTTCAGCATAACATATAAAGTTGTAGTATAATCTTGCCATAATCTATTTCTCTAGCTTTATCTCTTGTTATAACTCTCTGCCTCCCTCTCTTTATACTCCACTAACAGTGACTTTCTCATTATTTTGTGACTGCTAAATAATTGTTCAGCCTATATTTATTAAGCTGCTATCATGTGTGAGACACTCTGCTAGGTCGTAGGGAAACTGGAGTGAAAGTCATATTCCTTGCTGTATCTATAGTCCAATTGGGAAGACCAAACCTAAATCCACTGCGATTGAGTCAATTCCGACTCATAGTGACACTACAGCACACAGTAGAGATGTCCTACGTGGAGTTTCCAAGGCTCTAAATCTTTATGGAAGCTTCCTCATCTTTCTCCCATGGAGCAGCTGGTGAGTTTGAACTGATGGCTTTTTGGTTAGCAGCCAAATGCCTTAACCATTGTGCAACCAGAACTCCTCAGCTGGATAGACAGACAAGGAACTAAATGAATATGACACAATGTGGCACACACTATCCATGAGTAAGGTATGTAACAGTGCCAAGTGAACCTGGGCAATACAGGTGCAAGGAGGAGAAAGGGAGGGATGTACATATGGTGGAGAAGGCAAAGAAACTAACCAGACTGAGAAGGTTATGGGAGAGGGAATAGAAAAGAGGATCCAAGCCAAAGGAATAGGAAATCATAGAGATGAGAAGTTTTACATTCAATAAATTGCAAGTACATTGTCATGGCAGAAGACGGGTGTACATGTAGGCAAGGATGGAGGTGATGCCAGAGAGGCAGGCAGGAGCCGAATCCTAAAGGAACTTGTGTATTTCGACAAAGGGTTTAGATCTTACTTTTTTGCATCCATTTTTCTCTTCTTGGACACCATTTCCCTATCTCCTGATCAATGTAAGCCAACAATGACAAAGCTTCTTCCCAGAAATTCATTCAACAAAAATTTATGAGAACACCACACACTGTTGTAGGTGCCTGGGATACATTAGTAAAATTCCTGCCCTGACCTTATATTCTAGAAGAGGGAAGCTAATTAATTATTAAAGATAAACATAGGAAACTGTTATGTTATCCAACTTGGAGGGAAAACACAGTTGTCAGAGATGGTAACTGCTATAAAAAAAAAGAAAAAGTAGGGTAAAATAAAGGAGACTGAAGTGATCAGGGAAGAGGTTGGCTGGTTGGAAAATTAAACAGGATGGGCAACTGACCAAAGATTTGAAGAAGAGGTTATTAACCAAGTGAGCAGCTTAGTGAAGCTTGTTTCAGGCAGTGGGAACAGCTACAGAAATGCCTAAAGCAAAGTAGCAGGGGAGGCATCAGAGAGATCACACGGGATTTGTAGGTTATTTTTAAGGAGGTTAGCACTTACTGTAGGAGCTTTGGTGGCCTAGTGCCTAAGGCATTTGACTGCTAACCAGAAGGCTGGTGGTTCAAACACACCAGATACTCCTTGGAAAGAAGACTGGGCAATCTACTTCTGTAGAGATACTGCCTTGGAAACCCAAGGAGGGGTCACTATGAGTCGGAAACGACTTGACAGTAGTTGAGTTTGGTTTTTGGGTTTTTTTTAGCACTTATTGTGAGTGAAATGAGGAGCCACCACAGGGTTTTAACCGGTGAAGTTACATGATCTAATGTTTTAGGAAGATTACTCTTTTTGCTGTGTTGAGAGAAGACTTAGAGCCACAAAGGTAGAAGAAGCAGGAAGACCTGTTAGGAGAACCTACAGAGGTGCCAGCTCTCTTATTCATGTGTAGTAGGAGAACTAAAGGAGAAACCAGGATGAACAAAGCAAAACACCTCTAAGAGTCATATTGTAGAAAGACAGAGGTCTTTTAAAGGTATTTTACTTTCTTTAGTTTTCAGCATAACAATCTTATGCTAAATTGAGTGACTGCTTTGAAAAACCAAAACCAAACCCATTGCCATCCAGTCAATTCTGACTCACAGTGACTCCCATAGGGTTTCCAAGGCTGTATATTTTTATGGAAGTAGATTGACTCATCTTCCTCCTGCAGAGCAGCTGGTGGGTTTGAACTGTCGACCTTCTGGTTAGCAGTCAAATGGCTATGGGGCCATCAGTGCCCCTTGCTTTGAAAAGTAGCCCCTATGTAATACATTAGGAGTCCTGTGGTGCAGTGGTTAAGCGCTCGGCTGCCAACCAGAAAGTTGGTGGTTTGAACCCACTAGCTGCTCCATGGAAGAAAGATGTGTCAGTCTGCTTCCATAAAGAGCACAGCCTTGGAAACACTATGGCAGAGTTCTGCTCTGTCCTATAGGGCTATTACAAGTTAGAATCGACTTGATGGGGTATGTGATACATACTCCATCCATACAATACATAAATACTGTGACTCAGGGTGGAAGATGATTTTAAGATATTTTCACCTCTAAGGAGTCCCTTTAATAGGAAAAACACATCAAGTTGTAGTAAAGACTGTGAAAAGAAACACAGTAACAGTAAGCCCACTCACTTCTGCTGCAGTCTGTAAGAAGTCAGGTGTCCCAATGATTCTAGCTCATGCACACTGTATTTCACAGCTGGCATTGTGTCCAGGCAGATGAGAGGCAGTCGGGATGCAGGGAGACACAGTGGCAGGCATCCCACAGACCATGTATTGTCATTTTTGGCAGAAAACAATGCCCAGGAAGGTGACCCTGTACTGTAAATAAAACCCAAAATTGTACAATTTTGACAACCACTTTCAAATTCACATTTTATTTACTCAAAATAACTAGGCTATTTAAAGAGTTTAAATCTCAGAGTAGTGTGTGTATTCTGGGTTCTGGCTCTGCTTGGGTTGATAGTTGGCTGGGGGTGGGAGGTGGTGTTATTTTTTCAAATCTGGCCCAGAAATAGTCAAATAAGGTAGAGTGTTCCACCCATCCCATTTTTCTATCTCTGTTCTCTTGTTTAAAGGAACAATTAGTTCATTTTAATGACTCTTAAGGTTTCCAAGGATAAAGTCATGGATATGTGTATTTGCTGGTACCTCTCACTGCATGTGAGAGGAAAAGCGTGGATAATAGTGGAAAATATGCAACATTGCAATCTCAGGTAAAAAAACCCCTCAGTTCTCTCAAGAAGTGTTCTTTTTGATTGTTTCCTGCTTTTCAGTTGTGATTTTTCTCCTCAACTTCTATGTGTGGCAGTGCACACGGTGCTGTTCTTAACCTCTGCTATAGCCACTTGGAGGGCTTTCACAGTCACGGTCCCAACCCCTGACATTGATTCATTTCCTCTAGTCTTAGGTGATATTTTAAAAAATATCCAGGTAACTTTAACGTGTAGCCCGTGTTGAAAACCACCATGGTTTCAACTTGGAGTAAAAGTATCTAGATTCTACCGTTCCTGTGGCTTCCAGACAAACAAAATACAGGCATATGAGCTGAACATTTATATTAAGTAGATACACTCCTTGGAGAGAACAATCAGGGGAGAATAGAAGGCTGTGTATGCACAGGGAGACAGCTCAGGGGGCAGGAGTGCATGGAGGGATGGACACAGGGAAGAGGTAACTATGGGGAGGAGGTGGGAGGGGAGCTGTTGCATTGTGGGAAATTGCACTCAATGTCATGAGATAAAGTGTATGTGAGCTGCTGTATGGAAAGTGAATTTGCTCTGTAAACTTTCACCCAAATCTCTCTCTCTCTCTCTCTCTCACACACACACACACAAGTATCTAGCTTCTAGTGCCCAGCTCTGCCACTTACTAGCTGCCTGATCTTGGCAAGAATGGCCAGACTTCATCTCGCCTACTTTGGTCATGTCATCAAAAGGGACCAGTCCCTGGAGATGGGTAAAGTAGAGGATCAGCAAAAAAGGGGATGATCTTCAAGGAAATGGATTGGCACAGGGGCTGCTATGATGGGCTCAAGCACAGCAAGGATTGTGAGGATGGCACAGGCCCAGGGAGTGTTTCATTTTGTTGTACAAAGGGTTGCTGTGAGTTGGAGCAGCCTTCATGGCACCTAACAACAATAATCTTGGTCCTCAGTTTTGCATAGGATGATGAGGTTGGATTAGATATTTATAAAAATTATCGAAGTCCAAAACAAAATGAAATAAATTGGTATTCTTATGATTTCATCTGGTGTTCTCAGCTCCAAAGAGATGAAAATGGAATTATTTGGAGTATGAGAATTTGGTTTGAAGCAGGTGACTAATAATAATAATATTTTTTAAAGAAAGCACTTAAATAACCTTTTCCCTCCTCCTTCTTCCCAATTACAAGGCATGGGAGAAAAGAAAAATAGAAATTTAAGGTTAGAAACCACAAGAGACTTTTAGGGCTGCTTTGTGTGTTTCCCAGCTCTTAAATTGAGAGCTAGTCAGATGGTACCTTGGGACAGAGGGAGGAGGGAGAGAGCTTACTACACACCAAGAAAGTAAATATAATACAAACCCCAAAGGCTTTATAATACTCATCAGACTATAATCTGGCCTAAAGCTGAAAGAGCGTTCGTGTGGGAGGCGGGGTAGGGGTGTGTACACGTACGTACACACACACACACACACACACACACACACCAACACGCCGTCATTCACAAGGCTTAGACTGATCCCTGGTGTCCAGCTCCCAGCCTACTTTCGCCTCACTTCATCACCACCCCCGCCCCCCACCGGGAGGATTGTCAGGAGGGCGCTCAGCCCCGGGGAGCGCTGAGGCGGTGGCAGCCACGGCAGTTCTCCAGAGGCTGTTTTTTTGTCTACTCTCATCTTCTCTCATCGAGCCTATCTCTGTGCCTCGAGATTGAGACTCCAAGACTAACTCGATCTCCTCGCTTCTCTTGCTTCTTCTCTGAACTAGAGCGACTGCCCTTGGCTCTAGCCGGCTCCTTCTCATCCGAATGGTCCTTAGTCCATTTACCTTCACAACCCACTCCCACCCCTCTTGGGATCCTCATCCTCACACTCCTCTCAGACAAACCTTAACTTCCCCAATCTCACCTCCCCACTTCACCACGCTCTCCTACCTCCTCTCCACGTATTCGGATCCCACCAGTCCTGTTTTCCAGAACTTCCTCAGCTCCCCCACCCCCACCCCCCGCCCTTCCCCTCAGGTTACCCCCTCGCGCCCCCCTCCCTCGCTCTTCCCTGTTTCTAGCCCCACATCCTGGACAACTCGGGAGCCCCCACCCCACCCGATCACGCCCTCCCTCCTTCCAGGACCTTGGTCCCAAACCTCGAGCGTCTCCCCACTTCATATTAGCAGGCCCCCACCCTCCCACACCACGGGCGCCCCTCCCTCCAGCTCACACTCCCCTCAGGGCCTGACACCCGCCGAGCACCGCCCTTCACCCTCCTCCTCCCCCCCTCCCGACGCCTCGCACGCCCTCCACACGCTCACCTCCTCCACACCCCCGGCCCCAAACTCGGGCGTCCACTCACTCGCTTACACTCTTCCCCTCCGCCTCTCTCCGCCCCGCCCCAGCCCACAGGTCGCGCTCGGGAGGTGGTGGCTGCCGCCCGCGGGGCGCCCCCTGTGCCCGGGCCTGGGCGGCGGAGAGGTGACGCTGCCCGCGCGGGAGGAGCCCGGAGGCGAAGGGGCGGAGGAGGCGCGGGCGGTGGCACCGAGCGGTGACAGCGGCGGCGGCAGCGCAGGGAGCTGGCCGTCCGCGTCGACTCCATGCACTGAAGAGGTGGCGGCAGCGGCTGAGAGACCCCTGGCGGGCGCGTGATGAGGAGCGGCCGGCGCCTGCCCCTGCTACGCGTCGGAGCTCGCTCCGATCCGGGCGTCTGCAGCCAAGGGCCGGGACTCAGGGACTCTCCGCCGCTCGCCACACTCATTCCTCCTCCGCTTTCGCTTCTTCTCTCTAGCCCGGAGTCCCCTCCGGCAGTCTTTGGCCCCGCGGCCTTCTCCCTTCGGTCTAGAGGGGTCCTCCCTCCGCGACGCCGGGGAGCCCCGTGACGCGCCAGCCGGCGGGACGGCGGAGCAGCTGCTCCGGGAAATTCATCCCTGCTGCCTTACTCCCCCCTCCCTGCTCCCGCCTCGGCGCCCCCCCCCC
>NW_006921608.1:8853789-8863678 GCF_000298275.1 Orycteropus afer afer | reverse complement strand
ATACCTCCTCCCGCGTCCGGAGCGAGTTCCTGGGAGTCCCCCGGGGGACAGAGTCGCCGTCACCCCTCCCCCCAGGCGGCGCGTGCGCCCCCCGCCGCGGCCGGACACACTCTCGCCCAGGCCCGCGCGCCGCCCTCCCACCCTCTCTCGCTCAGTCACCCCACCCTCAGCCGTTCCCGCTACCTTACTCCACCGCCCTCCCCCGCCGCTTCGCGCACTTGGCGTCCGGGCTTGGCCTCCAGCTCCTCTCTTCCGCGCCGCTCACTTGCCAGCCCTTCGCCCCCGGGAAGAAGAAACATTTCCCGGAGCGCACTCCCCAGCTCCCCTCCCCCCGGGCTCGTCTGCCCCTCCCCCTGCTCGCTCTTTCTTCAGAGAGGGGGGCTGTCGCCTCAGATTGAAGGCCATTGATTTGTATGTATTTGTCCCAGCGCCGGAGGCTGCCCCAGCCGCCCGCACCGGTGCTGCCGCCGCTGCCGCCAGTGGAGTTGCCTCCCTGTTTCCCTAGGGTGGTTCGGCTCCACCAAACATGTCGGCTCCTGTCGGGCCCCGGGGCCGCCCGGTTCCTACCCCGGCGGCCTCTCAGCCGCCTCTGCAGCCCGAGATGCCGGACCTCAGCCACCTCACGGAGGAGGAGAGGAAAATCATCCTGGCCGTCATGGACCGGCAGAAGAAAGAAGAGGAGAAGGAGCAGTCAGTGCTCAAGTAAGGACGCGGCTCCATCTTCCCGCCTTGCTCCCTCCCCTCCGCCCCCTCGGCCGCTGCTCGGCGGCCGCCGGCGCGCCCTGGATCGCCGCCCTCCCCGCCCGCTGGCGGCGCTGGGGCCACGAGGGTTGCGGCCAGCTCTGGGGCTGCTTTCTGGGTGTCGAGCGCGGGGGTGTGTGTCGGGGAGGGCGGGCTCGGAGCCCGGCTGAGGTGAGCGTGGCGAGCCTTTGGGAAGTGTAATTTTCCCGGGCGCCCTTCCGGCTTTTCTCGCGGACCCAGTTCGGCTCCGAGGCCCTGGCTGTGTTGGGGCTGAGCCCAGGCTCCGCGCGTCTCTTCTTCTTTCCCGGTCGCCCCCATGCGGAGGCAGGGACTGGGGCAAGGAATCCAATATGGCCGTGCACAGGTGCTCCCAGGCCGGGACCCGGCGAAGGTGCACGAGTCGGGGGATGCAGGCGCCGCCGGGGCCCTTCGTCCCGCGCCGCCGCACAGCCGATCTGTCCCCAACTTGGGGAAGAGCAGAAGTGCCCACAATCGCGGCGGGCGAGGGGCCTGAGCTTAGTCGCGTCTCGGGTGGGTGTGCGGCCGTCGCCATCTTCCAGCCCCTCCCCCTCGGCGGGTTCTAACACCCTGCACTCTGCTGCTCTTCCTGTTTGCAACTATTAAATCTGTTTAATCCTGAAGAGACTCCACTTCCTACCATTACTGCAGTTGGGGGTGTTTCCTACCTTGTGAAGTTTTACTATAAGTGTTCATAGACTGGGCGGCCGGGTTTTGCGGAGGCTGGCAGCACTGAAAGTAGCTCGCAGGCATCGGTTTAGCGGCTGTGTAACTTCAGCACCAGGGAACTGTCCAGAGAGGGTTATGTAGAGCTTTGAGATTCTTTCCTTGTTAGTGTAGTGAGGTTTGTTTCTACAGGTTTGCTTTAAATATTTTATGCTTGTTTGATTTCTCAGTTACTACGTGAAAGATTGTGTTGGAGATGTGTACGTTTTTAGGTTTTATTCAACTGAAGTTGTTATTTTTAAATTTTTTACTTGAAATGAATTATCCTAAGAGATTAATTTATACCGTTTACATTCCAAAGTTGGGACTGTTTCTTTTTTCCCCTCAAAGTTGGGATAATGTTATCAAGTATACTTTTTCCTTATTCTTCATAGAAACACAGTTGAAAGTGGAGAATACTTTTATGAAGGAACTAACATATTGGCCTCCATCGCTTACATTTTAAAAACAGGTTGTTGCATTCAGTATTCTTTAGTACATTTATTCAGAAGCGATTCTTTCTTATATGTATAGTCTATCTTCTTAATATATATATCATATTCTAATGAAAATTACTACTTGAAATAATTTATGGCATCAAATTCATCAAATACACATAGATCTTAGAGAAAAATACTATTTCTGACAAAAACATTGAAAGACTGAGAAAGCAAATGTATTCCTAACATCCTAACTGAAACTTAGAAGACTCAGTTCTTTAAAGATGATTTCTAAATTTGAATGCTTGTTTGGGATATGAAAAAATTTAAGGGACTTAAATAGTTTATTGGAACTAATAGAATAAATCATTGTTTTTAAAAGATCTTTGCGCATACTTCTAACTTTGTTTAATTTTGTTATGTATACTAACAATGCTTTTGATATGAAACTAAGAATTTGATATTTAAATATTTGGATTAACAATTTTTAAAATAATTGCTAAAAATCAGTTGCAAAAGTGATATTCAAAAAACATAGTTGTATTTCTTTGATCCAAATATTTAAATTTAAGATGTGCTTTTATTTCTTTATAATATGCTAAACCATAGTATTTATTGCCTATGTTAGTTCTAAATCTATATATTGTTCTAAATCTATATATTGTTCCAAAGTACAGGGCATTTTGTTGCAATAGATATTTTATTTCAATTGTTCTGTAAAATATATAGAAATTTAAATGAACTTTTGAGTAATGAATTATAAATTATTCAAAACTAAGAGTCTGTTTTACTAGGAAAATGTGACAGGGTTTTTCAGCTAGCTACATGTGTATGTGTTACATCTATATATAAACCTACATACTGTGTAAATACTTGTCATCATGTTTGTACATTCATTTTTACAAACATTCTGTAACTATATATTCTTATAGTCTATGCCTTTACATTGATGGAAAACCTATTCAGATTTATTTTAAGTAAATATTTGCATTTCAATCTAACTTAGACTTGGAAGGAGCCTTAGGTCAAAGTGGACTACACAGTTTCAGAATTATTTTTTATTAATTTTCAAAAGAGGTTAAAATACAATATATTTGATAATTTTAAAAATTCTCTGAAATGCTTTTGGCTTTTGTAATAAAATAAGAGTAGGTAAGGGAAATGAGGAAAGGAATGCAGACTTTGTATCAGAATCACTATAGAGACAAATAGTTTTGAAGAACTTGAAAGTTTATTATCAGTAAATGGTACATTATTAATATTGGGTGTTAAATAATATGATGTTGCATGTTAACAATGATTTTTAGAGAAGGTCATGGACAGAGGAAAATAAACTGAAGTTCAAATTCATGTTTACTGCTTCTTAACAACTATGTTAATAAAAATCAAGTTTGATGTGTGAGGAGATTGAAACTGTTGGATAAAAAATATTTTTGCATGATCTGTGAGTTTCAGTATTCATATCTAGTATTCATGCAAAGTGGAGTGTGGAAATTCAAGGACATCAGAAGATGCTATATGGGAGTACAGGAAGAAAATGTTAGAACTTATATTTGCATTTTGCATTTTTATTTTTATTGGAAAAATTAAGCTTTATGACTATTTAATGTATGGTTGACTGTTTTCACATGCATATAATTTGTACATAAATGTACATATATTAAGAATTTCATGCCTGGAATTTTTTTTTTTTTTTTTGAATTGTGGTAATGAAACATTTTTAATGAGAGATGTGAAAGATCAAACAGATTGAGACCACTAGAGTAATCTCTCTCCTTTGGAGCCTGAATAATTATGAACTATACATAATTATTAGCAACTACTTCAAAGCCCAACTGAATATCCACATACGTTAGGAAGTCTGTCACCATCAAATAATTCCATCTTGTGCAGAGTGAGATAATTTTGGAAGCATTTTTACATTTCAGTAGATCCCTAGTTAATAACTACTTCTTTTCTTGCATGAATTTCTGTAGTACTTTTAGTTTGGATAACTCTATCAGTTGAATCTCTAGTCTCCTTTAACTGATTAATGTTTTTATGATTTATCTTTTAAGACTGTGAACTTTCTTAGGGTTAGAATCTTCTTCAGTATTTCATTGTTCATGTGCACATGTTGTTGTTGTTATGTGCCATGGAGTTGGACCGACTCATAGCGACCCCTCCTTGGGTTGCGGAGGAGGTATCACTAAGGGAAGTAGATTGCCCAACCTTCCTTCCGAGGAGTGGCTGGTAGGTTTGAACCGCCAGCCTTCTGGTTAGCAGTCAAGTGCCTTAGGCACTATGCTATCAGAGCTCCCATTGTTGTTGTTGTTGTTAGGTGCCGTTGAGTCGACCCGACTCATAGTGACCCCTCCTTGGGTTTCCAAGGCAGTATCACTACGGAAGTAGACTGCCCTACCTTCCTTCCGAGGAGTGGCTGGTGGGTTTGAACCACCAGCCTTCTGGTTAGTAGTCAAGTGCCTTAGACACTACGCTACCAGAGCTCCTAGAGCTCCCATGTTGTTGTTGTTATGTGCCTTCGAGTTGGCCCGACTCGTAGCAACCCCTCCTTGGGTTTCCGAGGCAGTATCACTACGGAAGTAGATTGCCCCATCTTCCTTCCTAGGAGTGGCTGGTGGGTTTGAACCGCCAGCCTCCTGGTTAGCAGTCAAGTGCCTTAGCCACTATGCTACCAGAGCTCCCAGAGCTCCCATAGTAGGTGCTTAATAAATAATGTTGACTTGACTTGTGGTAATGTTAATGACGTATTTTTGTTGGGAAATAAAGAATAAATTTTTGGAAAAAAGCATAATTCATTTTTCCAGCGTGTGGTGTTGTATTGTGAAAAAAAAAAAAGAAAAGCAAACACAGAAATCAATAGAAAGTAATCATTCCATAAATATTTATTGAAATTTTATTATGTGGATATTATAATCTTTCAGGTAAAGCATTTCTGTAACAAAAATGGTGAAAAAAATACATTTCTTGACCTGGATATTATACTTTCATCCTCAGTTTAGATTTTCTGTTCATGTCAAAGGGGTAGTTTGCTTTCCAAATAAAGGATGATAGTAATTTTCTTAACTCATTCTATTGTGCAAATCACAATATAGTAATTATTTACTGTATATTTCAACTTAGGTGGCAATTCTAAATACATTTTTTATAGTTCAAATTTGAGAATATTTTCCAAAGTCAATTTATAAAATTCTTTATTTTCTTTGTTTAATTGGCAGTACATAGTATAATATAGAATTTCTTAGCTATCTATTTCCTCTACCCAGAGGCAACTACTGTTACCAATTTTTTGTATACTCTTACAGAGATATTCTAGACATATAAGAGAGTAGATATGTATGTCAACTATTTATATATATATGTAAACATAGGTAACAAATGATATCATGGTATACATTGCACTCTGCACTCTGCTTTTTAGGAAATCAATTCTACATTAGTTTTTATATAGCTGCCTCATTTAGATTTGTTGTTGTTAGTTGCTGTGGAGTCAATTCTGACTCATGGTGATAGCGACCTTGTGTATAATAGAATGAAACATTGCCTGGTCCCTCACCATCTTCACGATTGTTGCTATGTTTGAGTCCATTGCTTTTTTCTGACCTTTTCACTGACGTTACTTTATCAGTCATGATATCCTTTTCTAGCAATTGGCCCTTCCTGATGATGTGTCCAACATAAGTGAGCTGAAGTCTTGCCATCCTTGCTTCAAAGGAGCATTCTAGTTGTATTTCTTCTGAAACTAATTTTTTTCCTGTTCTTCTGGCAGCCCATGGTATATTCGATTTTACCATTAAATATATAAATATCTTTGTACATATGGGCATGCACCACATAATGGCAATGTCTGACCGCATATACATCTGTGGTCCCAACTCCATAAAGCCTATTATATTAAAAATTTGAAGGGCATACAATGTTTTGTAATAATAAATAGGTGCTACTTTGAGACACACATGAAAACATTATTATTACTTTATTATTATGTTAAAGATGTTTTAGAGTATTTGGAAGTTTTCTTTAACATTTTTATGCATCGAAAAGGACACTATATACTAAGACAACATTTGACTAATTGACATTAGGTATGAACTGTACCTAACTAAGGAGCTCTGCTGGTGGAGTGGTTAAAGCATTGGGCTGTTAACCAAAAGGTCAGCTATTCTGTGGGAGAAAGGTGAAGCAGTCTATTTACATCAAGATTTATAGCCTTGGAGACCCTGAGGGTACAGTTCTATTCTGTTACATAGGGTCACTATGAGTTAGAGTAGACTTCATAGCAGTGGGTGACTTAATGTACAGAATCAACCTAAAGGCAGACTTAGGAACAGATTTTTGTTCCTAATCCGGGGCTGCCTGTATATAATATGGTATTTACTCAGTGTCCAAATTGCATAACATGCATACTTCACAGAGTATATCGTGGATATTAAGCAACACGTAACTGTATATCATTTCTCACATGTGTAGTGACTTTATCTCTGAGGTAAATTCCTAGAAATGGAGTGGTTGGGTCAAAGGGTCAGTATATTTAAATTTTAAGAAATACTGCCAAATTCACCTTCATAGAGGTTGTATGTATGAATAACATGTGCCACAGTCTTCCCATATCTTTGCCAACTCACTTTGTGTTAATCTTAGCCAATATTTTGGTGAAAAAATTTGTAGATTTGGTTTGTGTTTTTCTTACTATCAATGAGAGTGAGAGCCTCTTTACATTTGTTTAGAGCCATTTGTATTTTCTTTTTTGTTGGTCATTCTTAGTGATTTGTGAAAGATCTTTACATATTAAATATCATAAGTGTGTGATGAGTTGTGATAATTTCCTCATGATTTATCATTTGTTTAAGACTATTTATTTTTAAACTGGTCAGAATTTTTTTTTTTTTTTTAATTGTAGTTTAGGTGAAAGTTGATGGAGCAAATTAGTTTCCCATTCAACAATTTATGCACATTTTGTTGCATGACATTGACTGCAATCTCATAAAAGCACTTTTCCTGCTTCCTATTTGGGTTCCCCTTTTCCATTTATCCTTCTTTCCTGCCCCTTTGTGCCTTCTGAGCTTTGTTTTTGGGCAAATGTTGCCCTATTGGTCTCATTGAGGAGTGCATTCCTTCCTGGTGTTATTATTTTCACTTCATGTTGTTGTTGTTGTTGTTATGTGCCGTCGAGTCGGCCCCGACTCATTTTCACTTCATAGGCCTGTTTATTTTTGGCTGAAAGTAGATCCACAGGGTTGGGTTCAGTTCCAAGCTTGAAGGGTGTTTAAGGACCACAGTCACATGAGTTCCACCATTCTCTTATCAGTTCAGTAAGTTGGTCTTTTCTGTGGTTTTGAATTTTGTTCTACATTTTTTTCCTTCTTCTCTGTCTGGGATCTTCTCTTGTGATTCTGATCAAAGTGGTTGGTAATAGTAGCCAGCCAGACACCATCTAGTTCTTCTGATCTCAGGGTAGTGGAGGCTGTAGTTTGCATGGTTCATTAGTTTTTCAGACTAATTGTTTCAAGGAAACAATTATTTGTCTTTTATTTTCTTCACTTTTCTTTGCTCCATACAGGGAGAAACCAATAGTTGCATCTTAGATGGCTGCTCCCAAGCTTTTAAGACTTTAGTCATTACTTACCAAAGTAGAATGTAGAACTTTGTCTTTGTGGACTATGTTTGTGCCAATTGACCTGAGACTGTGGTCCTAAGTCCGCAAGCCCAGTGACTGATTCCCTAAAGTTGTTTGTTATGGCTAAGAAGTTTTCAGAACTTTGTCCTATGTATGCTCTGCAGTATCCTTGGATATATTTGCAGATAATTTTTATGTATTTGAATTTATTAAGCTTTTAGGTTTGGGATATACTTAGAATAACCTTCACCATTCTAATATTTTAAAATATTTCATATTTTCTTTTATGGCTAAAATAAAAGTTTAAGAATTTCATGTCATGATAAATAAGTGATAAATTTAATCATGAAGATTTTAAATAAAAATGATTATTGTACTTGTAAATGCCATTGTCATGGCCTACCTTTTTTCATTATTCACAATTCATTCTAAAAATTTGTTTGGCATTTTAAGAGAAAGTAGCTTATACATTCTTTATATGTTCTATATTTTAATATGTTGTTAAGTGCCATGGAGTCTGTTCTGACTCAGAGTGACACTGTCTGCAACAGAATTAAACACTTCCTTGTCCTGCTCCATCCTCATAATCATTGCTGTGTCCATTGTTGCAACCACTGTGTCAATCCATCTTGTGGAAGATCTCCCTCATTTCTCCTGACCCTCTGCTTTACCCAGCATGATGTACTTCTCCAGGGACTGGTCTCTTCTGATAACATGTCCAAAGTATGTGGGACAAAGTCTCACAGTCCTTGCTTTTAAGAAGAATTCTGTCTGTATATGTTCCCAGATAGATTTGTTCACTCTTCTGGCAGTCCATTGTATGTATATTCAATATTCTTTGCCAATATCATAATTCAAAGGGATCAATTCTTCAGTCTTTCCTATCTATCATCCAGTTTTTTCATGCATAAGAGTTGATTGAAAATACCATGGCTTGGGTCAGGTGCACTTTAGTCCTTGTGATAGTTAAGGTTGTCTGTCAGCTTAGTTGGGCCATTATTCTCAGTGTTTTAGCAGTTATGATGTAGTCTTCCCTCTTCATGAGATCTGATACAGTATAATTACCTCCATGGTGAGATGGTCTATGAGCAGCCAATCACTTGAAGCATGTTTCCTTGAGATTATGGCCTGCTTCCTATATATATGGATGTCCTGGGAAAATTCTCTGGCTTTTTGCTGAATCTTGATCTGATATCATCATCATCTCTGGTTTCTGAACTTGAACCAGTGGCCTACTGGATTGTTGCCTTCACAGCCTGTGAGTTAGCAGTTTGCTTTTTTACTTGCCAATCTTGAATTTGTCAACCTCTGAAGCCAGCAGCCTGTTATACTGCTTGCCAGTCTTGGCTTCGTGAGCCCCTGCAGCTGCTTGAGTCAGGAGAAGCTTTCAGCTTAATGTTTGACCCTCGGACTTGGAACTTGACAGCCTCTACAACTGTGTGAGCCATTTCCTTGAGATAAATTTTTCTCTCTCTAAGCTTCACTGGTTTTGCTTTTCTAGAGTGCCCAGCCTAAGACAGTCCTCAAAGTGACATCTTTGTGTTTTAACACTTTAAGGAGGTCTTTTGCAGCAGCTTTGCCCAGTGGAATATGTCAATTGATTTTTTGACTGCTGCTTCCATGGAAATTGATTGTGGATCCAAGTGAAGTGAAATTCTGGACAACTTCAGTCTTTTCTCTATTTATCATAATGTTGTTTTCTGGTCCAGTTGTGAGGACTTTTCTTTTCCTTATGTTAAAGTTAATCCATATGGAAGGGTATATAGTCTTTGATCTTCATCAGTAAGGGCTTCAAGTCTTTGCTTTCAGCCAGCAAGGATGTGCCATTTGCATATTGCCCGTTGTTATTATTGCTCCAATTCTGATGGCACGTTCTTCTTCTCAGATTATTTGCTCAGCATACAGATTGAATAAGCATAGTGAAAGCATACTAGTAAGGAAAATTAAGTGATATCTTCCTGTTGATAATACATTTTGATAAAGAACTGATTATACTGGGTGATGAAGAGAGAATTTGTGGAACCAAATGTGATAATACTAGATGGGTTTTGATTTGACACCTTGTAGTTGTTGTTAGGTGCCACAGAGTCATTTCTGACTGATAGTGACTCTATGTGCAGCAGACTGAAACACTGCTCGTTCCTGCACCATCTTCACAATCATTGCTATGGTTGAGCCCATTGCTGCAGCCACTGTGCCAGGCTATCTTACTGAGGGTCTTCTTTTTCACTGAGTCTTTACTTTACAAAGCATGGTGTCATTTACTATGGATTGGTCCTTCCTGAAACCATGTCCAAAGTATGTGAGATGAAGTCTTATCATCCTCACTTCTTCTTCTTTTTTTTTTTTTTGTGATTTGGGTGAAAAT
>NW_006921608.1:8807006-8852279 GCF_000298275.1 Orycteropus afer afer | reverse complement strand
AGAAACTCAAGGAGGGGTCATTATGAGTCGGGACTGACTCGATGACATATAACAACAACAACAACAAATGCATTTACTTGCCTTTTTTATATTTTATCTGAGAACTCAGGGAACCTTACTAGAACAAATAAACAGAAATAAAAAACCAGTTGCCATCTAGTTGATTCCTACTCATAGTGACCCAGGTAGGTCAGAATAGCACTGTGCTCCATAAAGTTTTCAGTGGCTGATTTGTCAGAATCAGATTACCAGGCCTTTCTTCTGAGGTACTTCTGTGTAGACTTGAACCTCCAACCTCTCTGTTAGCAGCTCAGTCTGTTAACCTTTAGCACCTCCCAGAGACTCCTAGGTTAATCTGATTCTAAAGCATGGCGTTTAGAGTTTATAACACTCATCTTCCTCCCACTGCCTCTCACATACATACCTCTTTCACATCCGTCTGGCTTTAGTTTCAAATTTGCCTCTTTAGAGAGGTCTTTCCTGACCTGCTGTTTAAGTAGGTTTCCCTCTTTAGTCTTTATCACAACACCCTTAATATTCTCCTTAATATTTGTTAACATTATTTATTCATTGACTTATTCATAGTCTGTCTGCCTTGGTAGATTATAAGCTCCTGGAGAGCAGACACCACGGCTGTCTTGTTCACTATTGTAGCCTTAACTTCTAATCTAACACAATGCCTTACACATACTAGTACTGAAAAATATTAGTTAGATGAATGAATGAAACATTGGGAATGAAATACTATACTCTAAAAGGGACATGGAGGTGGCATCTTCTGACCTCCTCTAACTTCAGAAGAGGAAGACAGACTCACCATCAGCAGCCCAAAGCTTATTCCTATGAGGCCAGACATGCCACTACCCTTCAGCCTTTTTACCAACTTTGACACCAACCGTCCCTCCCACAGTACTCATTACTTCTCTGCTGGGTTCCATAATTTGTTGCAGTGGCCACCCAGAACTCACAGACAATACTCAACGATTATGGAGTTTATTAGGGAAGTAAAAGAATAAGTAGATAGTAGACTCAACTGCCGTCAAGTTGGATCCGGCTCATAGCAACCCTTCCTTGGGTTTCTGAGGCAGTATCACTACGAAAGTAGATCACCCAATCTTCTTTCTGAGGAGTGGCTGGTGGGTTTCTGAGGCAGTATCACTACGAAAGTAGATCACCCAATCTTCTTTCTGAGGAGTGGCTGGTGGGTTTGAACCTCCTGCCTTCTGGTTAGCAGTCAAATGCCTTAGGCACTACACTACCTCTCTGCCTCTAGGAGGGCTCATTTTAAGCCTGGCAGAGTGCCAAACTAACCAATCCCAACATCAGAGTGCTACACACCTTATTTGCATGGTCCCACCCAATAATCCGGTAGGACTTACAAAGACTATGGGTAGAAAAGTCATACCAGGTAATTTACTGCACCGCATATGCTCATTCAGGTACTGCTTGCCTTTAACTTGAAACCCAAAAATCCCAAAGAAAAAGGTTCGCTTATGTAGTAGTGCCCTTATTTTTATTTATTTATTTTTTTAATTGTGATTTGGGTGCAAGTTTACAGAGCAAATTCACTTTCCATACAGCAGTTCACATACATTTTGCCTCATGACATTGACTACAACTTACCACAATGTAACAGCACCCCTTCCACTTCCTCCCAATAGTTACCTCTTCCCTGTAGTGCCCTTATTTTTAAAATCAAATGTCCTCTTTAAACATAGGTCCAATTTTGCTTCGTTTACCTGGAAGTAAAATTATAGTAATTAAGAGTATATGATTGCAACTTATCTTTCTTTTAGACTAGGAGCATATTTGTTTTGACTAGATACCAGAAGAACATTGTGGTATTATATCCTTTTTAATTTAATGAATATTACATTTTAAAAATTACTACTTTACTTTCAAAACACTTAAAAATTTTCATTATGGTAAGCAGAGTTGAATGATAAGTAAGAAGTGTATAGAATTCTGTGGATAGAAATAGTTCATGTCCTCTAGGGCCTGACAATCTGAGACCACCCATCATCATATGAACACATAGTGCAAAAACGGCAAGGAGGCCACATGTTCTGACCTCCTGTAATCCCACAAGAGGAAGACAGAATTACTATCAATAGCCCAAGGCCTATTCCTGAGAGGCCACACATGCTGCCTCCCTCCAGTCTTTTCTCCAACTGTTCCTCCCAAAGCACCCACCACCTCTCTCCTGGGTTTGATAATTCGCTGCAGTGCCCACACAGAACTCACAGATTACGGGGTTTATTAGGGAAGCACCAGGCTACAACTCAAGTTCAGGCAGAATGCTCAGTCTCTCTCCCAGCCCACCATCCCTCAGCCAACAGTCTCTCACAGTCTCTGCCCCAGCAGTGCGTGTCCCTCGGTGTCTCACTCAGCAATGCGCGTCTCTTGCATCTCTTTCCCAGTAGCGCGTGTCTCTTTCACGAGCGCGTGTCTCTTTCAGCAGCACGTCTTCCTCAACCAGCAGTCAGAGAGAGTGTTCTGCCTCTAGGAGACCTCCTTTTGAGCCCGGCAGAGTGGCCAAATTAGCCAATCATAGCATCAGAACTCTAAGCACCTGAGAGAGAGTGGGCACCTCCCAGAACATTGTTTTGTGCCACGCCCAACAGAACTACTCCAGGTGGACAACTTCAGCAATCAGGAGCTCCTCAGTTGCTCATAGAAAATCCCACCTTGGAGTTTACAAAGACTTATGGGTAGAAAAGCCACACTAAGTTATTTACTACACCTCACATAGCAATGCAAAGTATGGTGAAAAAATACTGTTCAGATGTTTCAGTATATTATATTCATATTAAAAATATGCCAGGCTAATCTTATAAGTAATTTGTTGTTTGTGTGATATTGTTTGAGGGGGTGTTAGGCAGTTTATCCTGTTAAAATCTCTAGATGTTTCACTTGTAGATTTTAAAAACTTTTTATATTCTCCTGTCACCTGCTGAACTATAGCTATCTTTGGGTGTAGAGATACTTTCAACCCTTATCAGCTAACCTTTAAGGAACTCGCTGTGAGAAACTTGATTAACCAGAATTAAAATATTTCATGGTGGATGCTAGGACAGCACTAAAACAGCATTCATTCAAGAGAAGTACCTGATGCATTCTTGGGGGGATGGTATCTAGGCTGAATCTTAAAGGGTAAGTGGGTGTTAGCTGGGCAGAAGAAGATATTCTAGGTGAAATAAAATCCACCAAAGTAACCCTGCCAAAACAGAAAAGCAGGGCTTGGTTGAAAAATCACTGTCATGGTTCAGAAAGTGTGGCTCATGGGGTTTAAATGGAGGTGGGTCTGTAGAGGAAACTGAGGAGGTGGCAAGGGTTAGAGTTTGGGATTTGGAAGGTAGTTGTGAGTCATGGAGCGATTAAGCACTGGCATAATCAAACTTTTGTTAAACACATACACACACACACACCCCACCACTTTTCTTAACTTTTTTTTTTTGTGTGTGTGTATGTAGTAAATATATATGTAGCAACACATTTTCACATGTACAGTTCAGTGGCATTACTTATATTCGTGACCATCACCTTTTTTTCCACTCCCGAATTATACCATCACTCTTAACAGATGCTCAGTATCCCCTAAGCATTGGGTCCTCCTTTCACTCTCTTTCCTACCTGCCCCGCTAACCACTAATAAACTTTGGTATCTATATACTTATCTATTCTAAATATTTGGTATAAGTGGGATCATACAACATTTGTCTTTTTGTGACTGATTTATTTCACTCAGCATGATGTTTTCAAGGTTCATCCATGTAGTAGCATGTTTCAGGCTGTCATTTGTCTTTATGGCTAAGTAATATTCCATTGTATGTATGTACCCACATTTTGTTTATCCATTCATCTGTTGATGGACAGATGGCTATTATGAGTAGTGCTTCAGTGAGCATTGATATACAAGTATCTGTTTGTGTTTCAGCTTTCGATTCTTTTGAGTATATATCTAGGAGTGGAATTGCTGGATCATATGGTAATTCTAAGTTTAACTTTTTGAGGAACTGCCAAACTATTTTCCACTGCAGCTGTTGTGATATCATATTGTGGTTTTGATTTGCATTTTTGCTTCTGAAAGATCACAGCCTTGAAAATCCTATGGAGTAGTTCTCCTCTGCATACATAAGGTCACTATGAGTTGGAATTACCTTGACAGTGACTGACAACAGCAACACTACGATGACTAATGATGTTGATTACCTGTTCATGTGCTTGCTGGCCGTTTGTATATTACGTTTGGTGAAACGTCTATTTAAGTCATTTGCTCATTTTTTTGATTGGGTTGTTTGTGTTTTTGTTGTTAAGTTGTAAGAATATATATATATTCTGGATATTAAACCCTTATCCAGTATATGATTTTTGAAATTTTTCTCCAACTCTGTAGGTTGTCTCCTCTTTACTTGTTTAAGGCCTTTGATGAACAGCAGTTTTTAATTTTGGTGAGGCCCCATGTATCTATTTTGTCTTTTGCTGCTTCTGCTTTCGGTGCCATAGTTAAGAATCCATTGTTAAAAACTAGGTCCTGAGGCATTGCTCCTCCTCTGATTTCTTCTAAGAGTTTTATAGTTCAAGTTCTTGTATTTACATCTTTGATTCATACTGAGAGTTTTTATTTTTTTTTTATTGGTATAAAGTATGGGCTAAGGTCTGTTCTTTTGCTTGTAGAAATCCAATTGTTCAAGCACCATTAATTAAAGAGACCGTTCTTTCCCTGTAGGATGTACTTAGCAACTTTGTGGAAAATCAATTTCTGTAAATGTACAGGTTTATTTCTGGACTCTCAGTTTATATGTCTATCACAAAACTACTGTAGCTTTATAATACATTTTGAGATCAGTAGTGTGAGTCTTTGTTCTTTTTAAGATTGCTTTGGCTGTTTGAGGATCCTTGCAGTTCTATATAAGGAGCTCAGGTGGTGCAGTGGTTAAAGCACTTGACTACTGACCATAAAGGTCAGCTGTTCAAATCCAACAGCCGCCTTTTAGGAGAAACATGTGGCAGTCTGCTTCTATAAAGATTTACAGCCTTGGATAGCCTGTGGAGCAGTTCTGTTCTGTCCTACAGGGTCACTATGTGTTGGAATCAACTTGATGGCGATGAAGTTTTTTTTTTTTTTTTTTTGCAGTTCTATATAATTTTCAAGATTGGCTTTTCTTTGTCAGTAAAGAAGGCTACTAGAATTTTTATGGGTATTACATTGAATCTATAAGTTGCTTTAGGTGGTGCTGACATTTTAACAATATTAAGTCTTCTGATCCATGAGCACTGAATATCCTTCCACTTATTTTGGTCTTATTTAATTTATTTCAGTAATGTTTTATAGTTTTCAGTGTACAAATCTTTAACTTCCTTGGTTAAATTTATTTGTAGGTATTACATTCATTTATAGGCTATTATAAATTGAATTAATTCCTGGATTTCCTATTCAGATTATTCATTGCTGATGTATAAAAACCCGACAGGTTTTTTTTTTTTTTTTTTGTGTGTGTGTGTTGACCTTATATCCTGCCACTTTGCTGAATTCACTTGTTAGTTTTCTTGTGGGTTCTTTGGAGTCTTCTCTCTTTAAAAACTCACTGCTATCAAGTTTTTAAAGTGACTAATGACCCCTGTTGGGTTTCTGAGGTGGTAAATCTTTACAGAAGTGGGCTGCCCCATCTTCCTTAAATGGAGTGGCTGTTGGGTTTGAACTGTCAACCTTCTGGTTAATAGTCAAATGCCTTGGCACTATGCCACTAGAACTCCTTCTTGTATATATATGATCATGGAAAAAGGGATTGTTTTACTTCTTCCTTCCCAATTTGGATGCCTTTTATTTCATTTTCTTGCCTAATTGCTGTGGCTGAAACTTCCAGTGTAGTGTTGAACAGCAGTGGTGAGAGACAGCATCCTTGTCTTGTTCCTGAACTTAAAGGGAAAGCTCTTAGAGTCTCCATTGAGTATGTTGTTAGCTATGGGGTTTTCATAAATGCTTTTTATCAGATTGAGGAATTTCCCTTCTTTGCTTAGCTTGTTGAGTGTTTTTATCATGAAAGGGTTTTGAATTTTGTCAAATGCTTTTTCTGCATTGATTTAGATGGTCATGTGGTTCTTTTCCTTTTTTTCCATTATGTTGTATATTATGTCGATTGATTTCTACTGTTGAAACACCTTTGCATTCCTGGGATAAATTGTGGTGTATCCTTTTAATACTCTTTTTGATTTGGTTTACTTATATTTTGTTAGGGAGCTCTGGTAGCATAGTGGCTAAGACACTTGCCTGCTAACCAGCCGGCTGGCGGTTCAAACCCACCAGCCACTCCTCGGAAGGAAGGTTGGGCAATCCTACTTCCGTAGTGATACTGCCTCGGAAACCCAAGGAGGGGTCGCTATGAGTCGGGGCCGACTCGACGGCACATAACAACAACAACAACAATATTTTGTTAAGGATTTCTGCATCTATAGTAGTAAGTGATATTGGTCTGTGGTTTTCTTGTGATATCTGTGTCTGGCTTTGACATCAGAGTAATTCTTTGTTGTTGATCAATTCCAACTCACAGTGGCCTTATATATTATAGAATGAAAAGTTGTATGGACTTGCACCATCCTCAAAATCATCAGTATGTTTGAACCCCTTGTTACAACAGAATAAGGAGATATTGCCTCATTTAAAATTGAAAAAAATTATGTGTCAGGGTTTGTGCCTTTTCACCTTACTTATTCAATCTGTATGCTGAGCAAATAATCAGAAAAAATGGACTGTATGACAAGAACATGACATCAGGATTGAAGGAAGACTCGTTAACAGCCTGTGATATGCAAAGTAATACTAGTCTCATAGAATAAGTTATGAAGTGTTCCCTCCTTTTCTGTTTTTAGGAAAAGTTTAAGAATAATTGCAGTCACTTCTTCTATAAATGTTAGGTTGAATTTAAAACCTACTGCTCTTGCGGTGGATTATAAGAGGATATAATACTCCAGACAAGGGCATCTGTTAGGATACTTTTACAGTAATCTAGGTGGTAAATGATGAAGGTGTGAAATAAAGCTATAGTGATGGAGGTGGAGAAGCAGGCCAGATTTTGAAAAAATGAGGAGCCACAATTGCCAGTATTTGACAATGGTGTGTAAAGGGTGAAGTAAACTTTATGTTGTGGACTTCGTCAACTGACTGCTGTATATAATGTATGTCTGTCTGTCTTTGTCCACTCATCTAATTGATGGTCAGCTCGCTCAGCACCAGTGTTCTCTTGAGAGAGAAGTGTGTGGTGTGGCTTCTTTATTGTTTTAGTTATTCTAAGGAGTTTATGACAGGAATATGAATAATTGAAGTTACTGCAATTTGGGATATGATAGGTTGGGAAATAATAAAACAATAGTGAAAAGGGCAATAGGACGTAGGAGAAAGACAAAAAGAGAAGGCAAAGAAAAAGGGGAGAAAGAGTTAAATGCATTCATAATTGGAAGGAACCCTACTTAATATCTTAAGTTTTAGAAAATTTTTTCTTTTTACTGCTGGGTATATTTACCCTATGTAATCTCATTAAAATGCCTGTTTTTTTTTTTTTTTTTCTCTCTGTTTTTTATTGAACTTTCATTCTCCCATTAAGGACTTGGTCTCAGTTAATTTCTCAACCTGTGTTTTAGTTTAATTCTTTGGGTGCTTTTAACTGTCACACATTTTTGTTTTAAATAGTAGGCTTAATTTCCTTATACATACTTTTAAGAGAATTTTGGAAATGTGAGTGTGTTCTAGGAAAATATAGAAGGAAAATTAGCCGTGGAAATGACATGTTACAGGTAGTGAAGATTTTGTTCCTTTTTTTTTAAGCACCTTACTGGATTATTACAGGATATCAGAAATTGTTTGGATTGTGAAAGGAAAATAGATTCTGTTGGGTTTTGTGATAGGAAGTTCTAGACATGGATTAACGATATGGCTGTAGAAAAGGGAAAGTTAGGAAAAGGTTTAGAGCAAGAGTGATATATTATTATTTCATCTACATTTCCTCTAAGATTGCCATGTAAAAAATTAAAAGTGCCTAAGAAGTATGAATTACTTACTTGACCAAGTATTAACAACTTTCATACAGTTTATATATTATGACCATTTATTATATCTGTATTATATACATATGTCAAAAGTTCTAATTTGTATTTTCCACACAGTGTGGTGCTAAGTGCTTTTTTTTTTTTGGCATTTAGAAATAACTACTTTTATACAGTTTATATATTTTAAACATTTTATGTTTTTACGTAACACACACGTAATTTGGTAGGTTTTGCCCACCAAACAGAGGTGCTGGATAAATGCTTCTCTTAGGCACAAGAGGAAGATGGAATTTTCTATGCCCTGCAGTGCTTTTTTTCTCCCCAGCCAAACTTATGTTCATCTAGAAGGGGAAAAAGCTTGGCCGTTTCAGACATCCTGTAACCAGGCTTCTTGGCTGCTAAAACTGGAAGAAAAAAGATACACTAAACACTATAGTTAGTGAGCAGCATAACCACAGTGATGTTTGGTGCTTTGCTATTGTTTAGTTGACAGCAGAGATAATACACACATCCATCTTGTTTCTTTGGCATATAAAGTATGTCTGTTATCATTTTGTAATACTTTCCTTCCCAGACAAATAGATGAAAAATCTGTTAAATCACGAACAATTCCTTTTAACTGAAAGCTGTAGATACCCCAAAAGAATTACTTAATGGTTTTATTGGCACAAGAAGTTTTTTTTCCTGACAAAAATGAATTTTGTGGTGAAGGTGTCTAGGTGGTCCTTAAAGATTTGTATTCCCTTTCCAGAGTTGTTGTACAGGAGTTGCTTAGCCCTAAATTACATTTACCAGCCTCCCTTGCATCTAGATAGGTTTATGTGGTAGACTTTTAACTACCCTCTCCTACATCCATTAGACTTTACATGAATAAAAATTACACTTCAGTATTAATTCACTATAATTCTGGAGGCATATCTGCATGGTTATATCACCTTAACTAGTATAAATGTTCTTATGATTATTATCTGTTATTTATTTTTGGAAAAATTTTAAAGTTCATATCCATGCAATAGTTGACTCCAGAAGTAATTCCAGAACACTGATTTTTTTTCACTGTAGGCTAATATCTCTTCAATAATTGTCTAGTCTAAGCTAACTTAAGTCTTAACTCAGTTATACGATTTGTGATTATAGAATTTATCAGGAAGTTCTTTACTGTCTGCTTAGTGACAATTGGCTATACCACAACTGAAGATTTATTGTTGAAGGTGCAGATACTTGCTTTGGATGCAGATATAGTACAAAGATGTCATCATGAGACAAAAATCTGCAATAGTAAGGATGTATTTTGGAACCAATTGAGGCCTTATGTCAGAAGTTTAACAGGTTGAATTTCTAATGGTTAATCTCCATCTACTAACTAAAGTTTAGAATATTTGTAAAATGGGGGTAGGATTTCTTGCCTCATGAGATTAAAAAAAAAGTTCAGAATATAGTTACAGAAATTGGAGGTGAATTTTACAAGATCAGCGAGCGATATATTTGAACGCTGTTGAGCTTTATTGCTGTATATTACATATTTTTCCCTCTAGATCTACTCTGTACTTTTTTTTGTTTTTCCATTCTGCTATGTACTGTAGGAGGACCTCCGGTGGTGCAGTGGTTAAGGCATTTGGCTGATAACTGAAAGGTCAGTGGTTCCAATCCACCAGCTGCTCTACAGAAGAAAGATGAAGCAGTCTGCCTCCGTAAAGATTTATAGTGTTGGAAACCCAGTGCGAGTGCTATGAGTTGGAATCAACTCGATGGCAGTGAGTTTGGTTTTTATGTACTGTAGGAAGCTGACCTCTATTGATTGCACCAGTATGTTCCCTTGTTCTCTGCTTTCAGTTAGGTCCTGTTAATGTGAGACACTGGAAGTAGTTGGAGGGAAGGAGGACAATGAGGTCATAGTATTTGTTTCCTAGATTTCCAGAATGCCAGGCTTTTCCAGTTGGCTGTATCCTTCTACTGAAAACCATTGTTTCATCAGGTGGCTTTCTTCATACAGGTGCTTTCTTCTGGTTCTGGTCATTATTTTCCACTTTTGCTAGTCCCAGGTACTACACCATCCTTGTTGGTTTCCTTAAACTCTGCCCACACCTTTGTAAATAGACCCTTATTAAACTCTCTTCAGTTACTCAGGTTGAATATGCCATCTGTTTCCTGCCAGCACCTGGACTGATACACCTGGTTCAGTAAAAATTTATTGAAGTTATGGATGTGAATAGACCATGATCTTAGGTATTCAGTATCCATTCTACTTTATATACCTTTCAATTTAACCATGTTGTTGTTGTTGTTGTTGTTTGCCGTCGAGTCAGGAGCTCTGGTAGGGTAGTGCCTAAGGCACTTGACTGCTAACCAGAAGGCTGGCAGTTCAAACCCACCAACCACTCCTCGGAAGGAACATTGGACAATTTACTTCTGTAGTGATACTGTCTTGGAAACCCAAGGAGGGGTCCTGTGAGTCAGGTCTGACTCGACGACACATAACAACAACAACAACAATCTTATTAAGGAACCCTCGTGGTGCAGGGGTTAAGCACTTGACTGCTAACCAAAAGATCAGTGGTTAGAACCCACCAGCTGATCCATGGAAGAAACGTGGCAGTCTGCATCTGTAAAAATTACAGTCTTGGAAACCTTATGGGGCAGTTCTACTCTGTCCTATAGGGTTGCTATGAATTGGAATTGACTTGATGATGATAGCTTTTTTGGTTACTCTTGTATTAGTCCCTGTGTAAGTCATATTCTTTAACTCTCTGATTATGTACATGCCCTTATTCTTTGAATATGAATTGTTTTATCTCTGGTTTCTTTGAAAGTCACAGACCAAGTTTTAATCGTCTTTTTATGCCAGGCACATAGCTATCAGTTGATAAACACTTCTTAAATAAAACCTGGTAGTGGTAGAGGTCTTCCTAGTTTTCTTCATCTCCCTTTGCCTTCAAATACAATCAATTACCAAATCTTATCAATTGTATTTCCTAAATGCCTTTGAAATCTGTCTTTTCCATCTTCATTGTCACCTGCTTGTTTTATGCCTTTATTATATTTGCTTAATTATTAATTTCTAAACAGCTCTCTCTACTTTCAGGCTCATCTGCTCTGATACAACTTCCAAAATATGATACTATAACACACAAATGTGTCTTAAAATCCTTAATGCCTCCTCATAGCCTTTAATATAAAGTTCAGACATCAGGGTATGTCATACAAGGCCCTTTGTGATGTTTTATTAATCTTTGTCTCCTGGTAGTCTTTTATGGGCACTTTTTTTTTTTTTTTAAATAGCAAACTATTTGAAGTTAGTTTATACACACACACACACACACACACATTTCTTGTATCTTAGTTTAGCACATATTCTTCCTTTTGCCTAGAAAGCCTTGCACCCACTTTTCTCTCACTAACTGCTGCTAGTTCCTAAAAATTTATCTCAATCTGTTGACAACTGCATTAGGTGACTTTTCTTTGTGCTCCTATAACTATTACTGCCTAAGTCTATCATCGCTGTTATCAATAAAACTTAATAGCTAAAGTTGATTGATCCAAGTAGATCACAAGTAGATTACCAGGCCTTTCTTCCTACTCTGTCTTAGTCATTGAACCCTCTCCTCCTTGGATGACCTTGCTGGTATTTGAAATATCAGTGGTGTAGCTTCCAGAATCATAGTAACATACAAGCCATTGCAGTGCAATACTGTCACAAACTGACATGGGCATTCAAACACAGTGTCAGCAACAGTGGACTCAGCCATGCCAACGATCACGAAGATGGCGTAGGACCAGGCGGTGTTCCGTTCTGTTGTATATGAGGTCACCATGATGCGGAGCTGAGTTGGTGGCAATGAACAACAACAACAACATTTATTGAATGCTTACTCTACTCTTATTGTGGTACATTTTACATGCATTATCTGATAGAGCCCATCCAACTACCTTTTGAGAAGTTATGCTTTCCCCAGCTTTGCAGATGAAGAAATGAAGCCTTAAATTATGTACTGAAGGTCATACAACTTGTCAGCAGGAAGCCAGGATTTAAACCCTAGCAGTCAGATTCCAGAAACCTGCACTCTGAATAACTACACTTTGTTGTATGACAGTGGGTGACTTAACTGTTTTCTACTACATTGTGGAGAAGGGATAGTGTTCCCACTGAATAGTTCATTGTAAATGAATAGGAAGTGTTACTTGAATGAAGGATTAAATGAGGCACTGCTTAACTAACAGTGGATAGCCGATAATACCTCAATAAATGATTATGTTTGGAATTTGATGGGCACACTTGCAAGAAGTATTCTTATTGTTTCTCTTGGATGTAAGAGCCATTGGTTATGGCACATGGTATTAATTAGACTAACAGGCAGTTGGAACAAAACAATTAGTGACAAGAAAATAAATTATAAATGTAATTTGTCATTAAAAGCTTTCCATCCTGTTTGTTGAAGGATGAGAGAGATTAATCCTCTCTTGCTGGTGGTATAGACACCCCCTCCCCCCCCTTTTTTTTTTTTTATCTTTTTGCTATTGTATGGATTATTTTTCTATTTGAAACAGTAATTACTAGTATTTTAAACCAACCGAAACAAAAAATTCCTTGAGCAGGAGTGATGGTGATATTGCTAGAGTAGAAAACTAAATGGGTCTTCATTGAGAAGGTGTGAAGTTAGATCGTCTTATATGTGTGCTCCAGAAAAGAAATACATTTAAAATCAGAGGAACTCAAGAGTATAGACATTCAAATGGTTAGCTGGTGCTCATAATTTGAACAAGGAAGTTTTAATATGAAGAATTATTAACATGTAACATGAGCTTAACTACTAAGAGGGGTAAAGGGAACTCTAAGGAATAAAAGAATTGAAGATACACGAAGCAGCCACCTCTTGGAGGACTGAGGTAGAGGGACTATCCAAGGAAGGAACAGCTTTGGAAGGTGCCTCTTCCCCCCACTACAAAGGCCGCGATTCAGACCTGGCTGGAAAGTACGGCTGTGGCCCACTGAGGCGCCCCAGACTGGAACAGGCCGGCAGGAAGGCAAGTAATCACTGAGGGGTGTTAGTAGGACCTGCTGAGAAACTGTCTGGGGTGCTCTTAAAACTCACGGGGGAGCCACCTATTGGGTAAGACTTGTTGAGAAACTGCCTGCTGTGGTACCACTAAAACTTACTAGAAAGATGCCCTTTAGGATGCTAGTGAAACTTGGTAGGAGGATGAGTGCCGCTGGCAGTCCCTTAAGTTCCTGACAGCCCTAAACTGCATGAAAACCACTGTTGTTGTTGTTGTTGTTGTTGTGTGCCATTGAGTCGGCCCCAACTCACAGCAACCCATCCTTGGGTTTCCGAGGCAGTATCACTACGGAAGTAGACTGCCCAACCTTCCTTCCAAGGAGTGGCTGATAGGTTTGAACCGCCAGCCTTCTGGTTAGCTGTCAAGTAAGTGCCTTAGGCACTATGCTACCAGAGCTCCACTATGCTCCCAAAAGCAGGAGGAGAAGCTCCTTCTCATTTAATGTTGCTTCAGCTCCCTCTGCTGACAAAGCTCAGCATTGTGCTAACTGGAGAAGGAGAAATGATCCAAGACCAGACCTGGTATCACAGAGCAGGGCAGAGAAGGATGGATCTGGATGGAGCTGATAAGCAGTGCCTTTATAGTAGGTTATGCTGCCCCAACTATGAGTAGCTTAAAACAACAGAAGTTTCTTTCTTTTTCATGTTACATGTTAGCCCTGGGTCACCTGGAGTCTCTACTCTGTGCCATCCTTACTCTGAAACACGGGGTGGTGGAGCAGCTGCTGTCTGGAATGTTGTTAGCAGAGGAAAAGAGAGACCTTGGTGAATTGCAAGTTTTCTATTGCAGGTTCCACTCAGCATTGTGCATACAACTTCCACTCACTGTTCATTGGCCTAAGGAGGTTACATGTCGTGCCTACTCAGAGTAGGGAAGTGTAATCCCACCACAGGTGGAAGGAGAACCAGAAATATTTGTTGAAGAATATAACTACCAAAAGGTTGGGATTAGAAGATTTAGCATTCCTTAAAATAATTTTTTTATTTATAATTTCCCCTTAAAATTTTGTTTGCTTTGCAGTTTTTATGGATTTTAGAGACATGTTGAAAATAGCTTTAACATAAAAATTGATGGTGTTCTTAACTTCTGGGTCAGTTAAGTCAAACTAGATAGGCATTGTTTAAAATAATGGAAGCAGGGAATTTTTTGAAGATTAGATGCAAATAGATTAATTTTTTATTTTCCATTTTAAAAATTGTTCATTAATTTAAGATTACCTAATATTACATGAAATACAAAATATCTCTATGCTGAAAAAGACATTTTAATCTATGATCAGTCTTAGATAGGGGATAGAAAACAAGATTTAGAGAGCTGGCATAAGACTTCTGGCATCATCGTTAATTAATAAGTCTAGCTATGTTATCTTGAAGAAGGCACTTAAACTGCTCAAACTTTCTACATGGAGATTAAAAACACAGGTCCACAATCTCTTAACAGGGACCTTGGTGCCATAGGTATTTTAGAGTGCAGGTATTTTGGACTTTACAAATGTAACTGTGCATATAGCATATAATACGTAACTCTTGGTGGGGTCAGGACAGGAGTCCCTAATCAAAAGCATTCATATTTCTCCAGTGAAACATATAAATATTTACACTAAGTTGGTTAAATAAAGATTATAATAGCCTTATGGCAATTCAGGTCATGAATATTGGCCCAGACTTAGAAAAAAAATTCTGTTTTCATAGCTCTTTTGAGTTTTGGAATTGTGGGTAATAATTTTGGAATCATAGAATTATAGACTGTGGTATTTTTATCATAGTGTTAGTGTGTGTGACCGTATACAAGTGAAAGCTCCTATGAGCTTTAAATTGATCACAATGGCTATTGATATCATTAACATGAGGCATTTAAAATAATATTTAAAGGAAAGAATTAAAAATTAAATTTAGCAGTTTAGGCTCATTTAGAGGAGCTCTGGTAGCATAGTGCCTAAGGCACTTGACTGCTAACCAGAAGGCTGGCGGTTCAAACCCACCAGCCACTCCTCAGAAGGAAGGTTGGGCAATCTACTTCCGTAGTGATACCGCCTTGGAAACTCAAGGGGGGGTCGCTATGAGTCGGGTCCAACTTGATGGCACATAACAACAACAACAAGCTAGTTTAAATAGAACAATTTTAGGGTACTTATTCATCTCAGCTATGAGTCGGGTCTGACTCGATGGCACATAACAGCAACAACGACAACATTCATCTCAGATCATTTGAATTTTGATTTAAAACAAGTTAAATTATGCCGTTTCTAGAAAGAATTTTATACATAAAAAGTCTAATCCTGCAGCTTTCAGTGTCACCCCATTGCCAGATGAATGCAGCCTTTAACTGAGTTCCTTCTCAGAACCACACAACACAGAAATATTATGAGCAATTGTTTTCTCACTTCTCCCAGATGAGTACTTAAATAGTACCATTCTAGTTGCTTAAAGGGAGCTCTGGTAGTATAGTGGCTATGGCACTTGACTGCTAACCAGAGGACTGGCAGTTCAAATCCACCAGCCACTCCTCGGAAGGAGGATGGGGCAATCTACTTCCGTAGTGATACTGCCTTGGAAACCCAAGGAGGGGTTGCTATGAGTCGGGTCCAACTCGATGGCACATAACAACAATAACAACAAAAGTTGCTTAAAAGATAATTTATTACATATAATGGATGCTTTCGGACCCAAACCAAAACCCATCACCATTGAGTCAATTCTGACTCATAGTGATCCTATAGAATGTAGGGTTTCCAAGGCTGTAATCTTCACGGAAGGAGACTGGCTATTACTCCCACCAGCCCAGCCAGCACCTGGTGTATTTGAACTGCCCACCCTTCTGTTAGCAGCCTAGCACTTTAAGATGTAAAGATTTACAACCTTGGAAACCCTATGGGGCAGTTCTCTAGGGTGGCTATAGAACTGTTCTATAGGGTGGCTGTGAGTCACAATCAACTCAAAGGCAATATTTTTTGTTTCTTTTTAAAAAATAGAGGTCCCATGGAGCCTTTGAGGTTCAGTGGTTAAGCTCTCAGCTGCTAACTGAAAGGTTGTCAGATCGAACCCACCAGGCACTCTGTTGTAGGAAGATGTAGCAATATCCTTATGTAAAGATTATCAAAAAACTCCTAGCCATCTAGTTGCTTCTGACTCATAGCCATCCTCTTTGGATTTCCAAGAAGTTAAACCTTTAGGGAGGTAGATTGCCCCATCTTCCTTCTGCAGAGCAGCTGCTGGTTTGAACTGTCAACTTCCTGGTTAGCAATCAGATGATGCCTTAGGCATTACTCCACCAGAGTGCCTTTGCATAAAGATGACAGATTTGGAAACCCTATGGGGAAGTTCTGTTCTGTCCTATGGGGTCTCTGTGAGTCACAATCAACTTGACAAATGTTTTTGATATAGAAGTGGCGTAAACTATTTGCTCTTGGCTACTAACCTGTGGGGCACAGGTTGGAGCCTGTCCACTGGCTCAGTGGAAGAGAAGCTTGGGCACCTGCTTCCTTAGAGATTGCTGTTTGCCATGGAGTGGATTCAAAATCATATTGCAATCCTATATAATGGAACAGAACTGCCCCATGGGGTTTTCTAGGCTGTAATCTTGAGCACATCCCCAGGTCTTTCCTCTCAAAGCCACTAGTGGGTTCAGTCTGGTTACCTCTGTTGGCAGCCAGCACTTAACCAGTGAGCACCCACTTCAAGTCACCAAGACTTGGAATGGACTTGACAGCTTTTTGTTTTATGTGGGATTTGGTGAAAAACAAATTGATTACATTTTCTATTATTTGAGAAAATCAAAATGCAAGGTATTGTAAACCAACAAAATTCACTGCCATCAAGTTGATTCTGACTTATAGCAACCCAAATTGGGTTTTGTAAATCTTTATGGAAGTAGATTGCTCCATCTAAATATTACATGTTGAATTTTAAAAACTTAAAAATATTTTCACCATCTAAAATGAAAAATTTATCTGGCTTCTGTGAGCATACCTTTTTTTATCAGATCTATTTATTTATTTAAAGTTTATACACAAAATTTCAGATCAACACTGATTAATGATGATCTCTTCAAATTGTTTTTGGTCAGTAAACAAATTCTTTTTGGTCACTTGTACAAAGGAAACTTTGTACAAGTAATCGGTAGCAATTTGCAGGAAAGAACTTCTTTTCTTTGATTGATGGAAACTCCTTTCATGCCATTAGCTAGAATTTTGAAAAATTCTTAACTGATCTTACTTTCCTTTCATCGACATACGTAATGTCAGATGTCTTGTGCTAATATGAATGGATTTTGAATCCAACTGAACTTTTTAAAAAATATCAAGTAGTTACGAATAATATTGATACTCTTTCTTAAGCATCTACAATGTTCTATTATTCTTAATATTTATCTTTAAGGAGCTCTGATGGCATAGTGCCTAAGGCATTTGATTGCTAACCAAAAGGCTGGCAGTTCAAATCCACCAGCCACTCTGCGGAAAAAAGACTGGGCAATCTACTTGCAAAAAGATTTACTGCCTCGGAAACCCAAAGGTGGTCGCTATGAGTTGGACTCAAATTATAGCATTGATGGTCACTGCTGAATCATTTTAAACTCATTTTTCTGAAGCTGAATTTTTGCTTTGAGTTTATAAACTTTTTCATACTCATTAATAGATTTTCACATGCTTCATGGACATTTTTATTAAATTCATTGAGGTGTTTAAAGCTGTCAGCTAAATAAGCCATTTTTTTTTTGAAACCAGTAACTACTTTTCAACAAATGTGTAAACTGATAATCCTTCACAAGTTCAGTGCTTATTTTAAGCTCATAAATAAACTTTAAAATAAAAGTTTTTCCTTTGAATAGATAGCACTCTGAGGTATGGAGCAGCAGAGAGTGGTTTTTAGATAGCATTTCTTTGTGTAAAGCTTGGAAGCATTTAAGTCACATAATTTAATGTGTAATTTATATCTACAGACAGAATTTTATGTACAAGAGCTTGTCTAAGAATAACGTATTGTATTACTTAAATTTCAGATGTTTCAGAATGAACTCTGTAGAGCTTTTATACTTCCTTGTCACTGCAAATATATATAGTATTTTTATAATATTTTATTTCAGAATATTAATTTACCAATTTGGAATTTTCAGTTGTTTTTGGTAAGTTGTTGTTGTTAAGTGCCGTCGAGTCTTTCCGACTCATAGCGACCCCAATCTTCTCTCCATTTATTGTGATGCTGCTCATTGGTCCAGTTGTGAGGATTTTTGTTTTCTTTATATTGAGATGTAATCCATACTGCAGACTGTATTCTTCAACCTTCATCAGTAGGTGCCTTAAGTCATCCTCACTTTCAGCAAGCAAAGTTGTATCGTCTGCATATCTCAGGTTGTTAATGATTCTTCCTCCAATCCTGATACCACGTTTTTCTTCAGATAGTCCAGCTTCTCGGATTATTTGCTCAGCATATAGATTGAATAAGTGTGGAGAAAGGATACAACCCTGACGCACTCCCTTCTTGATTTTAAACCATGTAGTGTCCCCTTGTTCTGTTCGAACGACAGCCTCCTGGTCAAGGTACAGATTCCTCATGAGTACAATCAAGTGCTCGGGAATTCCCATTCTTCTCAATGTTATCCATAATTTGTCATGATCCACACAATCAAATGCCTTTGTACAGTCAATAAAACACAAGTAAACATCTTTCTGGTAGTCTTTGCCTTGAGCCAAGATCCATCTGACAACAGCTATGATATCCCTTGTTCCACGTTCTCTTCTGAATTCGGCTTGAACCTCTGGAAGTTCTCTGTCAATATACTGCTGCAAACGTTTCTGAATTATCTTCAGTAAGATCTTACTTGTGTGCGATATTAATGATATTAATAATCAAAGAATTGGCCAGGGAAAACCTTATGAATAGCAAAGAAACACTGTTTGGTAAGTTACAGGACAGATAATCTTTTCTAAGTCATTTCTTTTCAGGGACTCTACTATCAGTGATAACTATGTACAGTCACAAACAGATTCATTAATCTGCAATGAAAACGTTAGTGAGCTTCTTGATTAATATTGTCTCTATATCATCTCACATACCATCAATACATTTACTAATAAATATCATTTGAAAGGGCCAGTCATTCTCCATCTCTCTCTCTCTTGCTTGTTTTCTTTCTGGTTCATTGATTTCAAACATGGTATTGGCAGTCTCCATGCTGACTTACAGTGAGCAATTCTGCAGGTTTGCTTTTTTTTTTATTTTGACTTGTAGATACTTTAAAAAGTAAAAACCTTTTGCGCAGTGGTAGTGGGTTGCTGTTGCTTTATATGATAACTTTTTGATACAAATAAGACATTTAATTTAAGGAAGATAAGAATTATCGGAGTATAGGAATCAAAATTTGGGATTCTTGCTGTATCACTTAACTAATGATTTAAACTTTAGCTTTGGACTAATGAGTTGTTACTATCTGATTGTAATAAAATTCTCCATTATGGTGGGAAAACAAAAGTTTGTAAAAATTTGGACATATTAAATATAAAGTACTTTGCAGGACAGATAATCTATTTCAAGTCATTTCTGTTCAGGGGCTCTACTATGAATAAGAACTGTTACATTTATAACTTCAGAAAATTGACTTTTCAAAAATATACTTTATAGATCATCTATCTGCCTTGTTAGGAATTTGAATTAAAGCTACAGTAAGCAAATTGAAAATTTTCACTTCATTATTACATAATACTTGATTAAAAATGTTTAAGTCTGCTGTTACCTTTATTGAATTAATTCCATTAAGTTAAATTTAAACCTACTATGAAATTCTGGGAGCTCTGGTAGCATAGTGCCTAAGGCACTTGACTGTAACCAGAAGGCTGGCGGTTCAAACCCATCAGCCACTCCTCGGAAGGAAGGTTGGGCAATCTACTTCCATAGTGATATCGCCTGGGAAACCCAAGGAGGAGTCGCTATGAATCCGGTCTGACATGATGGCACATAACAACAACAACAACATGAAATTCTATCATAAATTAATCTCTTGTTAATTGTTTATATCAAAATCCAGTAAGAAAGAGAAAAATGAAAGAAGGAGAGGAAGGAAGGAAGAAAGGAACGATAGTTGAGAAGTTGAAAAATAATTTATGTTCTATTTTGGAACATCTACTACTAGATAATGATGATGTTGTCACTGATGCTGATGAGGATAATGATTTATGTGTGAAAAATTAGAAAATAAGCATAAATTTAATAAAAAGTCAATATTTTATATTCACAGATAAAGCAGTGAACTTCACAGATGATAACCCATTCATGACAGATGTAATGATAAGACTACCTGAGTTGATTCAGTGAGAAGGTCAGGGAGAGACGTGTTACATGCTTCAGCTTCTGTAAAGCCATATGTACTCTCTTCTCTTTAAAAGAACTTGAAAAAATAAGTATTTCCTTATATAAGTTTAAGTTTCCATCTAACGTTTTCCAATACAGCATACAGTACAGAAAATCAAAGACATTGGTTATGTTTTAATTATATATTTATTTTTCTTTAAACTAATGTGTTTTGAGTGTTTTCTGTATGTCAGCCACTAACATAGCAGACAGAGAGGACTAGAATATAGTCTCTGCCCTTGAGGTACTCACACTTTAGTGGGAAAGGGCCATCCAGATTAATAATTAAAACACATGATACATGTTTAAAAGAGTTATGTACCAAGTGTTGAGCTGACAGAGGGAAAGGGGAAAATATATACATGAACATGGAGGGTTTAAACCAAACCAAACTCACCACCGTCGAGTCTATTCTGGCTCATAGCAGCCCCTCCTTAGGTTTCCCAGGTGGTATCTTATATAAGTAGAGTGCCCAGTCTTCTTTCTGAGGAGTTGCTGGGTGGGTTTGAACTGCCAGCCTTCTGGTTAGCAGTGCCTTACAAGATAACATTTGAACTGAATTGTGCAGGAAAATTATCATTCTATATGTGGAGAAGGAGAAGAACATTCTAGACATATGAAAAGGCATGGACTGTGAAAAAAGTCCATGTCTTTGAGGAATGACCCATATTCGTTCCTATGTTTCTAGTTGCATGGAAGATGGAGAGAAGGGAAGGAATGGTATAAGAAGCAGCTAGAAATATTGGTGAGGGTCCATTATAAAGGGCTAGTATGCAGGGCTGATACTCAGCTGATATGGTGCAAATGGTAACATACATAGCTGCAAAACATAAAGATGGAAGTTTGAATCCACCCAGAGGTACCTCAGAAGAAAGACCTGGCAATCTCCTGAAAATCAGCCGTTGAAAACTCTATGGAGCACAGTTCTACTCCCATGAGTTGAGTTGATGCAACAGTAACTGATTTATGCAGGGAAGATAGTCAACTGATATACACCAATACAGAGATACTATTTGTTAAAATGTTGAATTACTTCCATGGAGATTGCAAAATCTCCCTGAGAGAATAAACCACTTAATGATGTCCAGTGCCATCTGTAGATCCTTGGGGATCTAGTAACCTTGCTGATGTGGATTAAGATGGTCCTTCTTAGACACATAGCAGTTGGGCTGTCAGTGCCTGCATGATACCCTAGCGTATCCCTTTATTGCTGGAGACAATGGAGTGGGCTGTAGTGCAGGTAGTTTTTGTGGCACTTTTTTTTTTTCTTTTTTCATATCCTCAATAATTTTTTAAAATAATATTTTATTGTGTTTTTGGTGAAAGTTTACATAGCAAAATAGGTTCCTGTTAGGTTGCACACAAGTTTTTCAGTGACTTTACATTTTTCATGTGTCAGCATTCTCTTTCATTGTGTTCTGGTTGTTCCATTTCCAGTATTCTAGCTTCTCTGCCCCCCTATCTTCTTATCTTTGCTTTAGAGTAAATGTGGACCTTTTGGTCTCATATAGATGTTTTTTTAGTAGTGCACCATTTTTACAAATAATATCCTTTATTTTGTGTGTGACACCTTTTGGGGGGATGTTTTAGAGCATCCTTGTGGGAAAAACTAGCATCCAGATGTTTATGTGACATGACATACAGGCAGCATGGCCAGTTGCCTTACAGCTGCAGCAAAGTGTTGGTACCAGGGACCTAATGACTATCATTTTAATAGGGAAGATGTTGGGGAAAGTTGGATATGGTTCTAAATATCAAATTTTGGTTCCATTTAACAAGAGATCCAGTTAATACCTTTAAAACTTAATAAATGATTTAGAGATTGCTCAAATAACTCAATATTAACAATTTATGTACCAGCTGTTATTATTTGGTAGGAGATATCTATATTCTACATCTATAGCTTACTTGGGAAATAAAAATAATTTTATTTTACTGTTAACATATATTGATTTATATATTAATTCTATATTACTGTATCAAAATTGTTAAATGTTTGAAATCACCTACGCTTGTAGGCTCTGTTAAAAAATGTGAATATACATCATTGGATATATTTGTTCTACAGTAAAAAGTTTTGAAATGGGAGTGATAGGGCTTGTTTTAATATGTCAATAAATCCTATTGATTTAATGTCAGAAATTCTTGTTAGTGTGAGAATTCTCACCAATATGTTTCCATCCAGGCTGCCACCAATTTGTAATCTGGGATCTTCTGTCTCTATCCTGGGCTTATCCTCAATATTGCTGTAGGTTATCTTCTTAAAAATCAAATTTAAATAATCCATTCCCTGGCTGAAAGATCTGTTTAGGCTTTTCATTGCTTTGGATAAAATCCAAACTTCTTAGTTTTTCAGGTTCTTCACAGTCTTTTCCCAACCTATCTTTCTAGCTTTATCTTTCACCCCTCCCTTTCATAGATCGTTCTGTCAGCTATGATAAAATTTTTACTGTGTCTGCAGCATTGAAAGAGGAAAGGGGACCCTTTCCTAAGGGGGACATACACGGAATAAGCAATTCAGTGACTCTGTGTATCATGTACTATATATCCTGAAATATTTGAGATTAGAACCAAAACAGTGGTGCTTTCATTTAAAAAAGTTATGTTAAAATCACCTTTTGAAGACTCTATTAAGGACATAATACTCTCATTACTCATTTTCTTCACCTTTAATAGGAAGTCTTATGGAATTATTTGGAACACATGCTTCCAATCTGCCACCAGATTTTGCAGCAGGAATTTATATAACCCTGCCATAGCTCAAACTGTCTCACAGTTTACCATATGTTTCAATATTTCCAATGTTTTCAAACACTCTCCTCGCTTTCCCACCCCTTTTAGTTCTCACTTCTCAGCCTTGTTCCAGCTCTTAGCCCGGACTTCATTTCTCTGATTAATGGTTAAACCAGTTCTATACTGGTTCTCTTCGCTGGACCCATTTCTAGACTATTAGCCCAAGGGAAACTTAACCCTCAGTTTAGAATGCTAGGTTCCCGGTTCTAAGTATGAAATTAGGCTCCCATTAAACAAGGTATTAAATCAACACATTCTAAAGCAACAGATGATTTAGAAATTATTAAAAATAACTAGATGAACAACTTGGTCTAGATTCTGCATTCTAATCTCAGTACATATTTTTAGGGCTTGGCTACTCATCTTTTATCTCCTTTTAAATTTACCAGAGCCAGCAACCTATGGTTTAAAGTCAGGCTGGTTTTGTAACTATATCAGATAGCAGTCATGGGCAATATTTTCCTCATTCTGAATCCTATTTTCATCTAGTAAGAGGATTTCTGTATTCTAAATCTAATCAGTTGAGATAGATTTATCTAAGTAGGTAGATCTTTCTGACTGTAAATGTTGCATTTCTGCTTGTTTTCTTCCTAATTCTATTTTCTCTTAGATGGTTTCAGGGAGTCAAGGCAGCACAGCATGTGTAAAGCCGCTTGATAGGCCTATGGCATTAGTCAACTCTAGGTCATATCCTGGTTTGCCAGTAATTAGTTGTGTGACCTTGAACCAAGTCACTGAGATTATTTATAAATTGAGGATTATAATGCCTACTTCACAGGGTTGTGGTGAGATGCACAGGTAACTCACCTAGCACACAGAAGACATGCACTAGCTGGTAATAGGAAAATAAACAGGTACTATGTTTTTAGCCACCACTTGTCTGCATGTTGGATTTTGCATCTTGATGCAAAAAGCCTATAGTCCTGTTGATGGTGCTGGACTTACCTCAGAGGATTCTGGAGCCTGCAGTCATCTACTGCTACCTTGGCCAGAACTGCACTGCAGTTGCAGTAGCCAGTATTTGCATGATAGTTATCTGATGTTGCTACTGTTGCTGGGGCCATGGCCCACAAGTAAGTTTACACTGAGGTTCTGGAATTCTACTGCTGCCTCTGCAGGAGCCAGAAACAGAAGGAAGAAATAAAGTAGTTTACCTTTATTTCTGCCATCTAGTTTTCACTAGTGCATCCCAGTAGTAGAAGTCAACTGGAAACCAGATCCCAAGGGAGTGTGAGAAATGTAGTCTATAGCCTTCTAGCCCCCTGAAACAGAGGAGAATGTGAAGGGCAAGAATAGAGCTGAGAACCAATAAAGAATAAGCACAGGGAGAAGTGATAAAATATTGATTGCTTAATCATAATAGAAGCAGCTCTGGTAGCGTAGTGCCTAAGGCACTTGACTGCTAACCAGAAGGCTGGCAGTTCAAACCCACCAGCCACTCCTCAGAAGGAAGATGGGGCAATCTACTTCCGTAGTGATACTGCCTCGGAAACCCAAGGAGGAGTCGCTATGAGTCGGGGCCGACTCGACGGCACATTACAACAACAACAACAACAGCAACAATCATAATAGAAGCAGCTCTGGTGGCATAGTGCCTAAGGCATTTGACTGCTAACCAGAAGGCTGGCATTCAAACCCACCAGCCACTCCTTGGAAGGAAGACAAGGCAATCTACTTCCATAAAGATTTACTGCCTTGGAAACCCAAAGTGGGGTCGCTGTGAGTTGGAATCAACTTGATGGCAGTGAGTTTGGTTTTGGTAATCATAATAGAGAGAAAGGGAGCTCTGGTAGCACAGTGGCTAAGACACTTGCCTGCTAACCAGACGGCTGGCGGTTCAAACCCACCAGCCACTCCTCGGAAGGAAGGTTGGGCAATCCTACTTCCGTAGTGATACTGCCTCGGAAACCCAAGGAGGGGTCGCTATGAGTCGGGGCCGACTCGACGGCACATAACAACAACAACAACAATAGAGAGAAAAAGCATTTTTGTAACTTTTCTGAGTTTTGTAAAGATCTTTTCCTCACTTTTTTTTTTTTTTTGTAGTTGGAAAAAATGATAAACTTGTAAGGACTGGTAGAATAACTTTGAAAGTTAATAGTTCTCCACTGGGGTATCAGTTAGCATATTTTAGTTTTAAGCAACAAAAATGGACCCAGATTAACTTAAGTAGAATGTAAATTTATTAGTAGGATATTGGATAGCTCTCAGAAAAGTTGAATAATTAGTCCCTGGAAAAGACAGAAATTAGGATAGCTGTAGAGATCATTTGGAGAAACAAATGGATGGCCTTCTCAAGATACTGAGTACTGTTTTTATGGATCTGCTTTACCCTTCTCTGCTTAAGGTTCATATTACCAGGAGAGAGACAGTCTGGTGTAGCTTGGCTTAGTTGCTCATCTAATAGTCTGAGGAAGGCATGACACCTTGATTGACAGCTACACCAAGACTGTATTTGATAATTGAGGATTCATTTCTCAAAGGAATTTTGAGGTGTTATTTTGAGGTGTTAGTGAAGAGTGAAGAGTGGAAAATTAACAGTCAAAACAACAGTATTTCTACTAATTCAGCCTTGTTTTGGTTAGTAGTTGTAGGTAGCTCTAAACTGCTGCCCAAAACTCTTGAACACTTAATCTCCCTTAATAATGTCTTTGAGGAAGTTGTTATTATCCTCATTTTACAGATGAGAAAAATTGAGAGGTGTCTTCTGGTGATGGTGGATTAGGCAATTTGGACTAACCTTCCTACTGAGAACAACTAGAAAAGCTGGATCAAATATAAAAATCATCTGTTTGAAGGTATCAGAGAGCTAACACATCAGTGAAGACTGTGGGGACAAGATCCTGGAGAAGGAGGAAACCTAAAGAGGTGAGCTGGGCATTTGAGGTTTCTTTTCCCATAGGTGAATCTGGTGTTGCTAGTAGAGGTGGCTGAGAGACTGAGAAGTTGAGAAGAGCTTTGGATATACTTAAGATATGGGGCTAAGGGACCAACATTTTGAGTTCAGGGTTAATCAAAGAGGTGAATTGCCTGTTAAATTCTCCAGGCTTTGGGTTGAGACCTTGAAGAGCTACACTTTAGGAATAAGGGTGAGTCAGACTCAGCATGGTCTTACAGAATAAAACCCAGTTTAGAATCATCCTAACCTTTGATTAGATTAAAGATACCCAGTATTATTAATGACTCTAGCCACTTGTCAAAACAAGAATTAGTCCTTTCTGGAGGAGATAACATCATCCTAGTGCTCAGATAATTTCTGTAACTTTTATGTGTAATGTCTGACCTGTACACAAAAATAACCTGGCATACAAGAGACAGTATAATTGAAAATGAAGAGAAACAACAGCACAGAAAGAAATCCACAGAGAATTCAAATAATGGAATTCTCAGACATTGACTTAAAAATAAGTATGCTTAAGCTGTTTAAAGTGCAAAATACAAGATTGAGGTTTTAGTAGAGAATTGGAAATCTTAAACTAATCAAACAAGAAGTCTAGAACAGAAAAATACAATAAATGAAATTAGGAACTCGGATGTATTTTACAGTAGATGAGAACTTTCTGAGGGAGAAATAGTTAACTGGATCATGAAATAGGAGAAAATGTGTGCAATAAAACACAGAGATATGAAAAGGTGGGGGGAAAAGCCTAAGAGACATAGAAGATGTGTGAAATTAGAAAAACAGAATAGAGTGGATACAATATTTAAAATGATAATAATTGAGATTTTTCCAAAACTGATGAAAGACACTAAGCTACAGATTCAAGAAGTGCTACAAACCAAGAAAGGTAAATACAAAGAGGACTGTAACTGGGCATATCATAATGGAACTGCCAAAAATGAAAAGCAAATAACTCTTTCAAGTATCCAGAGGAAAAATGTAGTAGCTTTCAAAGTAGCAACAATAGGATTTACAGCTGAGTCTCAACAGAAATATGGTGGATGTAAGACAATGGATTGATGTTTTCAAAGTGTAAGGAATGTAGAAGAAAGTGTAAGAAGGAAATAATACTTACATTTAAGGGAGGTAGAATAAGAGAGAACAACTTACAATTCATTTTATGCAGTCAGTAAAACTTTGATTCCTAAACCTGGCATTATAAGAAGGGAAAATTATAGGTCAGATTTTACTCAGGAAGATAGAAGCAAAAATTCTAATAAGAAACTAGCAGAAATCTATCAAGAAATAAAAAAGGTAATTAAACACATTAAATTGTGTATATTCCAGGAATTTAAAGTTGGTTTAACATTTGAAAAATCAGTCAGTGTAATTCACAACATTAACAGAATAAAGGAGAAAAGAACTATGTGATGACATCGTTGTTGTTGTTATATGCCATTGAGTCAGACCTGACTCATAGCAACCCCTCCTTGGGTTTCCGAGGCAGTATCACTATGGAAGTAGATTGCCCAATCTTCCTTCCAGGGAGTGGCTGGTGGGTTTGAACCACCAGCCTTCTGGTTAGCAGTCAAGTGCCTTAGCCACTATGCTACCAGAGCTCCCGTGATGACATTAGATGCAGAAAAAATATGTGATAAAATACATTCTACATTTATGATAAAAAGTAATATTGAATGAGGAACTGATAGGTTATCTGGACTCTGGTCTCACCTGTGTCTTTTGAATCTCTTAGTTCTGTGATCTTTGTTAAATCTGATAACTTCATTTGTAAAATGAAAGAGGCTAGGCTAGATTATTTCTATAGCTCTTTCTTACTCTTGGTTCCTCCTTTTAATATGCTATTGCTCTATTATTAGAAGAGCATTTAATTTTTACTCACTTGTTGCATATGAAAAAAGTGATTTGTACTTTAGATTTTACATAATTATTAAAATATAAAACTTTTAGGAAGTGTTTGGATAGTACATGTCCAATTCCTGCTAATTATTATAACATTCTCTGTTGTATGGCTATGACTTTTAAATAGTTTCTTCTACAGAAGATGCATTTAGAATAATATTTAATGTAGTGTAAAATTATTTAAAAAATCTAAGAAAATTTCGATCCCATTTTGGACAACAGAAAATTGTCTGTTGGCTTTGTTGATTCAGGTAGCAATCTATAGCACAGATTTTGATTTCTAAAATCTATAGCATAGATTTTTGGAAGCAGACAAAGCTGATTTAGAAGTTTGGTTCTGCCTGCTGTCAGTTGGTTTTTAATTATTTGATCTAAGTGACTGTAAAATGAGGGTAATAATATATACCTTAGAGTGTTATGAAATTGATGTGATTCAACATATACAAGATACCTAATACAGTGCATAACCATAGTATTTGTAGTTACTAATTATTTATTTTTCCTCCCTCCTGTCCCATAGTATCTTTAGCAATACCTCAGGAGAGGCGATGGAGGGAATATAAATAATTAGTAATTGTAAATTCTGTGGTTATGCACTGTCTTGCAACTAAAGTAAGTTTCTGAGTGGCTTAGTTGTTAATCAAGCAAGGAAATCTAGCTGTTTACCACCTTGAGTTAATTAAATCATATTTGATTGCAGCAGATGAAAAAATTATGTCTAGAGAAAATATATTTTTTTAAAAGGACTGTTATCATTTCAGTGAGAATAGTTGCTGAACTAGTTAAGGATGTCAGGAACAGTATCTATAGTCAATTAGAAAGCTGGTCAAATGTTTTTGAGTGGTTTTCCTGTGTTCTTGTAGAGTTGACTGATGTTATTGATACTGTTCTGCTGTTACTGTTTATTTGAGGAGTGCAGCTGAGTTTGAGGTGACTGACAAATTAGTCTCCAAATAGTCTGTGTGGAAACAACTAGAGAAAATACATTTTCAAAGAATTTGAGAAGGTTGTTAATTTAGTACAATCTGAAGTGGAATCTTCTAAGATGTGTTGCAGCTGATGGTGATAAAAATATGTATGGAGTACAAAAAGACTTATTGGATGCCATCATGTCAATTATGATTCATAATGACCCATGTGCCAGAGTAGAACTGCCCTATAGGGTTTCCTAGGCTGTAATTTTTATGGGAACAAATCACCAGGTCTTTCTCCTGGGGAGCCACTGGTTATGTTAGAACCACCAACCTTTGGGTTAGCAGCTGAGTACTTGACCACTGCACCACCAGGGCTTCTTAGAAAAAGTCTTACTGGTAGTTGGACAAATTGTAGGGCTTTTGAAAATATAAGGTGTTTAGTTATTCAGCATGTTATTTATTAGCAGTTACTTGGGAGAAACTATTTGAATCATCACGTATTATTGAATGAGTAGTGTTAATGGTTAATTTCATTCTCACTTGTGGAATTAGCTATCAGTTTTGTGAATTTTTGTCAGAAATAGAGTATCCTGAATATCTTGACTTGCCCTATGATAAAGAAGCTTGATGACTTAGCAGTGGTAAACTTTTATTGCGGTTTTTTGAACTCAGAGATGACATTGGAATTTTTCACGAATGAGAAAAACCATCCTCTTATTCAACACTCAGTGACTTTGGAAATTTGCTTTTGCTGAAGAATTGATAATTCTTCTGAATTCAACCTAAGATTATCAGGCTAAATGGTGCTTATTATGAGGCAATGTATACTGCAGTGAAGTCATTTGAATGACAAGTAATGCTTAAAGCACAAATAATTTCAAGCTGTTTTATACAAGAGTTCTCATGTTAAAAGTTAGAACAAGTATCAAGCTCTCTATTCCTACACAAACATGCAGTGCATATATTTTCCTGGTTCGGACTGTGGTTCCAACAACATTTTTCAGATTTCAATGCAATGAGAAAGAAATTTCCATACTTCAAAATTCATTTAACTGTACAATTGAAAGCTTTTCCCCAGTTGTAATCTGTATTGTAATGACACCCTGTACTGGTTACCTAGTGCTGCTCTGACAAGAATATACCACAGATGTGATAGCCTTAACAAACAGGAGTTTATTCTTACAATTAATTTGGAGGCTTTAAGTCCAAGTTGAAAGTGCCAGGCTTTAGGGGCTCGATGAAAGCCCCTCAGCCTTGGGCTTCAGCTCTGCCTCTAGCTCCCGGCCCACTGGAGCTAGAGGTGTTTCTTCTAGTTGCTGGCTGCTGAGGCTGCCAAGTCCAAGGTTGACAAGTAAAAAGGCTCAGTCCTGATGTTACCAAACCGCATGGCAGGCCATTATTAATTCAAGTCCATTGTAAGTCCCAAGGTCGGCAGAGCATGGCAGGCTGCTGAACAACGACACAGCTACGTGCAGGGTGCAAGCATGTCATAAGCTAGAGACCGTTCCCAAAGCTGCTTTTTATATATGGGACGCAGACCACATACCCAAAGGCAGGTACTCAGCTGCTCCCAGTAGATTCCACCATGGAGTTGATTACCAGTCTTGTCATTGGGAATACTACATCCAGCTGCCCAGCCACTCAACCGGGCCTAGCCAAGTTGATGCAAAAACATAATCACCACACACCCTAAAAGGCAAATATCAAGAGAAGAATCCAATATAATTCTGTAAGTGTCTTCCAAGCAATGAATATGCTCAATCTAATCATATGTTTATAGATTTATATCAGTATTTGAAAGTACTTGTGTGCAAAGTATTTTCAAAGATGAAATATGTAAAATCATTTTACAGGTCAGTATTAACAGACAAACACTTTCAAGTGATTTGAAATTTCATTCCATTCCATTGATTTGGAATTCCCCCAGAAGAACTCTATATTTCTCTGTAGTAGAACTGTATTAAAATGTTGTCGTTGTTGTTGTTGTTATGTGCCGACTCGTAGTGACCCTTCCTTGGGTTTCCAAGGCAGTATCACTATGAAAGTAGTAAGTACACTTAATTATTTGAGTATTTGCACTAAAAAGTGTGTAGAAATTTCTTTCCTCTTTGTTATATCAGTATCTATGTATTATCCTCAGTTTGTATTTTGACCCACAAAGTCTAAAATACTATTTGCTTCTTTATAGAAAAAGATTTGCTGACCCCTGATTTAGACCCTTGATTTAATAAACAAATGCCAGTAGAGACTTGTTTTCTTCTTTGAATAATCAAGAGGAATTTATTTCTCTTCAGCTTAAATATCTAGTTTACTATTTCCTCTTATTTTTGAATATAATTTGAATATAAATTGTTACTTAAAAATTTGGAGTGCAATTATGTATGGTCGATCTCAGCATTATTATATACTTTTTTTTTTTTTTTTTTCCCCACCATTTGCAAAGTATAGACCAGCCAGAAACAACTGTAAACTATGGACAGAACTTGAACAACTGCCTTCATCTTTGGCTTTTTTTCTATCGATGAAATTTTATCCTAGTAGTGTGAGAGTTAGCTTTAGTAGAGATTAGGCTAGCAAGAGTAGAGGAAGTGTGGAGAGAGAGTAGAAATACTTCTTCCTCCCTTTCTGCACAGCCTGTCAGTTTGCCCTTAATTATTTACATAGAGCTAGACTGCAGGAAAGGAGCTCTGGTAGCATAGTGCCTAAAGCACTTGACGGCTAACCAGAAGGCTGGCGGTTCAAACCCACCAGCCATTTCTTGGAAGGAAGGTTGGGCAATCTACTTCCATAATGATACTGCCTCAGAAACCTGGGTCCGACTCGATGGCACATAACAACAACAGACTGCAGGAAAAGCCTTTTGTACACCCGTGTTCTACAATTTGGCTTTGGTATTATAAACTGCCTGGAGCCTTGTTCATAAATGTGATTATTTATTTCCACAAGTGGCAAGTCAGGCTTACATCTATTTCCAGGATTTTTATATTATAATGTTTAAGCCATCATTGAGGTGATCACAGCCTAAAGAGGTGCTTTGAGTACCTGCAGAAGTTTGCTAAAATCTGAGGCATATCTAAGGAATGGTATGTATGGCACATGTCTGGGGCACATTTGGAGGGGCACCACTGAATCTATTAACCATCACCATTTCCATTGCCAGCTGTGAGAGATCATTCAGCAAGTTAAAATGTATTTGAGAGCTTCCTTGGTTCAAGGTAGACTATGTGATTTTGCTCTGCTGAATGGAGAAAGAGAAAAAACTGCAAAACATTACTTTGAGCGCATCATACACTAATTTTCATCATTGAAAGCAAGGACGGTGCAGTTGTAATTTTCATGTAGTTTCACAAGGTGTTACGTATAAGATTAATAAGCTTGACTTCTATTTTTGAGCTGATATTATAGTAAAGTGATCTAAAAGATGAGTGTCAGATGTTTGGACAGCGGCACAATTTTAGTGCTTGCCTTAGGCGCTCTTTTCCATAGATAGACTTCTGGTCAGAATCCAACATTAGCTTTTGGCCCCAGGTGCCAGTGGTGAACCTTGGCCATCTGTTCTTCCGCACTTTCAGTTCTTGCCAAACAGCAAGGCAACAATTTGGTGCATTGCGATTAATGATAGGTTTGGCAATTGGTGATAGGTTAGAGTTTCAGGTAGCGAATGTGTCAAGATGAGTAGGATTCAACTTTTACAAACTTCCGAATACTATAAGCTTGGAGTAAAGAAGATAATGTGAAACATGATAAGGAAAAACGTTTGCGAAGGTACTGAAATTTATAGAGCAGGAGGCACTATGCTTGGTGCTTTACATGTGTCATGTTATTAAATTTTAGCAAAAAAATCTGACACGAAGGTACTACCATGCTCATTTTATAGATGAAACTCAGAGATCAAGTAATTCATAGTAGTAAGTAGTAGATTAAGAGCTGAGTCCTTCTGTTTTCAGTACTTGTACTCTTATGATACAGTTGACACAAAGGAGAAAAGGCCAATAAGAAAACAGCAGTTTGTGACACCTCTGACGTTAGGCTCATCATACTGTGTATTTCTGGGGAGCCCAATTGTGTTCAAGGCAAACCTCTTTTCTGCGAATGGGGGTGCAGAGATACCTTGATTTCTATTTTATTTGCTAAGCTCTGAGAAGAAGCTCTCCTGACTTTGCCTCAGGAGAAACACACAAGGGCACAACTGTGGAGTAGAGGAGCAAGGAGAACAAAAACTTTAAAGTTTATTTAGATATTTTGGTAAATATGCTTTATGGTAGAGAAGATTTTAAGGATCTAAATGGACCTAAGAAACAAGCAGCTCTGGTGGCATAGTGCCTAAGGCATTTGATTGCTAACCAGAATGTTGGAGGTTCAAACCCACCAGCCACTCTGGGGAAGGAAAACTGGGCAATCTACTTCTGTAAAGATTTACTGCCTCAGAAATCCAAAGGGGGTTGCTATGAGTTGGAATCAACTTGATGACACTGTTTTTTTTTTTTTTTTGGTTTATGGACCTAAGAAAAAGCAATAAGAAAGAAGAAGTATTATTACTGTGTGAAGAAATTGTGAAATAATCTCAAGTTATACACTAGCCAGACTTTGACCAGAAAAATGTATAGTTTTGATGTAAAGCTTAAAAAGTATAACAATTCTACCAAAGGAAAACTTTAAAAGTTGTCAACTGACTGTAAGACCAAAAATGAGCTAAGAATCATTTCATTAATTCACTGATCTATTCATCAAACTTTTAATCCACTATATGACAGAATCTTTGCTAGGCCTTGGGGATACAAAGATGAACAAGATATAGTTTTGATATTTATCTAAGTTTCACATTTCTCATCCATGAAATCAGCTTATAAAGTTTATTTATCTGAAAGGACTTTTGTGCATTTGAGGTTTAAATAAGAGAATATATTTAAGTACTTACAAGATGCTTGGCCATCGAGGAAGGCTTAATTAATACCATAGTCTAGTAGAGGAGACAGAGAAGTAAACTGATTCTTTTGTAATCGAGGTGTGTACAAATGCTATGGTGATAACTCCTTAGAGGAGATGGCCTTGAATCCTTGACAAAAGGTGAACAGAATTAGTTAAATTTGGTTTTTGGAAGTGAAAATTTAATGGTTCAAAAGACATTTCCAAGCTTTTTCTTTTTCCAAAGATATTCTTGAGGCTATGACAATATTGGTAAGTCAAAATATTTTCACCATGAGTAGTTCTGCAAAGTCTCTGCTTTACTCATGTAGTGACTTAAGACCCTGAGATTTGAATTCTAAATATGGTTTTTAAGCCTGAAGTGAATTACTTAATTTCCTTTGTATCAGCATCTTCCTATTAAATGAGAATAATAGTACTTACCTGATAGGGTAGTCCTTACCATACCTGATATGGTAAGTAGTCAGTAAAGGGAAATTATAATGATTGTTTTTAATAATGGTACTAGTACTTAGTAGTGTAGTAGTCCCTGATTGCTGCTTGATTATAGTCTGTGCCATAGCCTTTTTCTTTCTTTAACCTTTCAACTAATGGAGAAACACAGAAACTAGTCTTCTCTGGCATATTTTTTTCTATCAAATGGTGGAGATGGAAGATGATTAGCAACACAAAAGTAACCCTATTTATCCTGAGCCACTCTGGGTGGCTTCTTGATGTATTGTGGCTACTTGTTAAATTTTGAGCAATGCAAAAAAGATAACTTCATAGAAGTTTAAGGCCTCGAGGGTTAATTTCTTTTATAGAGAACATGTAGAGTTAGGCTTATGAGAGACTCAGGGGAGACATTAGGAAGAACTTCTTCATGTAATCCCAGTTCTTTAACATGTGTTTAGCTGTGTGGCATGTTTAGAGACCAACAAAAGACCTCTGAATATTGTTAGTAAGCATAGGAGATATGATACATATACTCTTCCATGATCTTATTATATTACCCATGACTACTTATTGGCCTTTTCCATTTGGATTTGTTAGTTAGCTCAAAGTCAATGTTCAGAATACCTTCCAAAATGCATTCTTTTCCACTTTGGATTTTGTTTCAGTTGCTCGCTGTTCCCAATCATGAGCGCTTTGACCCATGATCTCACTTGTAACTAATTCGTCTTCTTTATTTCTGATATCTAAATAGTCATAAGGAGCTCTGGTAGAGTAGTGCCTAAGGCAGTTGACTGCTGACCAGAAGGCTGGCGGTTCAAATCCACCAGCCACTCCTCGGAAGGAAGGTTGGGCAATCTACTTCCGTAGTGATACTGCCTTGGAAACCCAAGGAGGGGTTACTATGAGTCAGGTCTGACTCGAGGCACATAACAACAACAACAAATAGTCATAAAGATCTGTGGCTTGCTTTCCATTCTGTCCCCTCTGTTAACCAGTTGCTGTCAAGTGAACTCTAACTCGTGGTGACCTTCTGTGTTTCAGAGAGCTGTGCTCCGTGGGGTTTTCAGTGGTTGGTTCTGGGAAGTAGATCCCTAGGTCTTTCTTCCAGGTACCTCTGGGTGGACCTGAACCTCTATCCTTTTGTTTAGCAGCTGAGCGTGTTAACCATCTGAACCACTCAGGACTCTTACCTCTGTTTCTGTTTTAATTGATACCTTGTTATCTGGAGCTCTTGCAGTTAATGTCTGACTGATTTACTTGTATTCCATTTCTAATTTTTACCCATTGTATCAGGATTAATTTTCCTTAAGTGTTCTTTTCTTTTTTCAAATGACATTATTCTCCTACTGAAAAAAATCTTAAATGGCTCTTCATTCATCAAGAAAAAAGTCTAGGTATTTAAATTCCTTTATTCAATTGTAATTTAACTTCACTCTAATGCTGTTTACAATTTACTAAGTACTTTAACAAATTATCTCGTTTTATCCTAAGAATAATCTCATAAAGCAAAGAAAGTAATAGTCTTATTTTACAGATGAGGAAATTGAGAATTAAGTAAGTTAGGTGACCTCCAAAATCATACTGGAAGAGCCAAAGCTTGGGTTAAGTCTTTTGAGTTTATATTTACCTCATCTTCCTAGGAAATTTATGCATTAGCTAGGCTAGCATGTAATGAGTTTGAATCAAGTTACCCACTGAACTCAGAGAACAAAAATATACAAGCTATTTTATTTCTTTTATGTTATTGACAGCCAAATTACTACTAGTGAGTAAAACAGTATTTCTATTTCCTTCTTATACCAGGACTTTGGGACATAACAGTGAATGAAACCACTAAATGAACACATGATTAAAAAATCCTATCCTCATGGAATTTATGTTCTACATCAGTGCTGTTTCACAAGCTAATAATTTTAACACCTGTTTGACTTACATACAATCAATAATTTTAACAAACATACAGTTTTTGCTTTTCTCAACACTGTTTCAGTTAAAATTTAGCATTAACAAGCCATGATTTTGAATGTGTATGTAAATCAAGCATAACAAGATGGTTTCTGGTATAGTAGAAAAAAATGCTAAAGGCAGATAGTCCGGGCTCTAATTCTAGCTGTCCTCTAAATAAATGTGTGACTTTGGGCACATTCTATAAACTCTTCCAACCATGTATAAATTAAGATTTTAGATTGGATTGTCTCCAAGGTTCTTCTGTTAGCTCTAAAAATTTCTGTTATTCTAAAGTTTTTAAAAAAGTGTATAAAGTGACTTCTCTATAGAATTTATTTTTCTAATAACAGCATCAACTTCTTGTGGGTCTAGAATCCAAGTCTTATTCTTTCTAAGTTAAAACTGTAGCACCTAGCACTGTGCTAAGTACAGAGAAGGTATTCAATACTTATTGAATTATACGGATTCTCTAGCTTGGCAAGAATGTGAAGACTTGGGCTTTACTTGCAAGCTAACAGGTTAACCTGTGACATTTCATGGATGCTGGTAGAAAACAGGAGACTTTGCATTCCAAGATAAAGGACCCTGATTACTTAGAGCAGTAGCACAGAGTATCATCATTTGTGCCAGTTGCCTGAGCCCCTTTCCTCAAGATGATGTGAAGAGAGTCACTTTATACTTGTACATGCAATGGATTGAGTTACAGGAGAACTCTTAAATTCAGGGAATTGAAATATTTTCTAATGTGCAGCATGCTTGCCGTTTGCTCTGAAAGGAGACATTATCTTTACTTTCAAAGGTTGTAAGCAAACCTGCCCTTGTCTTTGGAGGGAGAGCTCATCTCCTAAGTACAAAGATCCTTCTAGTACAAAGATCATTGAAAAGATATTCCAGGAAAATGAGAAATTGATGTTTTTGTTCACAATACATGAGAGATATGTGGAAAATTGTCACCGATACAGAACCTTTATGAAAATTATTGTTACATTAAAGGATGAAAAGGCAAATTTATTTATATAAAGTGGGTTTGCAACCAAAAATATTAGAAACTGATGCATCTTTTATATAAAAATTAGTAGAGGGCTATATATTCAAAGCAACATTTAGGTCAATTCTCGAATGTTGCTGTATACGTAGATGAAACATTTGATTACATTTACTCATTGATAGAGAGGAGATTGAAAAGTAGCTTATTTAATAGCTAAATAATAAGCATAATTATTTTGCATATAAAGAAATTAGACCTTATGTCTGTACCTGGGGATTCAGAGATTGTTCAAAAATGCAAGATAAACATTATTGTACAATAATTTGAAATTTAAGATGTATTTTCGTTTTCAACAGTGAATTTAATTTCATGGCTTTCATTTCATTTCAAACTCCTTAATAAAAAGCATAACCCCTGGTGCCATATTTCTGTCCTTATGAAGTCTGTTAATATAGATATACTCTTTATGTAATCCATATTATCTTGACTATTGTTGTTAGGTGCTGTCGAGTTGGTTCTGACTCATAGCAACCCTATGTAAGGCACTTGACTGCTAACCAGAAGGCTGGCGGTTCAAACCCACCAGCCACTCCTCGGAAGGAAGGTTGGGCATTCCTACTTCCGTAGTGATACTGCCTCGGAAACCCAAGGAGGGGTCGCTATGAGTCGGGGCCGACTCGATGGCAAACAACAACAACAACAACAACACGACAGAATGAAACACTGCCTGGTCCTACGCCATCCTCACAAACCATTGCTATGCTTGCAGCCACTGTGTCAATCCATCTCTTTGAGGGTCCTCCCCTTTTTCTCTGACTCTCTACTTTACCAAGTGATATCCTTCTTCAGGAACCATTCTCTTCTGACAAAATGACCACTGTACGTGAGGTGAAGTCTGGCCATTCTTTCTTTTAAGGAGCATTCCAGCTATATGTCTTATAAGATAGATTTGTTCATTCTTCTGGCAGTCCATGGTATTTTCAGTATTCTTAGCCAACACCACAATTCAGATGCATCAATTCTTCTTTCGTCTTCCTTATTCATTGCCCTGCTTTGAGGCTGTTGAAAATATCATGGCTTGGGTCAGGTGCAACTTAGTCTTTAGAGTGACTTCTTTGCTTTTTAACACTTTAAAGAGGTCTTTTGCAGCATATTTGCCCTGCGTAATATGTCATCTGATTTCTTGACTTCTACTTTCATGGGCCTTGATTATGGATCCAAGTAAAATGAAATCCCTGACAACTTCAGTCTTTTCTCCATTTATCGTGATGTTGCTTATTGGTGTAGCTGTGAGTATTTTAGTTTTCTTTCTGTAATCCATACTGAAGGGTGAATCTTTACTTTTCATTAGTAAATACTTTAAATTATCTTCACTTTTAGCAAGTAAGTTTATGTCATCTGCATATCTCAGGTTGTTAATGAGTCTTCCTCCAATCCTGATGCCACATTCTTCTTCATATCGTCCAGCTCCTTAGACTATTTGCTCAGCATACAGTTTAAATAAGTATGGTGAAAGGATAAGTATGGTGAGAGTAGCTAAAGCAAATGGAAGAAATGATGAAATAAAAAAAGCTGAACAAAAGATTTCAAAGGGCACCTTGAGAAGACAAAGTAAAGTATTACAATGAAATGTGCAGAGACGTAGAATTAGAAAAGCAAAAGGGAAGAACATGCTGAGCATTTCTCAAGATGAAAGAATTGAAGAATAAATTGAAGCCTTGAGTTGCAATACTGAAGGACTGTATAGACAAAATATTGAGTTGACATAGGGAGCATCAAAAGAAGATGAAAGGAATACACAGAGTCATTGTACCGAAAAGAATCGGTCAACATTCAGCCATTTCAGGGGGTAGCATATGATCAAGAACTGATGGTATTGAAGAAGGAAAGAAGTCCAAGCTGCACTGAAAGCATTGGCAAAAAACAAGGATCCAGGAATTTGCAAAATACCCATTGAGATGATTCAACAAACAGATGCAGTGCTGGAGATGCTCACTCGTTTATGCCAAGAAATTTGGATGACAGCTATCTGTCTGCCTGATTGGAAAAGATTCATATTTGTGCCCATTCCAAAGAAAGGTTATCGACGTGGAAGTTATCAAACAATATCATTAATAGCACATCAAGAAAATTTTGCTGAAGATAATTAAGAAATGGTATATTGACAGGGAACTGCCACAAATTCATACGGGATTCAGAAGAGGCATATAGAGCAAGAGCTGTCATTGATGATGTCAGACGGATCGTGGCTGAAAGCAAAGAATATCAAAGATTTTACCTGTGTTTTATTGACCATGCAAAGGCATTTGACTGTGTGGATCATAGCAAAATATGGATAACGTTGCGAAGAATGGGAATTCCAGAGTACTTAATGTGCTCAGGAGGAAGCTGTATACTAAAAGGCAATCGTTTGAACAGATCAAACGAATACCGCATGGTTTAAAATCAGGAAAGATGTGCATCAGTGTTTTATCCTTATCTTGACTAGTATTGCAAAAAAAACCAACAACAAAAAAAAACAAACCAAATAGACAAATGGCAACAACAAAAACCTACAAACCAAAAATCAATGAAAACAAACTAACAACAAAAATTACTATCTGTATCTTTAAATTCTTAAGTGTGTTTTGGAATTTGTTTGACAAAGTTAGTTTGGTTTTAAAATTTAGCTCAGTGACTCAGTTGCAGCTGTTCCAAATAATTGGTCATGAGCTTTTTATACTATGTGGCTTAATCTAAGAGAGTACAGCTTCCTGCCGTTTTTTCCTCCCTGTGATCAAGAATCTGAAAATACAAATCTGAAGGGATTATTTCAGTTGTTCATATTTAAGAATAACAACCTAATATATAGATTTTCAAAGAACAGTCTTCATATGCTTTTTATTTTAGATACTTTTGATATGGACAGATAAAAACGATAGGAATTCCAATAGACTTTATTTCTAAAGTAAGAAACATGTTCACTGCATCAATTTAGAAAATCCAGTTTATAAAGTAAGAAAATTATAATCACATATATTCCTTTCACTTAGAGATAGCTTCTTTTATATTTTGGTATATAGGCCAATCCCTTTGTCCTGACTTTTGATTTATTGATTCTGTAATACTTAAAATTGGGAGCTCTGGTGGTGTAGTGCCTAAGGCATTTGACTGCTAACCGTAAGGCTGGCAGTTCAAACCCACCAGCCACTCCCTGGAAGGAAGATTGGGCAATCTACTTCTGTAGAGATACTGCCTTGGAAACCCAAGGAGGGGTCGCTATGATTTGGCTCCTAACCAGAAAGTTGGTGGTTTGAACCCACCAGCCACTCCATGGAATTAAAATGAGGCAGTCTGCTTCTGTAAAGATTTTCAGCCTTGGAAACTCTATGGGGCAGTTCTACTCAGTCATGTAGGGTGGCTAAGAGTTGGAATTGACTTGATGACAGTGGCCTTGGACTTGTTTTTGGTACATCCATAAATTTATATTTTTATTCATTTCAAGTTAAATTGCAGGTAATATTACATTCTCTCCCCCAAATACTTCAGCATTTTCATTATTAACTAGAATTCAATATTTCCTTAATTTTTTTCTATTTGTGGTAAACTTTTTCATGTAGTAAAATGCACACATCTTAAATGCCATTTGATGAGTTTTTCCTAATGTATGTATCTGTGTCAAAAAGCTTTCTCAAGATACAGAACATGACCATCTCCTCACAAAGATCCCTAATACACTTTCCCAGTAGTAAATACAAGTAAATCCTGTGTTTACCCCTTCTCCTGTCCTCCTACCCTGGAAAGATTTTTTTTTCCCCACCTTGAATTAGTTTTGCTTGTACTGAAATGTCACATTAGTGGTATCATATAGAATGTATTGTTTTGTGTGAAACCGAAAGGTTGAAGGTTTGAGTGCATCCAAAGGCACCTTGGAAGAAAAATCTGGTGATCTACTTCTGAAAAATCAGCATTGAAACTCCTGTGGGAAACAGTTATACTCTGATACACATGGGGTTGCCATGAATCATAATCAAGTTAATGGCAGCCAGTACTGGTATTTCTCTTACGACAGTGTTTTTGATATTCATCTATGATGTTGCATGCATGACAGCATTTTTTGTCCTTCTTTTTATTTTTGCCATTCTGATGGATAGTTAGTGGTATCTCCTTATGTTTTTAATATGCATCTCCCTGGTGCCTAATGATGTTAAACACTTTTCCATGTGCTTATTGGCCATTCACAGGGAGCTCTGGTGCAGTGCCTAAGGCATTTGAATCCTAACCTGAAGGCTGGTGGTTCAACCCATCAGCTGCTCCATGGAAAGAAGATGGGCAATCTACTTCTGCAAAGATTTACTATCTTGGAAACCCAATGGGGGTTGCTGTTAGTCCAAATTGACTTGATGGCAGTGGATTTAGTTTTTTATTGGCCATTTGTATATATTCCTTGGTGAAGTATCTGTTTAAATCTTTTCTGCATTTTTGTGATGGGTAGTTTGTTTTTCAGCCTTGAAACTTAAGAGTTCTGTTTCTATATTCTGGCTGTGAGTTTGTTATTAGATATGTTTTGCAAATACTTTCTCCCAGTCTGTGTCTTGTGTCTTCATTTTCTTATTAATATTTTTTGGTAAAAGAAAGTTTAAAATTTTGGTGAGATTGAATTAATCACTTATAAAATTTTATGATCATTGTTTCTGTATCCTAAGAAACCTTGCCTACTTCCCAATTCAAAGATACTGTGTTTCCTGAAATCTTATTTAGTTAGCTTTTATGTTTAGATTTATAATCCATCTTAATTATTGTACGATGTGTGAGGAGAGGGTTGAGGTTTAATCTTTTTTTTTAATATGGATATCCAGTTTACCAGTATTATTTCTTGAAAAAAACGTTCCTTCCCTTAATGAAGTGCTTTGGAGCTTTTGTAGAAAATCAAATAATTGCATAAATGTGGTTTATTTTTGGACTGTTCATTCTCTTCTGTTGATCTGTTTGTCGATCCTTATGTAAGTACCACATTGTCTTCATTACTGTGGATTTACAGTAAATAGTGAAGACAGGTAGTGTTGTCCCTTTAGCTTTCTTTCTTTTTTCCTCTCTCAAGATTGTTTCCGAAAAACCCTAGTTGAACTTGCATATGTGCAATTTATGGTCTGTTTCAAGTCAGCTCCTGGCTTTGTTTTGAATGATGGTGTTGAGCTTCTTCATTGCCTCTTTGCACAGATGTAGTGGATTTGATTCTTGTGTATTTGATCTGGTGAGCTCTACATGTATAGTCACTGTTGATGTTGCTGACAAAAGGTATTTGAAATGAGTAAGTTGTTAGTCTTGCAATATTCTGTCATGCGATCTCCAGCATCATTTCTATCACCAAGGCTATATTTTCCAACTACTGATGCTTCTTTGTTTCCAACTTTCACATTCCAGTCAACAGTAATTATCAATGCATCTTGCTTGATTGCATGTTTGGTCAATTTCAGATTGCAGAAGTTAGTTAAAATCTTCAATTTCTTCATCTTTGCCTTCAGTGGTTGGTGTGTAAATTTGAATAATAGTAGTATCAATTGGTCTTTCTAGTAGGTATATGGATATTATCTTATCACGACAGCATTGTACTTCAGGATAGATCTTGAAATACTCTTTTTGACAATGAATGTGAAATGCAAATTCCTCTTAAATTTGTCCTTGCCAGCATAGCAGACCATATGATTATCTAATTCAGAATGGCAATTCCACTCCGTTTCAATTCACTAATGCCTAGGATATTGATCTTTATGCGTTCCATTTCATTTTTGACAATTTCCAATTTTCCTACATTCATACCTCATATATTCCACATTCTGATTATTAATGGATGTTTACAGCTGTTTCTTCCCATTTTGAGTCATGCCCCATCAACAAATGAAAGCCCCAGAAGCTTTACTCCATCCACATCATTAAGGTCGACTCTACTTTGAGGAAGCAGCTCTTTCTCAGTCATATTTTGAGTGCCTTTCCACCTGAGGGCCTCATCTTCTGGCACTATATCAGACAGTGTTTCACTGTTGTTCATAAGATTTCCCAGTAATATATCAGACAGTATTTTACTGTTATTCATAAGATTTTCAGTGGCCAGTTTTTTCAGAAGTGGATGGCCTTGTCTTTTCCAGTCTATCATAGTCTGGAAGCTCCACTGAAACTTGTCCACCATAGTGGACTTGACCCTGCTGGGATTTGAAATACTGGTAGCATAGCTTCTACCTTCACAGCATGCAAGATACTACAGTATGACATATTGACAGACAAGTGGTAGTATGCAGTTGTATAGGCTGGCAAGTTCCAAGTCTTTGAGTCAGATGTCAAGCTGTGGGCCTCTCCTGACTCATGCAGCTGCAGGGGCTAATGAACTCAAGATAGGCAGGCAGTATGCTGACAAATCCAAGATTGGCAGACAAAATGGCAGAATGTTGGTTCATGGGCTGTGAAAGCAACAATCCCAGATAGGCAGGCAACATGGCAGGCCACTGGCTCAAGTCCAGGAACAGATGATGATGATGGGTTAAATGCAGGATCTAAAATAAGCAAAAAGCTAGAGACATTTCCCAAAGCTTTTTCATATATACTGAAAGCAGGCCACACCCCAAAGGAAACTGCATTTCAATTGATTGACTGCTCATATGAGATCTCATCATGGGGAATAAACTGCTAAGCCATTTAGATTCATGGACTAACCAAGTTGACACATAGCCTTAAATATCACAATGTCCCCTTAAATAATCAGGCAATAGAATAGGGAACATTTCAGTTTAAAATTGTTTAGGGTATTATTAATGCTAACTCAAAAAAACCAAACCCACTGTCATCAAGTTGATTCCAACTCATAGTGACCTTATGGAACAAAGTAGAACTGCCCCAGAGGGTTTCCAAAGCTGTAAATCTTGGAAGCCACAGGCGTGTGTTCAATTCCAGGCATGAAAGGTGACTAGGGGCTATAATCTCGGGGGTTTCACCAGTCTCTATCAGATCAGTAAGCCTGGTCTTCTTTATGATTTTGAGTTATGTTCCAAGTATTTCTCCCACTCTATCCAGGATCTCCTACCCTGATCCATTTTCAGGTATTTGAAAGTGGTGTCTTGGCATCATCTAGTTCTTCTGGTTTTAGGGTCATGTAGACTGAAGTTCACATGGTCCATTAGTCCCTTGATCTAATTGTTTCCATGTGTCTTTAGTTTTCTTCATTATTCTTTGCTCCGGACAAAGAGAGAACAATTGTTGCATCTAGATGGCTGCATCACTAAATTATTGATATCTTTTGGAAATAGTTCTTTTATTAGTGAAGAATAAGGAAAAGATAAATGTAAAGATTGCTTCCATGTTATATGAATCTCTTATATTTATCCCTTCTGGTAGCATAGTGCCTAAGGCACTTGACTGATAACCAGAAGGCTGGCGGTTCAAACCCACCAGCCACTCCCCAGAAGGAAGATGGGGCAATCTACTTCCATAGTGATACTGCCTCGGCAACCCAAGGAGGGGTCGCTATGAGTCGGGTCCGACTCAATGGAACATAAACAACAACAACAACAACAAGATATCATTATTGTTTCTGTAGCGTAGTTGTGTGCCTAAAGTATTAAAGAAACCAGGAAACTATGTGGAGCTGCAAACAATTATAAAATAATGTGGCAGAAATGAAACTTGATTCTAAGTTCTGACTGTGGAAAATTATTAAATAGATGAACAACAACATGTTTATTTACTCTGCTGAACATTTTAATAAAAATAGGTCAAAATTTCTGGTAGGAAAGAAGTGTTAATTACTTGTTGTTATTGTTGTTGTTAAGTGCCGTCGAGTCGTTTCCGGCTCATAGTGACCCCATGCACAGCAGAACGAAACACTGCCTGATCCCACGCCAGCCCCACAATCCCTGCTATACTTGAGCTGATCATCGCAGCCACCGTGTCGATCCATCTTGTTGAAGGCCTCCCCCTCTTTCGTTGACCCTCCACCCTACCAAGCATGACATCCTTCTCCAGGGAATGGTCCCTTCTTACAACATGACCAAAATAGGT
>NW_006921608.1:8797391-8804326 GCF_000298275.1 Orycteropus afer afer | reverse complement strand
AGGACAAACCGACAGACAAGTTTGTCCTGCTGTTGGAGACCTCTTGTATCACCCCCACCTGGGTCCCTGTGGCTGACTGTTCCTCTGTCTGGCTTCCTGGCTTTTAATCCCCTTTCTCCTGCTCTTCTGGCCTGCTTCTTTGGGTGTCCCTGCATTGTCTCTCCTCCCCTGTAACCCTGGGGCTGACTGCTCTTCTGTCCGGGTTCAAGGCTTTTATCCCCTTTCTCCTGTTCTTCTGGCCTGCTACTCTGGGCGTCCCTGCGTTGTCTCTCCTCACCTGTAACCTTGGGGCTGTTAATTAATAGAGCATAATAAAAAAAGATTGCATTTCCTTTACTTCTGTGATTTTAGTTGCATACGAAGTTCTAGTCTCTGATAACCTGAGAGAATGCACATAGCAGCGTAGTTCCATGCCTCTCTTCTAGGCACAATGCAGCCAAATGCCATCAACCTTTTTTCCTTTCTGGCACGGCATATTATTTTCTGTTGGCCTTGTTTCCTCTTGTGTTCCTGTTTCTGCTTCCCCATCTGGCTCTGGTTCCATTTAGCCTCCTGCTTCAGCTTCTACTTGTTTTCTTGGATCTGGCTGTGTTTATCTTCCATTCTCTGCTTCCTTTGCCGGCCCAGTAGGTCCATCACCTCCTGTCTCTCTGCCTACTTAATGTTTATTTCCTTTTCTCTGTTCAACACTTATGCTTCCCTTCTGGACCTAGAAAACCTCCCTCTTCTGACTTACTCTCCTTTCCAGTCCTTTATACATAGAATTAAATGATTTGAAACCTGTGGGGGACCCAACAACATATCTGCGTCCATAATAGATGACTGTATAATAAAGGCAAGGAGACTAGGGGGCACAGTGGTTAAGTGCTTGGCTGCTAATTGAAAGATTGGTGGGTCAAACACACCAGCTTCTCCACTGGAGAAAGATGTACCAATCTGCTTCTGTAAAGGTTTATAGCCTTAGAAACCATATGGGGCAGTTCTACACTGTTCTGTAGAGTCACCGTGAATCAGATTCGACTTGACAGCACACAATGGCAACATAATGAAAGCATCTTATATTATTTGGCTATCTGAGTCTTAACCTGCTGTCCTAAAGCTGAGGCGTTCCTCTGAAGAGGCGGATTTGACTTGTGGTGGGTTGTAAGTTATAATCTACCTGTAGTTAACTATCGTGTTTTTCAAACTACAGGTCTGCTTGTATAATTTCTTTTAGAAAGATCAGCATAAGACCAGTCCCTATGAGGCAGGGTTAAAGATGTCCCAAATGTCCAGCTTTCTCAAACTTCTGTGCCACGCCCTCATCTTTGATATCAACTCCTCCTTTACCCCTCTGTAATCTCCCTTCTGTCTTAGGCTTCCATATTTCATTGTAACATCTCACAGAACTCACAAACTCCCAAGGAAATGGCTCACTGGTGGTGATGGAGGCTGGGAGGCTGGAAGGCTGGCAAGTCCCAGGTCTGTGAGTAGGTCTGGAGAACGCTCCCACCTTACACGGTTGCAGGGGTTTGTGAACCCAAATTGGCAGGTCTGATGACAGATGCTTTCTGAAGTCTAGGGGTGAGGTGATGACAAACCAAATGCAGAACTGGAGCAATAGAGCAAACTTTCCCAGAACATTTGCATACATACCCTCACGAAGCTAAGGGTGGTGACTTGAGTCATACCCTCCAGCAAGGTGGGATTCAAGATGTATCCCACCCTAAACAATATATCACAAAAGGGGTGGTAATTTGAGTCACAGCCTCCATTAAGGCTTGACGCAAGATGCATTCTACCCTAAACAGGCATAGAGACTAGAATTTACAGGGCATCACAAAATGGAGGACGATGGCTAGAAGGGCCGTATTCAGCAATTCACTGCACTGCAAGGTCATGAAGTCAATTTAGTAGGATCACAACTGGCAATTTAAGAACAAAGATGCATAATTGAAAACAATAAAGATGTCAGTATCATTGTACACTGTATTTAGTTAAAAAGTAAATATTGTCTAATGGAATTCTGTTCAGTTATTTGCTTTCATCTAAATGTATATACTGCATATAAAATGCATTTCTTATTGTGGGTCAAGTTAAAAAAATTTGAATGTCATTGTGCAGAAGGTGTACTTTCAGGTTGCTTTCAGAGGACACTTATTCAGAAACCACTCTGTAGCTTGTGATTAACTTGGAAACACACATAAAGATTTTGAAAGAGTGAATATGAACCAAATAGCACTTAGTATAGAAGCACTTGAATTCTATCACAACCTTTACACAGATCCTAGGACATTACTGTCTCTGAGGTGCCTCGCTCAGATCTGTAGCATTTAACTTGGTGAAACCACTATGGAAACTGGGTTTCCAAATCCATTCAGTAACATATGGGCATTTGAAGCTTTCTTGTAGCACCTTTGGTCCTGTGGTACATTTGGAAGTGACAGAGCTAGGAGGATTTGTCTGTCAGTTTGTTGTACTATGGCAGCTTGCATGTCGCTATGATGTTGGAAGCTATGCCACTGGTAGTTTCAAATATGCTGAGCAAATAATCAGAGCTGCTGAACTACATGAAGAAGAATGCGGCATCAAGGTTGGAGGAAGACTAAACAACAACTTTTTAGTTGTTGTCAGGTACTGTTGAGTCATCTCTGACTCATACTATACACCCCTATGTATAGCAGCACAAAACACTGCCCAGTCCTGTGCCAGCTCCATGATCCTTGCTATACCTGAGTCCATTGTTGTAGCCACTGTGTCAGTCTGTCTTGTTGAGGGCCTTCTCCTTTTTTGTTGACCCTCCACTTTACCAAGCATGATACCCTTCTTCAGGAAATGGTACCTTATGACAACATGATGAAAATAGGTGAGATGAAGTTTGGCCGTTCTCACTTCCAAGGAGTATTCCTGCTGCACTTTTTTCAGGACAGATATGTTAGCTCTTTTAGCTGTCCATGGTACTTTCAGCATTCTTCACCAACACCACAACTCAAAAGCATCAACTCTTCTTCGGTCTTCCTTATTCATTGTCCAGCTTTCATATGCATATGAGGCAATTGCAAATACCATGGCTTGTGTCAGGAGCAGTTAGTCTTCAAGAAGATATCTTTGCTCGTCAGTACTTGAGAAAGAACATTTGTAGCAGATTGCCCCAGTGCTATACATTGTCTGGGGAGCTCTGGTAGCATAGTGCCTAAGGCACTTGACTGATAACCAGAAGGCTGGCGATTCAAAGCCACCAGCCACTCCTCGGAAGGAAGGTTGGGCAGTCTACTGCCTCAGAAACCCAAGGAGGGGTTGCTCTGAGTTGGGTTCAACTTGATGGCACATAACAACAACAACATACATTGTCTGATATCTTCACTGCTGCTTCCATTGGTGATGATATAACAACCTATGATATGCAAATGACGTGACAGCTTGCTGAAAGTGAAGAAGACTTGAAGCATTTAGTGATGAAGATCATATACTACCAGCCTTTAGTATGTCTCAATGTAAAGAAAACAGAAATTCTCATAACCGCACTAGTAAGCAACATCATGAAAATGGAGAAAAGATTGAAGCTGTCAAGGATTTCATTTTACTTTGTTTCACAATTAGAGATCATGGAAGCAGCAGTCAAGAAATCAAATGATGTTGCATTGGGCAAAAATCTTCTTAAAGTGTTTAAAAGCAAAGTTGTCACTTTGAGGACTAAAGGGCACCTGACCCAACCCATGGTATTTTCAGTCACCTTGTATATGTGGAAAGCTGGACAGTGAATAAGGAATATGAAAGAAGAATTGATACATTTCACCTATGGTGTTGGCGAAGAATACTGAGTATATCACAGACTTTTAGAAGAATGAGCAAATCTGTTTTGGATAAAAGAAGCCCTGGTGGTGCAAGTGGTTAAGCATTTGATTGCTAACAGAACAGCTGGCAATTCAAACCCACCAACTGCTCTGCAGAAGAAAAATGTGGCAGTCTGCATTCCTAAATATTTACAGCCTTGGAAACCATATAGGGCAGTTTACTCTGTCTTACAGGTTCACTGTGAGTCAGCATTGATGCACATGGCCATCAGGCCATGGGTGTGGGTCTTTTTGTTTTTAGAAGAAGTACAGTGAGAATGGTCTTTAGCAGCGAGGATGGTGAGTCTCATTTACTTTTGACATGTTTATCGGGGGGACTAGTCCTTGGAAAAGGACATCATGCTTGGTAAAGAGAGGGTCAGTGAAAAAGAGAAAGACCCTCAACAAGATGGGTTGATACAGTGGCTGCAATAATGAGCTCACATAGCAAAGATTGTGAGCATGGTGCAGGACCAGGCAGTGTTTTGCTCTGTTTTGTATGTTGGGTCACTAGGAGTTGAAAGTATCTTGATGGCACCTAACTACAACAAGCTAAGAGGAATACATAGAAAGATGTCCAAATACTGACACCCTTATTAAATTTATGGATAATGTGAAATTTTGAATTCCTTGAGAGAAAGATTTTGTCAGAAAAATATGCAGTAGGAGATTGGATAATGTTTTGGAGTAGTAATTTGGCTGACTCAAGTGGCAGCAAATTACCAACAAATTAAGAGCAAAAAGTTTTAGAAGCAAAACTGTCCTGGTACCAGGACATTGCTTGTCACCCGACTTTTGGGAGTGTTCTTTGTCATTATCAAATGTCAAAATCTTGTTCTCAAAATCTTCCAGACCAAGAGTATCTGTTTATACTTGATAGTATAGAATTTGGGGTTTTAAACTAAATACTAAGGTTTCTATGAGTGGCACAAATGGTTAAGCACTCGACTATGGGCTGAAAGGTTGGTGGTTCAAACACACCCCAAGGTGCTTTGGAAGACCTAGAGATATGCTTCTGAATGTAACAGCCTTGAAAACCCTGTGGAGCAATTCTACCATGCAAACACGGAGTCACCAAGAGTTGGAATAGGCTTGACAGCAACTATTAACAACAAGAACAAACTGAATGCTTTTTCCAAAACTCAGAAGGAATTATAACTACTTCTTCTTTTTTTAAAAAAGAAAAGCTCTGGCTTTGCTGAGAGGTAGTTCTGTGTTCTGCTTCTCTACAGAAGTGGGATGATCAAATCAGAATCTTTATTTTTCACAGTAAATTATTATTTTTGTCATCTATATATATCTAAGGAGCTCTGTGGCTCAGTGCCCAAGGCATTTGACTGCTAACCAGAAGGTTGATGTTTCAAACTCACCAGGTGTTTTGTGGAAGTAAGATAGGACAATCTACTTCTGTAAAGTAGATTTACTGCCTCAGAAACCCAGTAAGAGTTGTTATGAGTCAGAATCAACTCAATGGCAGTGAATTTGGTTTTGGTTATCTATAAAATCTGGTGGGTAAAATATATTAATCTTTCAATTAATATGTTCATGTACTCTCAATAAATACTTGTTTGGTTAATTGAAAAAGGTTAGCTTTTATATGAATACAAAGGCAACAAAAGCAGAATGTCCTAATTATTAAATCTACTTTCTTATTTCTACCTTGGCAGCATTCTAGAATGCTGTTCCTGAACTAAAATGTGAAAGTTTTGAGGGCAGGATATTTTGGAAATTTGCTGTCATGTTCATTACTATATCATGTATATAGTGCTTAGAATTATGCCTGACATAATACCAAAAAACAAAAAGAAGAACAAAACCCCAGATTCATTGCCATTGAGTCAATTCCTACTCATAGTGACCCCACTGGGTTTCAAAGGCTGTATGTAATTCTTTATGGAAGCAGATTGCCTTATCTTTCTTCCACGAGGGAGCTGTTGGGTTTGAACCACCAACCTTTTTGGTTAGTAGCCAAATGCCTTAACCACTATTCTACCAGAGCTCCTTATGCCTGACATACCAAAAACCAAACTCACTGCTGTTGAGTCGGATCCGACTAATAGCGACCCCTCCTTGGGTTTCCAGGGCGGTATCAGTATGGAAGTAGATTGTCCAATCTTCCTTCTGAGGAGTGGCTTCTGGGTTTGAACCACCAGCCTTCTGGTTAGCAAATGCCTTAGGCACTATGCCACCAGAACTCCTATCCCTGATATAATAGGTGCTTAAAAACGGCTTTTTGATGAATTGCTCTGCATTTTAGTTAGGATTCTCCAGGGCCTGTGTAGCCATCCGTGGGACAGTTTTTCCCAGATAGTACATAATGACGTATGTCTCTGGTCTCCGTGCTGAGTGATATGCTATTTTAATTCCCTCTCATTTTCACCTTTAGCCCTGCTTGTTTCTTTGTAAATTAGAATTATTCTGGTCATCCATAGTTCTTGCCTTTGCCAGACTTCACCTCATCCTGATTCACATACTTTTTTACAGACCAATAACCCATTAGCCAGGTTTGTAACCTCAGCTGTACACCCAGAGCATACCATGCCCTAGTGTATTAGGACAGGCTAATACAAACGACTCGAAAATTTCAGTGCTTTCTTTTTTAGCAAAGTATTTCTCAGTCATATTGTATTTCTGTTGTGAGTTGTCTGCATTTCTGTTTCTTGTAGTGTGCACTTTGGGACGTGGGCTGATAGAACAGCCTCTATCTGTAGTGCTTCTGGTGGAGGGAAAAGAGAGATGGTGCACATTCACTGGCTCATACAACTTCTGTGCAGCACTTTTGCTGTACGTCATTGGTCAAAGCAAGTCACGTGGCCGTTCCTAAATTCAATTGGATGGGCCATGTAATCCTCCCACAGAGAGGAGCCTCGCAGCGAGGAATTTTGGAGTATTTGTTGAAAAGTAATACAATTTATTACACTTGACAGTAATTTCTGAGCTAAAGGTGAATTAAAATATGTAAAAGACTTTATGGTTGCCTCTTTGTTAAGCAATGAATTTGCTTTTTACTTCACCAATAAAGCTTTCAGAAAAAATAGCTCATTTTCGTGTTTAAAAGTCTACAAACATTTTAACAGCTGCACTTACTCTTTTTTTCTTTCTTCCTGACACAGTGGAAGAATT
>NW_006921608.1:8787631-8789041 GCF_000298275.1 Orycteropus afer afer | reverse complement strand
AAATGTGTTAGGCACTATGCCACCAGAGCTCCTAATCAACTCCATGGCACACACCAACAACAACATAGTTTAGCCCTACCCAACTCCCACAGCCAATGCCACTCTTGGATGTGTCATCGGAGCCTAAGCCCTGGTTCCCAGATTGCATGAGTGGTGGAGTCAGACATGGCCAAACAAACACTCACACTCCTGTCTGTCACCAAGTGGATATAGCCATTCTAATTCTACATCTTGTCTAAGTCCTTTTTTCTAAACTCCATTACTTTTGGAAGCTACCATACTTTATAGTTATTGTTACCATAATGATGGCAGTATTTGAGGTAAGGCGAATGTCTGAACAAATTTGAGAGTCTTGAATAGTTACATGTATAAGAATGAGCAGATTTGTTTCCAGCATATGTGAAATAACGTATGAGGGGAAGAGTATATAAGCATGAATGACAGATACAAGAGAGCAGGTAGAGAATGTGTATGTAATGTGATGATTTTGAAAACTTGAATCTGTATAATAGAAAAAAGCATTTTATGACGGAATCAAATAATAAACCTTATTCTTGTGAGAATTTTTATTTAAAATGCAATATTTTATGAAACCATGTTACAGAAGTGACCATGAAATATCATATTTGGGGAATATTTTAAAGTAAATGGAATCATTTCTGTTTATTCCAAATGCTAAGGCTTTCTCTCCTGCTTACTGTTGACTTGAGGGAAGTGGTGGCTGATGGACATAGTTGTTGTACAGATGCTTATTATATTCCCTACTATCTATAATTTTTCTTCTGCCACTTTTGGAATTTATCCATCTTTTTCGTAACATCAGCATGACTCTCGCCTCTACCCATGACTTGTTTACAGGACTAGATTAGAATTTCTGTTTTAATGGATTTGGGAAATGGGATATTCTGACTCTTTGGAGAAAGGAGGAAAGTAATTAAGGTTTTTGACAGAGGAGTCAAATGACTAGAGAAGACAGATGATGAAGGTAAAAAGATGGATTTTAAGGTTTGGTCATTGGAAATTGAAGGAGTGTCCATACGATTGCTTTTATGTTCTTTGTAAAACAAGAGGCGAGATCATCTACTGAAAGCAGGAGGTAAAGAGGGAGTAAAGTGAGCTTGAGAACAGTTCGAGAAATATGAAATAGTTCGTGTGGAAAATTGAAGAAAGTGGATTAGAGAAGCAGAATGTACTTTTGCCTTGTACATTTTGCAAATTATTGATTGATTGATTGATTGTGATTTGGGTGAAGATTTACAGAGCAAATTCACTTTCCGTATAGCAGTTCACATATACTTTGTCTCATGTCATTGACTACAGTTTACCACAATGCAACAGCTCCCCTCCCACTTCCTCCCCATAGTTACCTCTTCCCAGTGGCCATCCCTCCATACTCTCCTGCCCCCTGAG
>NW_006921608.1:8779637-8786996 GCF_000298275.1 Orycteropus afer afer | reverse complement strand
ACCTGGAAATTCTGATCATTCACATAAACTTATAGGACCATTGTCTGCCAACCCTATATATGATCTTGGATACACTCCCCATTTCATAGACATACCTAATTGTTTAGCCTGTCCACGTATCTATCCATCCATATACCCATGTTTGCCTTCACTGACAACTCAGTATTGTATATGTAAAAGGGTTCATATTTGTTGTCTGTACCTCCCATGTACCTCTCTCTGTCTTTCTCATCCTCAATTGCAAATTATTTTTAATGACAAAAAAGACTAAGGGAAATATTCAAAAAATGCAAAAATAGTTGAAAGAAACAAAATTGTTGTTGTTATTGTTATATGCCGTTGAGTTGGACCTGACTCATAGCGACCCCTTCTTGGGGTCATCTTCCTTCTGAGGAGTGGCTGGTGGGTTTGAACTGCCAGCCTTCTGGTTAGCAGTCAGGTATCTTAGGCACTGCACTACCAGTGCTACAAACAAAATAGTCATCTATAATTTTAGCATCCAGAGACCAGCCACGTTACATTTTTAGTTTTTCTTCCAGCCTATGTAGCATTGATGTATTTTTATAACCATAGTTATTACGTTGACTATAATCATTTTTTCAATATAGTACTTCTTTAGTGGAGAAAAATGTAGTAAAAATAAGGAAAGTAAAAAATACTCTCTTCAGAGATTTTTTTTGTCTGTTTTAAACAAAAAATATAGATGATTCAGAGATAACCAATGTCAATATGCAAATAGGTGTCAAAAATGATATACATACCATTTTGTAATTTTTAAACTCTCTCTCTTTATTGAACTTAAAAGCATTTAAAAAAATATTCCAATGGATTTCTCAGGATTTTATATAAGAAATATACCTTGGTTTTGGAAAGTAACTTTGGAACCTTAACAATAGTGATTCTATTTACATAACTATCAGATTGAAAGTCCATTTGGTTTCCAAAGCTGTCTTGATTTTTTATCTTTGTTCTTAGATGCTTATAGAAGTGTCTTATTTCATATTGCTTGAATATTATGCTTGATGATTGTCATCTTATATTTGCTGTGGACACAAGGAAATTTAAATAAGTGATGGGAGGAAGGCTTAAGGTGCTTTCTTCTCTGCTTTGTGTTAGAACATGAAAGTTTTAATTTTCATTCAGTTATTCATTCATTCTGTTATTAAGTGTCATCTGTGTGTAGGGTGCAGTGGAAACCAATGGGAAGGATAAAGATATTAATAAGAAAAATTTCCTTGCCCTTTCAGAACTATATACTAGGAAATTACTTGTTAAGCTTGTAGTGAACCATATTTAAAAGATAAGTAGATGAAAGGAATTGTGGGGTGAACTAAGATCTGAAATATGATTTCTGTGTTTCTACTTATACATGATGCAGACTATTAAGGATGATGGATGTGATTGAAATGAGTAAGTATGAAATACTGAATTTCAATCTCAAAGGATTCATTAATTTTATATCAAGTATGAAGTACTGTGAATACAAACAAAAGAAAACTAGAAAAAAAAATGTGCCACTGTAAATGTACCATTTGCAAATGCTCAGTAACAAATTACTTGTTTTTTCCATTATGCTCTGAAACAGAAAAACCAGGCCCGTATGTCCCTGAGCCCTTTTCCCTAAAAACATTGTACTGTACAGATTAACGACAGGATGAACAAGAAACAACTAATTGAAGCAAGGACTATATCTTTTTTATTTTTTAAATTTTATTGTGCTTTGGGTGCAAACTTACAGAGCAAAATTTGTTTTACATTCAACAATTCATGTACATTTGATTTCACGCCCTGATTACCATCCCCAACCACAACAAACTCTCCTCCCTTCTGGTCCCTTTGACTACCTTCTTCCTGTGCCCTTCTTAACTATGCCCTCCTGTCTGCCCAGCTTTCCCTGTATGTGAATGCTGCCCCTCTGGAGTCCCATGGCTGATTGCTCTAGCAAGAACTATATTTTAATTAGATATAAGAGTATGACAAATAATAAGAAGCTCTGGTGGCACAGTGGGTAAGAAGTTTATTTGTCTGCTAACCTCTGGTGGTGTAGTGGGTAAGGCATTTGTCTGCTAACCTAAAGGGTGGTGGTTCAAACCCAGCACCTGCTCCACAAGAGGAAGATGAGGCAGTCTACTTCTGTAAAGATTAATAGCCTTGGAAGCCAATGGGGATTGACTCACTGGCAGTGGATTTTTTTTTTTTTTTTTTTGCCTTTAGTTGCATTTATATCCTTTACTTTCCTTGACCTCTGCATTCCTTTTCTAAAAGAAGGATCAGGATTTTTCTGTCCACTATTTTCTTTATTGCATGTATGTATGTGCATATAAATGTGCCTTGCTTAAAAATTAGTAAATATAGATAAGTGTAAAGATAAAAACTACTCATAGGCCTCATGTTTAAAATAGGGATAGTAATAATACCTACCTATAAAATTAAGAGGATTAAGTGAGTTAATATTTGTAAATTGCTTAGAATAGGTCCTAACTCAAAAACTCATTGCCATCGAGTCAGATCCGACTCATAGCAACCCCTCCTTGGCTGTTGGGTTTGAACTGCCAGACTTCTGGTTAGCAGTCAAGTTCCTTAGGTGCTACACTACCAGAGCTCCAAGTGAATGACATCCACTATTAATGTTACACGCATACACCCATACCCAAGGAGTTAAATTCTTTTTTTTTTTTTCACAGTGACAGTAAGGAAAATAAATTCTGATCTTGAACTTTATCAAACAATGAAACAGGAATATAATTTTTCCCAGTGTGATTTAAAGGAATAAATGGTATTAGTATTAAAATATAACTGAATTTTCTGTCTTGTTGATTTGTAATAATTCTTTATGTAGTCTTGATATTAATTCCTTGTTGATGTTGCAGATATTTTCATGCTACCTGTTTACTTGGTGTGTGGTGTCCTTCACTGAACTTGTGTCTTTAATTTTAACTAGTCAGATGCATAGTTTTAACTTCATTGTAACTTTAAGAAGTTTTTATTCACACCAAAATGTGTTTTGTCTCTCATATGTGATACTTTAGTCCATTTTGAGTTGTTGTTTTTTTTAATGGTGTAAAGGTAGCTGCTGTTGAGTCTATTCCAACTCATGGCGACCCCATGTGTTACAGAGCAGAACTGCTCCATAGGGTTTTCCTGTAATCTTTACAGAAGTAGAGCCACTGGGTGTGTTCAAACTGCCAAGCTTTAGGTCAGCAGTCATGTGCAAACCGTTTGTACTATCTGAAGACCTTCATGGTGTAAAGTCAGAGTTATTAAACTATAGCTTGTGACCAAATCTGGATTGCCACCTAGTTTTGTACAGCTGTGAGCTAAGGATGATTTAAAAACAAAGCAATAGAAAGAATAATACTTTATGATATCAAACTTGTGTGAATTCAAATTGCAGTGTTTATAAAGTTTCACTAGAACACAGTTACATTTATTCATTGAATGTGGTGGTTTTGTGCTACAGTGGCAGAGTTGAGTAGTTGTAACAGAGACAGTATGTTCTGCAAAGCCTAAAATATTTCCTCTCTGGCTCTTTACAGAAAAAATATTGCTGACTCCCGAAATAAAGTAAGGATATAATTTCATTTTCTCCAGTTAGTTTCTACAACACCAGTAACCAAAAAATCTTATCTTTTCCCAATGATTGTGACACTACTATTCTATGGGCTTTTGTTTGTTTTAATTAGTAAGGCTTTGTAGGTTTAGCTATTTAAACTGGAGATGTCCTTAGAAATGAGTTCCTTCTCAGAATTGGCCTCAGCTTTGTTTATTCTGGATTGAATTGGCCATATTTTCTTATTTATGACCATTTTTTCTTAAGCATTGAGAAGAGTTCCTGTTCCAACCTTGTGTTGAAGGTCATCAGATGATGTTTATCCGACGTGATAAATCTGCCTAGAGGTAGAGTTCTGAAGTTGATAACCTCCTCTAGTCCTTTCCTTTTTTTTCCTTAAAAAAAAAAAAAAAGGCAAAGGAAAGTAGTTTTTTTTTAATCTGTAGCAAGGAAGTAAATCAACATTTATTGAGAACGTATTATGTGCCACTCATTATGCTACTTATTTTTGTAATTAGGAAATATTTCAAATATATAGAAAAGTTTAGAAGACAATAAAATGTGCACCGTGCATTTTCATCCATCACTTTACTGAATCCTAAATACTGCTTTATGAGGCAGGTGTTTTAGTCCCCATTTTTGCAGTTGTGTTACAGAATAGTCACTTAACCTGTCATGCTGTAAATGTTAGAACCCCAGTATTCAATGCCCAGTTGGCTTGACTCCAGAGACCACGCATATTCTTGCCATATGAAAGCTGATAAGATCAAATTGGAGCATCGTTTCTTTTTATTAACCTCCTGTATTTCTGATTAAATCCTCCATGCCCTTCTCTTTTTTTTTTTTCTTGTGTGTGTGTGTGTGTGTGTGTGTGTCCTGCATTTCCTCTGTGTGAATGTTGCCCCTCTGATTCCCTTTGGTCAATTGCTCCAAGGGATGCACTTCCGTAGAGTATGTGGGTGCGTCACCCTGGGTTGAGTGGTCTGCCTGTACATCTTGTTTACTATTGGGCTGAGAGCCAGCCCCAGGAAGCGAGTTCTATTCCAGGCCTAGAATGTATCCTAGGACCACAGTATTGGGGATCTCACCAGACTCCATCCGACCACTAATTCTGGTCATCATTGAGATTTTGGATTTTGTTCCACGTTTTTCCTCCCACTCTATCCAGGATCTCCAGATATGATCCTTTCCTGAGTGGTTGGCACTGGTAGCCAGGTACCAACTAGTTCTTTTGGTCTTGAGGGCCATTGTGTCCTAGGGCTGATTGCTTCCAAATGCCCTTGTTCTTTTGCACTCTTCTTCGGTTCCAACAATATAAAGTAAGAATATAATTTCATTTTCTCCAATTAGTTTCTACAACACCAGTAACCAAAAAATTCTTATTTTTTTCCACTGATTGTGATACTATTCTATGGGCTTTTGTTTGTTTTAATTAGTAAGGCTTTGTAGGTTTAGCTATTTAAACTGGAGATGTCCCTCATTTTCTTTGAGAGTGTCTTATGGATAGAAAAGAAACAGTCAATGGCTTTCTTTATTGTTTCCAGTCTATTTCAGAGAAACTCATGATTTTAAGTGCTCTCAGATGTTGTGACAGCAGGCTTCTTTGTCAGCCTCCTGTTCAGAACAAATAACCTGTGCTGTCAGCATGATTTATTGCTGCTACTTCCTTTCTTTATGTTTTGAGTAATTTTATCATAAAAGAATGTAAAATGTTTTAGACATGGCCAAATGCCTCAGTGACTGGAATAGTTCTCCTGGCAGCTTGGCCAACTGCTGATCTACAGTGTTTTATAGCAAGGAAGAGAAGGTAGGAAAACGGTTTTCTTGAACAAGATAGGTAGACTGAGTCTCATCTCCGTATCTTCTTTAATGTCCACAGAAAGTTGCCAAAAAGATTTCAAAAGGATCAGAAAACATGTACGTAAGATTTATCTCTCATCTTTGAGCAATAATTGTATTCTTAACTTGTGCCATTGAGTTGATTCTGACTCATAACAACCCATGTGTTACAGAGTAGGCTTTTCTTGGCTGGCTGAAATCTTTATGGGAGCAGATCACCAGGCATTTTCTTCTGCAGAGCTGCTGGGTGGGTTTGAACTGCCAACCTTTCATTTACCAACTGAGCACCAACCTTTTGCCCCACTCAGGGACCTTTGATCAATACTAAGTCTTTGTCATGAAGGGGAGAGATAAGGAGGTTGTGAAGTGATTCCCTTGCTGAAGTACCAGAACTTTATTCTCAGCACAGATGATGCTAATTGCATATTCTTTTTCTTGAGGACTTTGAAAATGCAGTTTGTACCTATATGTTTGACATCAATTAATCTTTAATCTACCTGTAAGTATAGGGTAATTTCTTCTTTTTTAAACTAGATGACATTTAAAAATGTATATATATTATGTATATACATATATATGTATGTATATTTGCCTAACTAGGAGAAAAATATAATTACATTAGAGAAGGATCAAATTGCCCACAATATTCATTCTAAATAGAAGCAGTAATATGTTGATGTATTTTTTGCTTATCTTTCTTTTTATTTTTTCTCATGTATTTCTTTTAAAGCAAATTTTCCAGAAAATGTCTTTTTTTTTTTTTTTAATTTTATTGTGATTTGGGTGAAAGTTTACAGAACAAGTTCATTTTTCATACAGCAGTTCATACACATTTTGTTTCATGACATTGACTGCAATTCCTCACAGTGTAACAGCTCTCTTCCCACTTTCTTCCTGTAGTTACCTCTTCACTGTGTCCTTGCCTCCCATGCACTCCTGCCCCCTCCCCCAGCCCTGCTGTTTCCCTGTGCAAACACTGACCTTCTGTTTTTCCATGATTGATTGCTCCAAGGAATGTATCTACCTGATGTAAATGTTCACCCCATATGCCTGTCTGTTGTTTGGCTGGAACGATAGAAGTGAGTTCAGTTCCAGATCTGAAGGGTAACTATGGGCCATAGTCTTCAGGGGTCTCACCAGGCTCTATCAGACCAACAAAGCTGGTCTTTTTTTTTTTTTTTTTTTGTTTTTGAGTTTTGTTCCACATTGTCTCCCACTCTATCCAGGATCTCCTGCACTGATCCAGCTCCAAGTGGTTGACACTGGTAGTTGGGCACCATCTAGTTCTTCTGGTCTCATGGTCATATAGGCTGAGAATCACATGGTCTGCTAGTCCCTTGGACTAATTGTTTCCATGCATCTTTAGTTTTCTTCATTCTTCTTTGTTTTGGATGAGGAGAGACCCATTGTTGCATCTAGAAGGCTGTTTGTAAGCTTTTATGATCTCAGTTGCTACTCACCAAAGTAGGATGTAGAACAATGTTTTTGTTATGCCAATTGAGTGTGATGTCCCCTGCGACCATGGTCCTGAACCCACAGGTCCAACTACTTACTCCCTCAGGGTAGCTGGTTGTGTTAAAGAAGCTACCACTACCTTGTCCCTTGTCAGCTCTACTATACAACCAGACATTCTTACAGCACATACAAATATGCATGTAGAAACATCGTCTGCCAACCCTGCACATGGTCATGGGCACACTCTCCCCTGCCGAGACATACTGATCATTCAGGCTGTCCACCCATCTATCCACTTGTAGATCAATGCTTGCCATCACTGACAGTGCAGTATTGTACATGCAAAAGGGTTCATCTTTGTTGTCTGTACACACCTCCCCCCCACCTCTCTGTATCGTCCTCTTCCTTATTGCCACCATGTTGATCATGCACTTTTGGTACATTGCCCTTCCCTTCACCCAAATGAATACTTGCTTCTACCTATCTAGCAGTGTTCCCTCCCACCACTTCCACCC
>NW_006921608.1:8777169-8778777 GCF_000298275.1 Orycteropus afer afer | reverse complement strand
TGAATAAGGAAGACAGAAGAAGACTTGATGCTTTTGAGTTGTGGTGTTGGCGAGGAATACTGAAAGTACCATGGACTGCCAGAAGAACTTAGCAAATCTGTCCTGGAAGAAGTGCAGCCAGAATGCTCCTTGAAAGCAAGAATGGCCAGACTTTGTCTCACTTACTTTGGTCATGTTGTCAGAAGGGACCATTCCTTGGAGAAGGATATCATGCTTGGTCAATGAAAAAGGGGAAGGCCCTCAGTGAAATGGATTGACATAGTGGCTGCAACAATGGGCTCAGGTATAGCAGGGATTGTGAGGCTGGCCCAGGACTGGGCAGTGTTTTGTTCTGTTGTACATAGTGTCCCTATGAGTTGGAGCTGACTCAATGGCACCTAACAACAACAGCAGCTCTGCTGGAAAAAGATCTCGTGATCTACGTCTGTAAAGATTACTTCCTAGGAAACCTTATGGGACAGTTCTACTCTGTCACGTGGGAAAGCTATAAGTTAAAATTTACTCAGTGGCACTTAAACAATTTTTGCACTTTTGGGAAATTAAATTTTCTCTAGAAATTAATAATGGTTTCTAGGTATTTTAAGTGTTTGTTGCTATGACATATCACTATATTCTTCGGATTGTTTCCGTAGACACAGACATTAATTAAATAATTTGGAAATCAATTGTTTTTGGTTGTTGTGATAGTACAGTTAATTAAGTTGTGATACTTCCTCTACTATGTACTTTAGATAGCTAAAAACTCTTTAGAGAATAATTATCAGTCTTATTTTTCCTACTACATAAATATGACTAAGACATATATAGAGGTCTCAACCATGCATCCATTCTTCTTTTTTTTTAATCTCATGTTCACCTGTGTTTTATTGACTATGCAAAAGCATTCAACTGTGCAGATCATAACAAATTACAGATAACATTTTGAAGAATGGGCATCCCAGAACACTTAATTGTGCTCATAAGGAACATGTACATAGATCAAGAGGCAGTCATTTGAACAAAATGAGGAGCTACTGAATGGTTTAAAATCAGAAAAGATGGATGTCAGAGTTGTATCCTTTCATCATACTTATTCAATGTGTATGCTGAACGAATAATCCAAGAAACTGAACCACATGAAGAATGTGGCATCAAGATTGAAGAAAGACTCATTAAAAACCTGTGATATGCAGATGACACAACCTTGCTTGCTGAAAGTGACTTGAAGCACTTATTAATGAAATTCAAAGACTACAGTCTTCAGTATGCATTATACTTCAAAATAAAGAAAACAGAAATCCTTACAATTGGACCAATAAGCAACATCATAATAAAACCAAACCAAACTCGCTGCCATCGAGTTGATTCCAATTCAAAACAATCCCCGTTGGGTTTCTGAGGCTGTAAATCTTTACAGAAGTAGACTTCTTCATTTCCTTTCATGGAGCAACATGGTGAGTTTAAACCGCTGATCTAGTTAGCAACCAGATGTCTTATCCACTATGCCTCCAGAGTGCCTTAACATTCACTCAGCATAATGTCCTCATGTTATCATTTCCTTTGTTGCTGTTGTTTTAGTATATGCTGAATATTTGTGCTTGTCCTTTTTTATTGTGATGTGAAGATTTA
>NW_006921608.1:8772167-8773084 GCF_000298275.1 Orycteropus afer afer | reverse complement strand
GGCTTGTGGGTTTGAACTGCCAGCCTTCTGGTTAGCAGTCAAGTGCTTTAGCCACTATGCTACCAGAGCTCCTTCAATATCATTAGAGGTAGTATTATCATCATTTTATTAATTACCAACAGACTCAATGAAATAAAGTAAGCTGCCCATGATCACATAATCATAAGTAATATAACTAGGAAAAGATTAGATCTGTGTAAATTCTCTTGAGCCTATTCTTTTTTCAATCAGATATTTTATACAAGGTTAATAACTGGAAATATCAATTGAGTTTATGGTAAAAATGATTTTTTTTCTCCTCAGATATTGTTAGGAAACATGTTTCTGCCTGAAACTAATAATGAAAAACTTGAGTAACCAGTAAAAGAAATTCAGAAAAGACACATGAAGAAAAGATTACAATTTTTAAATGATTCAGTCACTGATTAATTGTTCATGTTATGGAAAAGAAGAGTTAAAAATTATTTTGTCTTAAAGTTACATTCCATTATGAATTTATTGACATATATATGTTTTATTTAGAAAATGTTAAGTTTGTGTTCCTTGAGCAAATACCATCTGGAAGTGAAGGAACATTTTTTATGTCAGGCACATATTTTTGCCACATATATAATCCACATTGATTGCGTAACATTTATAAACTAATTTCTTATATGGAAAGAACTTCAGCATTCATTAACAACTAGTTTATTGACTTATAATTTGGCAAATGTTCCTTTCTGCTATTCACAACAATAGTGACTTGTTTTCATAGGCAAATGTGGTGACAGCTAGAGATTAGCTAAAAATCAAACCCACTACCATTGAGTCAAATCCAACTCATAGTGACGCCCCATTGAGTTTTCAATGCTGTAAATTTTTTAAAATTTTATTTATTTATTTATTGTGATTTTGGTGAAAATTTACAGAGCAAATTC
>NW_006921608.1:8734343-8765433 GCF_000298275.1 Orycteropus afer afer | reverse complement strand
CAAAAAATTGGCGGAGAACAAGGCAGGGCACACAGGCTCTGCGTGAGCACACAGACTGGTATGGAGTTCCTGTGGGCTCAGAGCGTGAGTGGGAGTGGGGAATGGCCCACCTCCTTTTACCATGTGGGTGTGGAGTATAAGAGTAACAAGAGGAATGTTGTGCCTTTTCAGTCATCCAGGTCTGGAGTGTCCTTGGGGTTACTGGCAAGCAGAGCCTGTTTTTAAGCCCCTGGAATCTGGGAGAGCACTGTCTCTTTAAATATCCAAAAAGGTCAAGCCGCTTGTAAACATTCAAAATTGCGGCACTCTCTGGACAGGTGAAAGTCCCCAGCTCAGCCTGCCTGTCTCTTTGCTGGTGCTTTTCCTTTTATTCCCCAGCCACCAGAGCAGTCCTCCTTGCAGTCCCTGACTATCAGGGCTGATTTTTAGGTTAATTCTTAGGTCTTACCACCACTTGGCACTCTCCAAGCTGTCTGTGCCATGCCATCAGGCTCGCTCAGGTTCACTGCCAGTCCCCAGCTCCATATGTCTCCTTTTTTAGTATTCTCATGCAAATTCTTCTGCTAATTTAGTCCACTTCTGTATCCTTCCCTTAAGGGCTCAGGGGTCTAGGATTATCTTCTGTGTCTGTGTTAATTGGTTCCCCTTTTCTTTGTTGAAGAAGGTCTGTGCAGTCTTTTTGCCTATTCCTCCATCTTCCAATGCTGTCAATTTTAAGGAAGTAGATTGCCTTATCTTCCTCTTACAGAGCAGCTAGTGGGTTTGAACTGCTGACTTTGGGATTAGCAGCCAAATGCCTTATCCAGTATTTCATCAAAATAATCCCCCCCCCCAAAAAAAAATAAAACCCAGATAATGTGATTGCCATTGAGTCAATTCCAACTCACAGTGAACTCTATTGGGTTTCCAAGGTTATAAATCTTTATGGAAGTAGATTGCCTCATCTTCCTCCCATGGAGCAGCTGGTTAGTTTGAACCTCCGGCCTTCCAGTTAGCAGCCAAATGCCTTACCCGCTCCACCATCAAAGCTCCTTATTTTCTAAAACATGTATATTTACTGTGGGTAAAGCACAAAAAATGATCAGTTCATTTGTAAATGTATACCAATGTTAAAATAGTTGGCATTATATCGGAAATTGTTTAATGGAAACGTTCATATTTTTCTCCTGAGTATTTGTGAACTTACTGAGTCAGATGCTTTCTTAAGATTGCTGCTGATAAGTTACTAACAGGAGTAAATTTCTCTACCATCAAGAGTTAATACTATTTTCATCAAAGTGCTTAAAAATCATTATAATGGGAGAGAGTACTTTTTATCATATACTTAGAAAATTAAAATAGCAGCTTAAAATACTGGTAATTTTTTAAAACTGGCATTCTTTCTTTATGTAAAAAGAAATTAAATTAATTAGAAGTTTGGCTGAGTGGAGAACTTTCTAGATGTGTATATAGATTTTGTAGCAGAAAGATATATGACCCTTTGAGGAACTGAAGGAGGAAGGCCAGAGTGGGGTAATGACTGGGATCTTGAGTGGATGTGAGCATGCATAGTGTAGCCTCTACTAGAGGCAGAGGTGGTGAGAAGGTATTTGATTTCTGTTCTTATTATTTCATTTATGTTTATACTTATGTTAAGAGCAGAAGTCTTTTACTGTGGGGGCTGATTTCTTTGCTTCCCTCCCCTTTTTGTAGTTCTGGTACTACATATGTTTGAGTTTTTATCCTAGTGGGTAACTCTTAAATTAGTATCTTTATAGGATACCCTTAGCTTCCTAGATCAACAATAACATAGCTTGTTACTGGGCTGGGCCACTTCCTTGTGGAGCCAGCAGAGAAGTTTCTTTACTTATTTTCTCTTATGCTCATTAGACTCCCCAGAATATAATCCTGCAAACTTCATGCTAGAGGATATATACCTGACTGCCAATGTTCTGGGGCCATGTTGGGGAAGAAAGCTGGAATCCTAACATTGATTATATCGACTTTCACTTACTTTGCCCCTGCCCTCAGTTCTGCCTGGTGTTCTCTTTTACCCTCTCCAGAGAAGAAGCATTCAAGCTATTGCTCAGATGGGGAAGAGGCTTGGAGTGATGAGGAGATCTGAGTCCTAACTTATTTTTTAAAGACACTTTCAACCTTTTTTTATTCCCATTTTTGCTCTCTACTTCCAGTTGCATTTGGTGCTGCCAGTTCTGGAGCCTTCCAGGATTCTGTGATGTTAATTTGCTTCTTTCCTTCATTGTTGGTTTAGCATTTAGCTTTTTAAGGTCTCTCAAAGTCAGTTTCTACTTGTTCGTGTGCTTCGCAGCTCACAGAATTTTGCTACCATCGACTCTTACCCTATTCTGCTTCATTAGTAAGTGTTCCCAGGAGGGGGAAAAACAAACTATCAATATTTGCCATTGTTTCTTTGGGGAAGTTTTGGAAGAGAATGAATCTAAATGTATTCATTTACCTGCTCTTGGTTAATCTAATAGCTTGAGCATAATAGTGCTGGCTTATTAATTATTCTATCTATCTATCTTCATAAATCCAACCATCCATCTGTTCATCCCTCATTCCTTCAATCTGTCCTTTTTATCTCTGTCTTTCTATACATCAGGTATATATGTATCTGTCTGTCTACCTATTTCTGTGTGTTTATTTAGCAGTTTCTGAGATGTCTGTATTTACATTTTCAGGTATAATGACTGACTTATCTATTTATTCCTCTAGGTTTGTCTTTTTTTAATATATACTTGGGGTACATATATGTGTAGGATGTGTATCGTCTTTTGCTGTTTCTTTTACAGGTAAATAATTCTTTGTCCCCCTAAGTATTTGGCTAGCTAATCATTTCAGCCAGCAGACAGGAGATATGTGATAATTTGAGTAGAGAAGGTTGGTTTCACATGAAGAATTAATTATTTACAGAGAAGTAACTGCTAAGAGAAGGAGCTCTGATAGTGTAGTGGTTAAGACATTTTGCCTGCTAACCGAAAGATCAGTGGTTCAGACCCACCAACCTCACTGTGGAAGAAGGGTGGGCCATTCTGTTTCTATAAAGATTTACAGCATTGGAAACCCAGTGGGGGTTGCTATGAGTTGGAATTGACTTGATGGCAGTTTCTTTTCTTGAGTTAACTGCTAGGAGGGGATAAAAGAGATACCCTAGAGTAGAAGGAGTACCCCAGGAAGGAACAAACTTGGAAGACAGAGGACCTCCCTGAGGCTGGGATTCAGACCTTATTGGAGGGGGTATGGTTGTAGGCCATTGAATAATGGAGAAAAGTCTGCTAGGTTTCTCTGGGCCAGAGCTGGTTCACAGGTGGAAGGAAACTATGGTCTGTAGCCGGCAAGCTAGAGGCTTTCTACTGAGATACCAGCAGGTTGAGGCTGGTGGGCACGTAATATAGCACCAGCACTGATAGATAGGAAGCTCCCAATGAAATTAGTGGGAAAGAAACTTCCTGCTGGGATGTTGATGAAATTCACCAGAAATACGCTTGTAGGGTGTGCTGTTGAATTTGGTGGGAAGCTGGCTGGGAAGTCACCTGGGATTGCTGTTGACTTCTGTGGGAAGCAAGGTGGGACACCCTCAGAAGTCACTGGAAATCTGCCCACAATGTTGTTTCTGAACTTGGCACTGGAAAGCCAGCTGGGGCACCTGTGGATCTCGCTGGGGAGCTACCCACAGGCATGTTGCTGAGCTCTCCATTCAGAGACCAAGCATGGTATGCACAGAATCCGACACAAAATGGCCTATGATTGCCACTGAAATTTGCTAGAGGTGAGCACCACTGGTGTGCTGCATTCCAGGCAAGCTCCACAGGAGCTAGAAGGAAGGAAAGCGTGCTAGGACAAGGAAGAGAGAAGCCCATTTCTCCTCCATTGTCCCTCCAGTGCCTCCTCCTGACAAAGTTTACCATTGTCCTAGGTTACAAAAGAAAATTGTTTCAGTAGAAACAATGAAGAGTGGATTTGGAACTGAGAGGTAATAAATTGACAACTGACACAGTCAGTTATTAAGATTTATCTTTCAGCTCTTTTGCCATTCCTTTATTTCCAAACATTCTGTCTTGTGTGTGTCTTTTTAGACAATATATTACTAGATTTTTAAAAAATGAAAGCTGCAAATGTTTATCTTTCAGTTGTGAATTTAAAGCATTTATGGTTATTTTAATTACTGTTACAATAGGACTTATTTGTTTACACACACACACACACACACACATTTAATTATTTATTTTCTGTCCCCCTCTGTCACTGTTCCATTGTTGGATAGATAAAATATTTTTTTTCTGCATCTTTAAAGTTATTTATTCTAATTTTGTTCTTATACTGTCTTCCCTTAACCCAAAACCCATATTCATGCTTACTTACCTTTCTTGACTTCTAAAATACATCGATATGTACTCAGTCTTTCTAACAAGATAAATACTTTAACACATTCTCCTGTTCCTTGGGTGCACCCTTTGTGCACCATGCATAATGTTGATATTGTCTAGAGTTTTAATATTTTTGAAATGTATATATGCTTTTTAAATAGACAGTTTTTTAAATGAACAATAATAAATGTACTGAATATTTATTTGTTCACTCTTACTCCCATATTTCTTGCCTTATTTCCTGGTTTTGGTTCTCTTGTTATTTGAAAGCTTTCTTTAAATTCTCATTATTTTCCATATGGGCCTTGTATGTAGATTTTTTTGTGAATATGTTTTCAGTTTATTTGAAGAAATACCTAGAAGGTGGATTGCTGGGTTGTATGGTAAGTTTTTTGTTGTTGTTGTTTTAAAATTTTATTGTGATTTGGGTGAAAGTTTACAGAGCAAATTCACTTTCCTGTATGGTAAGTTTATGTTTACATTTATAAGAAACTGCCAAACTGTTTTCTAAAGTAGCTATATTATTGTTGTTGTTATGTGCTGTCAAGTCGTCTCTGACTCACAGCAACAACAGAATGAAACACTGCCCAGTCCTGTGCCAGCCTCATGGTCCCTACTATACCTGAGCCCATCGCAGCAGCCACTATGTCAGTCCATCTTGTTGAAGGCCTTCCGCTCTTTGTTGACCCTCTGCTTTACCAAGCGTGACATCCTTCTCCAGAGAATGGTCCCTTCTGACAACATGACCAAAGTAGGTGAGATAAAGTCTGGCCATTTTCACTTCCATGGAGCATTCCGGCTGCACCTCTTCCAGGACAGATTTTTTTGTTCTTTGAGAAGTACACAGTATTTCAGCAATCTTTGCCAACACCATAACTCAAAAGCATCAACTCTTCTTCATTCTTCCTTATTCATTGTCCAGCTCTCATATACATATGAGGTTATTGAAAATACCATGGCTTGGGTCAGGTGCATCTTAGTCTTCAAGGAGATATCTTTGCTCTTCAGCACTTGACAGAGGTCTTTTGGAACAGATTTGCCCAATGCAGTATGTCTTTTGATGTCTTGACTGCTGCTTTCATTGGTGTTGATTGTAGAACCAAGTAATATGAAGTCTTAGACAACTTCAATCTTTTCTCCATCTATTGTGTTGGTGCTTATTGGTCCAGTTGTGAGGATTTTTGTTTTCTTTATATTGAGGTGTAATCCATACTGGGAAGCTCTGGTGACATAGTGCCTAAGGCATTTGACTACTAACCAGAAGGCTGGAGGTTCAAACCCACCAGCTGCTCCTTGGAAGGAAGGTTGGGCAATCTACTTACTTAGTGATATCACCTTGGAAACCCAAGGAGGAGTCATTATGAGTCAGATCCAACTCCATGGCAGTGAGTTTGGTTTTGATTTTTTTAATCCATACTGCAGACTGTAGTCTTTAATCTTCATCAATAAGTGCTCCAAGTCATCCTCACTTTCAGCAAGCAAAGTTGTGTCATCTGCATATCTCAGGTTGTTACTAAGCCTTCCCCCAATCCTGATGCCACATTCTTCATGTAGTCCAGCTTCTCGGATTATTTGGTTAGCATACAGATTGAATAAGTATGGTGAAAGGATACAACCCTGACACATTCCCTTCCTGATTTTAAACCATGCAGTATCCCTTTGTTCTATTTGAACCACAGCCTCCTGATCTATGTACAAGTTCCTCATGAGCACAATTAAGTGTTCTGGAATTCCCATTCTTCTCAATGTTATCCATAACTTGTTATGATCCACATTATCAAATGCCTTTGCATAGTCAACAAAACACAAGTAAAAATCTTGCAGGTATTCTTTGCTTTGAGCCAAGGTCCATCTGACAATCAGCTGTGATATCCCTCGCTCCATGTCCCCTTCTGAATCCAGCTTGCATTTCTGGAAGTTCTTTGTCAATATACTGCTGCAACCATTTTTGAATTATCTTTAGTAAGATTTTACTTGCATGTGATATCAATGATATTTATTGTTTGATAATTTCCATGTTCTGTGGGATCACCTTTCTTTGGAAGGGGTACAGATATGGATCTCTTCCAGTAAGTTGGCTAGGTAGCTGTCTTCCAAATCTCTTGGCTTAGCCAAGTGAGTGCCTCCAGTGCAGTATCTGTTTGTTGAAACATCTCAATAGGTATTCCGTCAGTTCCTAGAGCCTTGTTTTTCGTCAATTCCTTCAGGGCATCTTCAACTTCTTCCTTCAGTACCATTGGTTTTTGATCATATGCCACTTCCTGAAATGGATGATTATCTACCAGTTCTTTTTGGTATAGTGACTCTGTGTATTCCATCTATCTTCATTCAACATATTGCCCATAGAATCGTTCAGTATTGCAACTGGAGGCTTAGTTTTTTTCCTTAGTTCTTTCAACTTGAAAAATGCGAAGCATGTTCTTCCCTTTTGGCTTTCCAAACCATGTCTTTGCCCATTTCATTATAATAATTGACTTTGTCTTCTTGAGCTGCTCTTTGAAATCTTCTGGTTAGCTCTTTTATCTTGTTATTTCTTCCTTTGCTTTAGCTACTCTCTGTTCAAGGGCAAGTTTCACAGTCTCTTCTGACATCCATTTTGTTCTTTTCTTCCTTTCTTGTCTTTTTAATGACCTTCTTCTTTCTTCAGGGATGATGTTCTTCATGTCATCCCACAATTCCTCTGGTTTTTGGTCATTGGTGCTCAATGCATCAAATCTGTTCGTTAGATGATCTCTAAATTCAAGAGGGATATAATCAAGGTCATATTTTGGCTGACATGGACTTGTTTTAATTGGCTTCAGCTTCAACTTGAACTTGCGTATGAGCAGTTGATGGTCTGTTCCACAGTCAGCTCCTGGCCTTCTTTTGGCTGAAGATAGGAGCTTCTCCATCGCCTCTTGCCACAGATGTAGTCAATCTGATTCCTGTGTACTTTGTCTGGCGAAGTCCATGTGTATAGCTGCCATTTGTGTTGTTGAAAAAAGGTATTTGCAATGAATAAATCATTGGTCTTGCAAAATTCTGTCATGCAATTTCCAGCGTCATTTCTATCACCAAGGCCATATTTTCCCACTACTGGTGATTTTTCTTTGTTTCCAACTTTTGTGTTCCAATCACCAGTGATAACCAACACATCTTGATTCCATGTTCGGCCAGTTTCAGACTGCAGGAAGAAACAAACAAACAAACAAACAACTCATTGCCATTGAGTCAATTCAACTGATAGTGACCTCTCCTTGGGTTTCCTAGGCGGTATCTCTATGGAAGTAGATTGCCCAATCTTCTTTCTGAGGAGTGGCTGGTGGGTTTGAACTTCCCACCTTCCGGTTAGCTGTCAGATGCCTTAAGCACTACACCACCAGACTGCAGAAGTTGGTAAAAATCTTCAATTTCCTCATATTTGGCTTTGGTGGTTAGTATGTAAATGTGAAAAACAGTAGAATTAACTGGTCTTCCTCATTGCTGTTGTTGTTGTTATGTGCTGTCGAGTTGGACCCGACTCATAGCGACCCCTCCTCAGGTTTCCGAGGCAGTATCACTACAGAAGTAGATTGCCCCATCTTCCTTCCGAGGAGTGGCTGGTGGGTTTGAACTGCCAGCCTTCTGGTTAGCAGTCAAGTGCCTTAGCCACTATGCTACCAGAGCTCCTGGTCTTCCTCATAGGCATATGGATATTATTCTATCACTGACAGCATTGGACTTCAGGATAGATGTTGATACATTCTTTGCAATGATGCATGCCACACCATTTTTAATTCCCAGCATAGTAGATCATATGATCGTCTGATTCAAAATGGCCAAAACCAGTCCATTTCAGTTCACTAATGCCTAGGATATTGATCTTTATGCATTCCATTTAATTTTTGACAACTTCCAGTTTTCCTAGAGTCATATTTCGTACATTCTATGTTCTGATTATTAATGGATGTTTGGAGCTGTTTCTTCTCATCTGGAGATGTGCCACATCAGCAAATGGAGGTCTCAAAAGCTTTACTCTATCCACATCGTTAAGGTTGGCTCTATTCTGAGGAGGCAGCTTTTCTGCTGAACTGTTTTGTATTTCACCAGAAATTAATGAGTGTTTGCTTACCATTAATGTCACACTTAACGGTGAGAGATTGAATGCCTTTGCCCTACAAGTGGGAGCAAAGCAAGGGTGTCCTCCTTCATTATTACTATTCAACATTTTACTGGAAGCCCTAGCCAGTGGAATGAGATAGGAAAAAAAGAAATAAAAAGTATACAGATTGGGATGCAGAAATAAAACTTTTTCTAATCACAGACCTCATGTTTATATTAAAAAGTCATCCAAATCTATAAAATTCCTAGAACTGTTAGGTGAATTTAGGAAGACTGCAAGATACTATGTCAATATCTGAAAGTCAGTTGTATTCTTATATAATAATAATGAATTAGTGGAATTTGAAATTAAGAAAAACAATACTACTTGCAAGGTTGTTGTTAGGTGCCATCAAGTTGACTCTGACTCATAGCGACCCTATGTACAACAGAACGAAACACTGCCAGGTCATGAACCATCCTCACAGTCCTTGTTATACTTGAGCCCACTATTGTAGCCACTGTGTCAGTCCATCGTGTTGAGGCTCTCCCCTTTTTTTGCTGACCCTCTACTTTACCAAGCATGACAGCTTCTCCAGGGAAAAGACCTTTCTGACCATATGACCAAAGTAGGTGAGATGAAGTCTGGCCATTCTGTCTTCCAAGGAGCATTCTGGCTGTACTTCCAGGACAGATTTATTCATTTTATCAGTCTTTGGTATTTTCAGTATTCTTCACCAACACCATAATTCAAAGGCATCAACTCTTCTTTGGTCTTCCTTATTCATTTTCCAATTTTCACATGCATATGAGGCAATTACAAATACCATGGCTTGGGTTAGACACACTTTAGTCTTCAAAGTGATGTCTTTGCTTCTTAATACTTTTAAAGAGGTCTTTTGCAGCACATTCGCCCAGTGCACGATGACATCTGATTTCTTGATTACTGCTTCTTTGGATGTTGATTGTAGATCCAAGTAAAATGAAATCTCTGACAACTTCAATCTTTTCTCCATTTATTGTGATAGTGCTATTGGTACAGTTGTGAGGATTTTGTTTTCTTAATGCTGAAGTGTAATCCATACTGCTGACTAGTCTTTGATCTTCATCAGTAAGTGCTTCAAATCATCTTCATTTTTAGCAAGCAAGGTTGTGTTATCTGTATATCACAGATCATTAATGATTCTTCCTCCAATCCTGATGGTGTGTTCTTCTTCATTAGACCAACTTCTCGAATTATTTGTTCAGCACAGATTGAATAAGAATGGTGAAAGGATACAACCCTGATGCACATCTTTCCTGATTTTAAACCATGTAGTATCCCCTTGTTCTGATCAAATGATAGTCTGTGTATAGGTTCTTCATGAGCACAATTAAGTGTTCTGGAATTCCCAACCTTTGCAGTGTAATCCATAATTTGTTATGATCCACACAGTCAGATGCCTTTGCATAGTCAATAAAACACAGGGAAACAGCTTTCTGGTATTCTTTGCTTTCAGCTAAGATCTATGTGACATCAGCAATGATACACCTCATTCTCTGTCCTGTTCTGAATCCAGCTTGAATTTCTGCAAGTTCCCTGTCACTGTACTCCTGCATCCATTTCTGAATTATCGTCAACAAAATTTTACTTGTGTGAGATATTATAATGACATTGTTCAATAATTTCCACATTCTTTGGATCACCTTTCTTTGGAATGGGCACAAATATGGATCTTTTCCAGTCAGTTGGCCAAGTAGCTGTCGTCCAAATTTCTTGGCATGGATGAGTAAGTGCCAACAGCGCTGCATCAGTTTCTTGAAATTTCTCAATGAGTATTCTTTTAGTTCCTGGAACCTTGATATTTGCCCATTTCTTCAGTGTAACTTGGACTTCTTCTTTCAATAACATTGGTTCTTGATCATACGTTACCTCCTGAAATAATTGAACATCGATCAGTTCTTTCTGGTACAGTGACTCTGTGTATTCCTTCCTTCTTCTTTTGATGCTTCCTGCACATTCAGTATTTTGCTCATAGAATCCTTCAATATTACGACTCGAGGCTTGAATTTTTCTTCAGTTCTTTGAGCTTGAGAAATGCTGAATGTGTTCTTCCCTGTTGGTTTTCTAACTCCAGGTCTTTACACATTTCATTTTAATGCTTTACTTTATCCTCTCAAGCTGCTGTTTGAAATCTTCTGCTGAGGTCTTTCATCTCATCATTTTCTCCATTTGCTTTAACTACTCTCTGATCAAGAGCAAGTTTCAAAGTCTCCTCTAGTATTCTTTTCTCTAACAGTCTTTTATTCCTTTCCTGTCTTTTTAATGACTGTTTGTGTTCTTCATGTATGATGTTGTTGATGTCATCCCACAACTCCTCTGCTGTTAAGTCATTGGTATTCAGTGCATCAAATCTATTCTTCAGATGATCTCTAAATTCAGGTGGTATATACGCAAGGTCATATTTTGGCTCTTGTAGACTTGTTTTAGTGTTCTTCTGCTTCAACTTGAACTTTCATATGAAGAGTTGGTGTTTTCCACAGTCAGCTCCTGGTCTTGTTTTGGCTGAAGATATTGAGCTTCTCCATCACCTCTTTCCATTGATGTAGTCAATCTGATTCCTGTGTATTCCATCTGGTAATGTCCATCTGTATAGCCATCGTTTGTGTTGTTGAAAAAAGATATTTGCAGTGAATAAGTCATTGGTCTGGCAAATTTCTATCATCCTATCTCTAGTATCATTTCTATCACCACCATATTTTCTAACTACTGATGATTCTTCTTTTTTTCCAACTTTTGAATTACAATCAGCAAACCAAACACCCACTGCCATTGAGTTAATTTCCACTTATAGCGACCCCCACTGAGTTTCCAAGGTGATAAATCTTTACAGAGGTAGATTGCCTCATCTTACTTCTGTGGATCAGCTGGTGGGTTTGAACCACCAAACTTCTGGTTAGCGGTCAAATAGTAATCATCAATACACCTTGATTGCATGTTTGGTCAATTTCAGACTGCAAAAGTTAGTAAAACTCTTCAATTTCTTCATCTTTGCCTTTAGTAGTTGGTGCATAAATTTGAATAATAATAGTATTAATTGGTCTTCCTTGTAGGCTGTTGTTGTTGTTGTTGTTGTTAAGTGCCGTCAAGTCGTTTCCGACTCATAGCGATCCCATGCACAGCAGAACGAAACACTGCCCGATCTTGCGCCAGCCCCACAATCCCTGCTATACTTGAGCTCATCATTGCAGCCACCGTATCAATCCATCTCGTTGAAGGCCTCCCCCTCTTTCGTCGACCCTCCACCCTACCAAGCATGACATCCTTCTCCAGGGAATGGTCCCTCCTTACAATATGACCAAAATAGGTGAAACGAAGTCTGGCCATTCTTGCTTCCAAGGAGCATTCTGGCTGCACTTCCTCCAGGACAGATCTGTTAGTTCTTTTAGCAGTCCACGGTACTTTCAGCATTCTTCGCCAGCACCACAACTCAAAAGCATCAACTCTTCTTTGGTCTTCCTTATTCATTGTCCTTGTAGGCATATGAGTATTATCCTGTCATTGACAGCATTGTATTTAAGGATAGATCTTGAAACATTCTTTGTGATGATGAATGAGATACCATACTTCTTCAGTTTGTCATTGCCAGCACAGTAGAGCATATGATAGATTCAAAACTGCCAATGCCAGTCTATTTCAGCTCCCTAATGCCTAGGATATGTATCTTTATGCATTCCATTTTGTTTTCGATAACTTCCAATTTTCTTAGATTCATACTTCATACATTCCATGTTCTGATTATTAATGAATATTTGCATCTCTGTTTTCCCACTTTGTATCATGCCCCATCAGCAGATGGAGATCCCAAACACTTTACTCTATCCATGTAATTGCCATTTACAATAATCTCTACAAAATGAGGTAGTTAAGTACAAATCTAAATAAATGTGCAGGATATATATGATGAAAAGTAGAAAACACTGATTAAGGAAATCAAGGAAGGTCTAAATAAATGTTGAGATAAAGCCAAAAAACCAAACTCACTGCTGTTGAGTCGGTCCTGACTCATAGTGACCCCTACTTGGGTTTCTGAGGCAGTATCTCTATGGAAGTAGATTGCCCAGAATTCCTTCTGAGAAATGTTAAGATATACCCTGTTTATATATTGAAAGAGTCAATATTGTTAATATGCTAGTTCTTCCCAATTTAATCTAAAGTTTCAACCCAATCCCAATCAAAATATTATCTAGAAGATTTTTGTAGATAATGATGTGCTGATTATAAAATTTCTATGAAAAAGCAAAGGAACTAGAATAGCCAAAACAATTCTGAGAAAGAAGAGTAATGTGGAAATATATGTATTTTTTAAATTATGAGTTCAATCTCTTCAACTGATATAGGGCTAATTTTTTCTTGTTTGGTCAGTTTGGTAATTTATACTACAGAATTTCTTTTTCATTTTATCTAAATTGTCAAATTCATAAGGCTAGGTGCTTATAATATTTCTTTTGTATGTAAAATGTTTACTGGTGTCCCCTTTTTCATTCTTGATGTTGATAATTTTTGTAGTCTCTCTTTTTCTTGGTCAATCTTGGTAGATGTTTATAATTTATAAAATTTTCAAGAATATTAAGCTATTGATTTTATTGATTTTTCCTCCTTTTCTATTTCATTGATTTCTGCTCTTATTATTTATTTATTTTTCTACTTAATTTAAGTTTACTTTGTTCTTTTCCTTTTAGCTTTTTAAGATGGAAGCTTTTTAGACATTTCTTTTATAAGTTTTAAAAACATGAACACCCTGTTGAACACTGTTTTTGATAGTTTTTTTTTAAATGTTGTAATTTTCTTTTTATTCATTTAAAAAATTATATTTTTTGGTAATTTTTTTCTCCTCTCAGACATTTAACATTTTTGTAGACACATATTTATTGATATATTTTTGGTCTAACATACTGGTTAGCTTGATAAATGTTTCATGTGTATTTGATAAGAATATGAATTCTTTTTTATGTGGGGGAAGGGTGGAATACTTTATAAATGTTAATTAGATCAAGTTAGTGTTAATTAAATCTTCCATATCCTCAGTGATTTTTGTCAGTGTTTTAATCAGTAAGTGAAGTACGAGTGTTGCACCATCTTATAATTGTGCATATTTCTATTTCTTTCTTATTTTGTCTTGTTTTAAAGTTTTTTCTTCATTTATTTTTGAACACAGGTTTAGTAAAATCAAAACCTGTTAATAAATTGATTCATTTTTCATTATGAAATATTTTTATTTCTGGTAATATTCTTTGTCCTGAAGGGTACTTCGATGCCACTGTTCCATCTTTTCTACCATTAGAAGATCTTTGATGATCATTGTATATCTTTCTTTCATCCTTTTACTTTTAACTTATCTGTACATTATTATTTAAATTGAATTTCTTGTATGCAGCATATAGTTAATTCTTGCTTCTTTTAAAAAAATCCATTCTGACAATATCTGTCAATTGTCTACCTTCAAATTGTGTACCACAGTCTACCTTCAAATACTATCATACCACTTCATTTGTAGTGTAAGAAATTTACTGCAATATTTTTCCATTTTCTCTAATTCATCCTATGTTATCATGTATTTTACTTTTGCATATATTATAAGCCACACAATACACTGTTATTATTTTTGTTTTTAAAACTTAATTAATTAACATTTAAGTGATTTAAAATAAAGCAATGTCTTTTTTTTTTTGCACCCATATATTATAGTTTCTGGAGCTCTTCATTCCTTTGTGTAGATCAAAGTTTCCATCTTCTATAATTTCAGTAAACCAGTAAAACTTCCTTTAATATGTATATATTTTTGTATTTCAGGTGTGGTGGTGATTAATTGTGTTAGCTTTTGTTTATTTGAGAAAGTTTGCTCTTTTTCGTTTTTGAAAGATTATTTTCCTAGATACAGAGTTATTGGTTGTTGGGGTGTTTCTTTCTTCCATCGCTTTAAAGATACTGTTCTGTTGTCTTCTGGCTTGCATTTTCCCTAATATGAAGTCTGTGGTAATAATTTTTGTTCCTCTTTGTCCTTTTATCTATGACTGATTTTAAGATTTTTCTTTTTATCACTGGTATTTCAGCAGTATTGTTATGATGTGCTGTGATATTATTTTCTTTCATTTTCCTGCTAAGGTTTGTTGAGCTTTTTGATCTGTGGCTTTATCAAATTTAGAAAATTTCTTGCCATTATTTTTTCACATGCTTATTGTCATCCTTTTTCTTGGTTTCCAAATATATGCCCATTATACCACTTGATATTGCCCACAAATCCTTCTTTTTTTTTTTTTTTTCCCTCTCTGTGCTTTTATTTGGATAGTTTCTATTGTATGTCTTCAAGTTCACTGGTCTTTTCTCCTTTAGTACCTAATCTACTGTTTCCATGCATTGAATTTTTAATTTTTTATCTTATATTTTTCCACCTCCAGAAGTTCTATTTAGTTTTTTTCTTATAGTGTGTATTTCTTTTCTTATGTGTTTATATTTTTCTTTACATTTTGAGCAGATTTATAATTTTTTTAAGCTTTTGTCTGCTAATTCCATTATTTCTGTCATTTTTGTGTCTGTTTATATTGACTAATTTTCCCCCTGGTTATAGGTCAAATATTTTTACTTTGTTACCCATGTTTTTATGGTCTATTAGGACAGGTTAAGTATATGCCTAACTTTTGTGCTAGTTTACTGCTATTGCTAATGTATGACCCATTGAGATCTCTAAAGAGTGTCCCCAGTGTTAAATGAGGACACTCTTTTCTGTCTAATTGGAATTTGAACATCTTTCAGTACTTTGTGAGTTGCACTTACAACTCTAGGCTTCTTTGATTCTTTGCTCAGCCTGTGCTGTGTACACTGTGTACATGTGGGTTAATATTCAAGAACAGACTCAAGAGTCTATTGCAGAGTTTTGGTGCTCTCTCTGCATAAATCTCTCCTGTATAGTGCCCTGCCCTTCAAATTCCATTTTATACTGTGCTCTACTTAATACTCTCTTCCTTGCATTGTTGTCTGGATTATTACTTCCATGCAGAAAAACAGGGTGATCATAGGTCTTTCCTAGTTTGTTTGCCTTATCTCAAGACTCACAGTCATTCATATGTGTGAAAACAATTGTGTCATGTATTTTGGCCAGTTTTCTTGTTTATGGTAATTAATTTTATTATGGCTAATTGTGGAAGTACTTGATGAACATACTTGTGTATGTCTTTTGGTGGTGCTGTTTACTGAGTCCTTTTGGGTGTATATCTAAGAGTGTAATTGCTGGGTCATAGTGTAGGCTTTAATTGTTGTAGCTTTATGTTGTTGTTAGGTGCCATTAAGTTGGTTCTGACTCATAGTGACCCTGTCTACAACAGAACAAAACACTGTCCGGTGCTATACCATCCTCACAATCATTGCTATGTTAGAGCCCATGGTTGCAGCCAGTCTGTCAGTCCATCTCATTGAGGGTCTTCCTCTTTATTGTTGGCTCTCTGCTTTACCAAGTCTTTCTCCAGGGACTGGTTCCTTCTGATAATGTGTCCAAAGTGTATGAGTAAAGTCTCACCATCCTTGTTTCGAGGGAGCATTCTGGCTGTACTTCTTCTGAGGCAGATTCATTTGTTCTTCTGCCAGTTCTTGATACACTTAATAATCTTCAAAGTCATGAGTTCTTCTTTGGTCTTCCTTATTCTTTATCCAGCTTTCATATTCATATGAGGCAACTGAAAATACTATGGCTTGGGTTAGGTGCACATTAGTCTTCAAAGTGACATCTTTGCTTTTAACACTTTAAAGAGGTCTTTTTAACAGTTTTTCCCAGTGCCCAGTTGTTTGATTTCTTGACTGCTGCTTCCATGGATATTGATTGTGGATCCAAGTAAAATGAGATCTTTGACAATTTCAGTCTTTTCTCCATTTATCCTGATATTGCTTATTGGTCCAGTTGAGAGGATTTTTGTTTTCTTTATGTTGAGGTGTAATCCATACCGAAGGCTGTAACCTGTGATCTTTATAAGTAACTGTTTCAAGTCTTCTTCACTCTCAGCAAATAAGGCTGTATCATCTGCATATCACAGGTTGTTAATGATTCTCCTAATGCCACGTTCTTCTTCATATAGTCCAGCTTCTTGGATTATTTGGTCACCATATAGAGTGAATAATTATGTTAAAAAGATACAACCCTGATGAGACTTCTCCTGATTTTAAACTAGTATCCCCTTCTTCTGTTTGAACAAAAGCCTCTTGGTGTATGTACTGGTTCTACGTGAATACAATTAAGTGTTCTGGAGTTCTGAAATGTTATCCATAATTTGTTATGATCCACACAGTTGAATGCCTTTGGAAAAAAAACATAGGTAAATGTCTTTCTGGTATTCTCTTCTTTCAGCCAAGATCCTTCTTATATCAGCAACAATATCCCTCATTCTGTGTCCTCCTGAATCTGGCATGAATTTCTGGCAGTTCTCTGTCTGTATACTGCTGCAACCTATTTTGAGTTATCTTCAGCAAAGTTTTACTTGTGTGTGATAGTAATAATATTGTTGCATAATTCCCACATTCTGTTGGATTGCTTTTCTTTGGAATGGGCATAAATATGTATTTCTTCCAGTTGGTCAGACAGGTAGCTGTCTTCCAAATTTCCTGTCATAAATGAATGGGCACTTCCAGCATTGCATCCATTTATTGAAACATCTCCATTGGTATTCCATCAATTCCTGGAGCTCTGTTGTCCACCAGTGCCTTAAATGCAGGTTGGACTTCTTCCTTCAGTACCATTGATTCTTGATCATATGCTACCTCCTGAATTGGTTGAATGCCAACCAATTCTTTTTAGTGCAGTGGTGATTCTGTGTGTTCTTTCCATTTTCTTTTTATACTTCCTATGTTGTTCAATATTTTGCCCGTAGAATCCTTCAGCATTACAACTAAAGGCTTGAATTTTTTCTCCCATTATTTCAGCTTGATAATGCTGAGTTTCTTCTTCTCTTTGGTTTTCTAACTCCAGGTCTTTGCACATTTTGTTACAATACTTTACTTTGTTTTCTTAAACCACTCTTTGAAATCTTCTGTTCAGCTCTTTTGCTTCATCATTTCTTCCATTCAGAGTCCCTTTTGAGATCCACTTTGGTCTTTTTTTTTTTTTTAATGACCTTTTGTTTTCTTCATGTCTGATGTCCTTAATGTCTTTCTATTCTTGTCTGGTCTTCAGTCATTAGTGTTCAATGTGTGAAATCAGTTCTTGAGGTAGTCTCTAAATTCAAGTGGGATAAACTCAAGATCATGCTTTTGATTTCATGGGCTCGTTTAAATTTTCTCCAGCTTCCATTTGACCTTGCGTAGGGGGAGTTGATTCTCTGTTATGTAGTTGGCATAGCCAGTCCTTGTTCTGACTGATTATATTGAGCTTCTCCATAGTCTCTTTCTGCAGATGTAGTCTATTTGATTCCTGTGTATCCCATCTGGTGAGGTCTGTGTGTATAGTTGCCATTTATGTTTTTGAAAAAAGGGTGTTTGTGGTGAATAAGCCATTGGTTGTACAAAAGTGATCCCTGGTGTTGTTTCTGTAACAAAGGCCATATTTTTTCAGTTACTGATACATTATTTCTTCTTTTGTTTCCAACTTTTGCATTCCAATCACCAGTAATTATCAATGCAACTTGATTGTATATGTGATCAATTTTAGTCTGTAGCAGTTGGTAAACATATTAAATTTCTTAATCTTTGGCATTGTGTAAATTTGAATAATAGTCATATTAACTGATCTTTCTTGTAGGAGTATGGATATTATCCTATCACTGATAGCACTGTAGTTTAGGATAGATCTTGAAGTATCCTTCTTGATGGTAAATGTGTCCATTTCTCTTCAATATGTCATACCGGACTAGTAGACCACATGATTATCTGATTAAAAATGGTCAATACTAGTTCATTTCAGCTTACTGATGCCAAGGATGTTGGTCTTTATGCGTTCCTTTTCTTTTTTTGACAACTTCCATTTATCCTAGATTCATACTTCATCCATTTCATATTCTGATTATTAATGGATATTTGCAGTTTCTTCTAATTTTGAGTCACACCACACCCACAAATGCATGTCCTGAAAGCTTTCTTCCATCTGCATATTAAAGTTGAGTCTGCTTTGAGAAAGCAGATCTCCCCATTCAGTTCTGAGTGCCTTCCAGTCAGAGGTGCTTATCTTCCAGCACTGTATCAGTGTTCTGTTGCTATTCATGAGTTCTCATTGGCTAATTTTTTTATAAGCAGATTGCCAGAGCCTTTTTCACAGTCTTTGTTAGTCTGGAAGCTCCACTGAAATCCTGTCAGCATGGATGACCCTGCTGGTATTTGAAATATTGGTGGCATAGTTTCCATCATCTCAGCAACTCACAAGCCATCACAGTATTACAAACTGACAAACAAATGGTGGATAAAGGGCATTAGTGTTTGATTTTACTAAAGGAATGAAGAAAGAAATTAATAATTCTGATCTAGAGGATGACCCAGTAAGAGTTACACATTGATTGATTGATTGATTGCTAGGGATAGCTAATTGTTCCCATTCTATCTACTGTGGATTGACTGCCTACTTTTCAATCCATTTCTAACCATGAATTTTTAGATTTTGGTAACATAAAAACTCTTGTCAAATTATAAGAAATATATTTTCCTGTACACTGGACAAAACACTATTGAACTCTGCAGAAATGAAAGTAAAACACTGAGTTGATTATATTTTAAATGCATTTTCAGCCAATTTTACTTTTATAAATAATTTACTTTAAATTATAGATGTTTTAATTTAGTATAATTTAATAATTTAGTAGTTATTTTAATGGTTATTGGATACATAATTCCCCCAATTCTTTTTCTGCCCCTTTAAGCACTAAATAAATTCATTTGTAAGGCTTTTGAAATATTTATAGAATCCTATGTTCTATTTAAAATACTTATGCCTTTATTTCAATTTGTATTAAGGAAGAAATAAAAAACAAAATGAAAATCTATTTAATGTCAGTAAACTAAGTGTGACTGTGCTTAGTACGATACTTTAATAATTATTTTAAAAGCTCAATATCAATTAAAGTATGCAGAAAAAACTTGAGGACTATTAAATCATGGACAAATGATTCACCTTTTCTTTTTTTTTCTTCAAATTAATTGAAATGTGTAATTTCGATATATGATGAAGCACTAAGCTTTTCTGTGTAGCAAACCTCATTTTTCGTGTCCCCTTCTTAGGACCACAAATCTGTAGATAGTAATTTTTTCCTAGTATGTTGCACTCAGTTGTGCAAACTTATTTTTTTAGGGTCAAAGAAGAGCACAAACCACAGCCGACACAGTAAGTAAATGTATTAAGAGTGCAGTAGGCTCGACTTCTCTGTACCCTTGCCACATTCTGCTTTCTGCACCTTTGATGGTATTAGCTCTCACTAATACTGAATAAGCTGCAGCTAGTGTGTCTTCTGCTTTCTGACTCTCTGGCTTGTAAGAGAGCTGCCTGCAGCTTCTTACTTCATCCACATAGTGACTGGATGTAGTTTTTTGCTGCCTGCTTGTGGACTGATTAAGTGTTAAATCTTAATTTCCCTATGTCCTTAGTGCCTGGATGATATTTGGAGCTCACATTTCCATTGGCTGTAGCTTTTGTGCCTGTGTATTTTTATTAGTATGGATAAGAAAACATTTGACATACATTGTTATTCATTTGGTTATTCAGTCACATTATTTGCTTATTTAAACAGGTGGTTTCCCTTTAGTGGGATCACTGAACTGGTAAATAACGTTCTTCAGCCCCAGCAAAAACAACAAAATGAAAAGGAGCCCCAGACGTAAGTAAGCTGATCTATATAGACTAAATATTATCTCTGATACTACAACATACTGAAGAGTAGGTATTAAAATACTACCCTTGCAATAATAGTATGCCCTCAGAAAGGAAAATTGTTAGGTTTGATTTTGGTACTTTCATCTTTAATTCCTCTGGAAATCCAAAAAGGACACATAGATAATTATGGGGAAGTAAAAAAGAGCTAATTCTCCCTAAATTTTAGTATAATTAATGCAAACCGTATTTCCCAGTAAAATATCTTTCCCCACTAGTGCAGTATGTTCCACAATCCAGAAGACATGAGGTGGTGTTAACCCGCAAACTCAGTCTTTGCACAAGTGCTTTTGGAGAGGTTGAGTTAAAAAAGACTAAGCAGGTTTCTGGATTGCAATATGCTGCAAGAGTCTGAGATCATACACTGCTTACCAAACTTATTTGACTACTGAATCTTATTTTCATTGAGTATTTCATTAGGTTATAAAGCATAATTTGGGAAATGCAACAGTTTATTCACACAGTATCCTAAACCGTTAAGAATAATGTGTTGATTCCATTTATTTTGGTTATTAGAAGATTAAAAAACTTCTTTCAAAAGTAAATTGCTCACATTTGTATCTTTTTAACCTTGTACAAATAATATTTTTTTATGTTGTTGAGGATTGAAGTATCTCTGAGAATGTGAAATAGTCCGTGTGTATTTAAATTCAGTCTCTATGAGAAATGACACCATGCTTGGAATGCTCTTACCACTTAGCTTCTGTGACTGTTAAGTAGTAGTTATATCTATGGAGAAGATTTGGTCATAGGCTTGGGCTTATTGGGAAGTGATGTGAACTTTAGGAGAGAATGAAAATGAGTACTAGGAGCTCTAAAATGAAATACTCAGAAAAACATTGACATATTTATTGTCTATCATGCAAAACTAGAGGGTAAATTTCTTTTTGTTTTATGCTATTGATGAGAGTAATCACTTCATCCATTTGATGTTACCTTATGTGGATTTTAATTTATATTGTGTTAATGTTTCAGTTTCAATTGAAGTAAAATTATTTTGTGATCTGCTATTCCTAATATTTGATATATAGGGCTAAAATCAGAACTTCTGCACTATTTAAGCTATTGAACTCAGGGCCTGTGTTTCTCTGGTCTGATTGTTTTCTCTGGCATCTAGCAAAATGCCTGAAACATAGTAAGAATTCAATAAATATTTCTTTATGACTGAATTTGGGAGCTCTGGTGGCGTAATGCCTTAAGGCTGGCGGTTCAGACCTACCAGCCACTCCTCGAAAGGAAGATTGGGCAATCTACTCCCACCACCTTGGAAAACCGAGGAGGGGTCACTATGAGTCAAATTGACGCGACAGCAGTGAGTTTGTTTTTTTTTTGGCTTATGACTAAATTTATATGGTTTATCCTTTTTTATATAAGAAAAAATACTGTGATATAAGGAATAAAATTATATTTAATAAACCCTTTTCTAACCAGCAATCTTTGTATTAAAATGGCACACAATGTCATTATTTTGCTGATTGCTGATTTTCTCTAAGGCAGTGAAAGCTAACATAGAATAAAATAAAATCAATAGCTAAACATAATTATATGTAACATAGCCTCAATTTTAAATGATGTCAGGTATGCATCTTGTGAATGAGTTTTAGGAAAATAAACTCATATCATTATATCGTATTGTGTACATCATATCATGTAGTAGATTGCAATGGTCATTAAATAAAATGACAGACATTTTGTGAGTAGCTTTAAAGAGTGAGCTTTAAATGGCAATAAAGTGACATTTGGTTGTGGCATAAACAAAGATCAAGAAATAGCTTCATTTCAATAATAAATATAATTCAATCTGCTTTGATTTCTTTTTTAAAAGAAGATAGCTTAAAAGACTTTTGGATGTTTTAAAAATTAATTCTTGATTAATGGCTAATTTTTTCATCAAAGCTTCTCTGATAACTAATTCATTCTTGTTTATTCATGATATATGCAGTTTTTAAAATTTAGATTTAGTAGAGAATATGTGTCTTCTACATCTTATATTCTTATTGTACTGAAGATTTCTGGTCTGTAATTTTCTTGGACTTTCCTTTCTCTTTCTGAATCACAGACCAGGTTATTTCTGAAATCTCCTGTTTTAATTCATCTCCTTCAGAGTTCTAAGACTTCTCTTGGAATAATCTAATTTGCTTCTCTTTTTGACTACTAGTTGAGAGGGATGACTTCTCATCTGCCTACCTTCCATTCATTCATTCATTCATAAAATTATTTCTGGAAGCTAAATCCCAGGTATTCATTTTAAGTTATAAATGTTAAAAAGTAGGACTTGGGTTGTTTTTATATTCCTTAAACATTTTCATATTAGAATAAATAAATAAATATTTTACCATATAGCTAATAATAAAAGTATATTATGTTTCTTGAACAGTAATTTCATTTTAATCAATTTATCTACCTTTCAATTTGTGGTTGTCTAAAGTAGCGTAGTACCTAAGGCATTTGACTGCTAACCAGAAGGCTGGTGGTTCAAACCCACCAGCCACTGCTCAGAAGGAAGGTTGGGCAATCTACTTCAGTAGTTACTGCCTGGGAAACCCAAGGAGGGGTCACTATGAGTCGGATCCGACTCAACGGCAGTGCATTGCGTTTTTATAAAGCTATAATAATGTAAGCTTCTTTAGGTCTGTGTTTTTGGAGTGTGTTTATTTCACATAGTTCTTTAGCATATTGATTTGGGTAACTCTGTGAAATCTGTATTAAAATCTCAACTTGACACATGTAGGCACTAGTACTCAGGCTAAGTAACTTGGCAACAATTTCATACAGCTAATAGGTATTCAGCTAATAGGAAGCCAAGGCTAGGATGACATGCATAAAGAAAACCACCCCCACTGCCACCACCATAGTTTTCCTTGAAATACCTAGTTGTTCTTCCTCATTTAAAATTCCTCAACTTGAGTTTTAATATAACACACATTAATTGATTACCTACTATGTGTCAGACACTGTGGTAGGAAAAAGATAAATGGTCCCAGACAGATAATATGCATAAAATAATTACAATATAGTATATTGTTCATGTAAGAGTGCCTTTTTAACTCTACCCATTAGGGATCAGTGTTGTTGAAGTCTAAATGAGGTCTTGCATTCTAGAAAAGATTGTATAAGTGAAAAAAGGTAAATGATATTCTAACTGATGGAACAATGTGTGGCATGGTGTGAAAGAGCATGATGTGCTTGGGAATGGCAAGTGAGCATTATGGTTCTAGTGAAACACTAGGGAAGTGCACTATGGATAGCGCTGTAGGGCAGAACCAAAACCAAAGTCACTGCCTTCGAGTCGACTCAGACTCATAGCCACCCCCTTTGGGTTTCCGAGGCGGTAAACTTTTACACAAGTAGACTACCCAGTCTTCCTTCCACGGAGTGGCTGGTGGGTTTGAACCACCAACCTTCTGGTTGGCAGTCAGAGGCCTTAGGCACTACACCACCAGAACTGTAGTACAGAGCAGGCTTCAAATCGTGGAGGATTATGTGTGTGAGTCATTCTGATAGCTTCTTAAACATTCAGGTTCTTGGGTCCTTGCATTAGAAGTTTAAGTTAATTAGGTTTGGGGCAAATTCAGGGTTTCTGTATTATACAAAATAAATAAATAAAGCCTTCTAGGTAATTGTGATGATTAACCAGATTTGGACGTCAGTGCAAGATGTCACGCAAGCAAATTTTACTAGTATATAAAATTGCGATTTACATGCAACTTTTAAAAATATATTATTTTGTATATTTACATGTATTGCTTATTATTAGTTATTTCGATATCTCAATAGTATACAGGATAAATAGCATTTGTGTTGCTACATCATGCAAGTTCAAGGCTTATAGAAACTACACCATTTTGAGATTAAGTACAATGAAGTGCACTCAAATGCTAAAAAATATAAATAATTTTGTGGTCAGAGTTTTCTTATTATTTTTTAGATTAAAAGCATATTGTCTTATACCCTGGGAATAGTGGGTAAAACTATTTTATTCCTATAGGTCTCTTTCAAAGAGGTTCTTACTTTATTTTCATTAGACAGAAGGCAGTTAGTGAAATATTTATAATGCTTATAGTGCTTCTTCTGGGAGCTCTGGTAGCATAGTGCCTAAGGCACTTGACTGCTAACCAGAAGGCTGGTGGTTCAAATCCACCAGCCACTCCTCAGAAGGAAGATGGGGCAATCTACTTCCGTAGTGATACTGCCTCGGAAACCCAAGGAGGGGTCTCTATAAGTTGGGTCCAACTCGAGGGCACATAACAACAACAACAGACTGCCTCGGAAACTCAAGAAGGGGTCGCCATGGGTCGGATCCGACTCGACGGCACATAACAACAACAGTGCTTTTTCTATTTATTACTTTTTTTTCTTCCCCCCGAATTCAGTTTGTTGAAAACGTTTCTTCAAGAATGAAATTTCAGAGAAGCAATGAAACACTTTTCCCTCAGAGTTAGAGAGGGGAATCTACATATTGAGGAGGAAACATTCCCTAGTGTCGATAACAGGCTATAAGTGTACTTTTAAATTTAATTTTAATCTCAGTTTCTAGCATAAAGATTATTTCATGGTTTGAATGGGATAATCATTTCAATTCCAAAGATTCCGTATCTTGTTATTATATAAAAGATTTTTTTTTGTAATTTTAAAAAAATTATTTTAAGATTTTGACTTTCTGAGTTTAACTGTCATTCAGGTATTGGGTGTGGTGACCTCATAAAATAGAGATGCAAAATTATGTATATTAGAGATATATATTAAAGATGAAGGCTTAATACTAAGTAAAGAGCTTCATGTGACTTTATATTACATAGAGTCATTCAATGTGTGTGTGTATGCAACAGTAACAAATAGTTTTGGAGAAATAATACTAGACTAAAAAGACTGAAGAAATACATAATTTATTTGAAATAATTTTGTAATATTTATCAATATTGTCTTACTCATTTCTATAACTTGTGATGCCATAAACTAAGTGGATATGAAATAATATGGGAAAATAATTCTTAGAATGTAATTCAAGGTATTCTCTCCCAAAATGCCTTTCCAGCTTCTTCTATTATGTTTCCCATCCTCCCGTGCACACACACCTTATGCCAAATGAAAATACTTTCAGTATCCTGAATTCTCCATCTGTTTTCATGCTTTGTACCTGAAAGATGTTTGACTGGAATTAATTCTTCATTTTCTGCCTATCATAATTTTGCACATCATTCAAGGTCAAGACGTGCATAATATTTAAAAACTATAAAATGTGCTTCTTCTATGAAGTTATCTCAACACCATTTGCAATTTAATGAGTCTTTTCCTTGTGCTTCAGTACATTTTTGTTATGTATTTATTTAGTGTGTGTTCCATTTTACTTTGTATTAGTTTGTTTACATGTCCATTATATGTCCATATAGTCCATATGTCTGTCTTCTCTTATTAATGAGAAGGACTAGGTCACATGCAACTTTTATGTTACATTTTACTCCATCACCTATCCAGTAGTACATATGCAATACATTTTTATTTATTCATCAATACAGATATTCAGTAAATATTAAGAACTTGCTGCAGCCCACACACTATGCTGCACAATGGGGATGAAATAGAGAGCAGGAACAGACAGTATACCCCTCAGGGAATATATATTGTAGTCAGAGAGGCAGTCATTAAACAAGTAATCACATAAATGAATATAAAGCTGTAACTGTAATTAGTTAAATATACTGTGGAGCTTTGAAATATTTAATGGAGGGATTTTGACCTAGTCAGGGTTAATAAAGAATGCCCAAAGAAGAAATGTTGAATACAGTGAGAATAATGAGGAGTCAGAGGTGAAGAGTGGAAAGTATCATGATTATACTAGCTTCATGAAATTGTAAGTGAACTGGGTTTTTCTTTTTTCTCAGAAAAACATATAGAACCTGGCAACATTTTGTAGAGGACCTTAATCTGTTTTTTATATGCATCCCTTTGACAGTCTTAAAGCCTATAGACTCTTTCTCAAAATAATGTTTTTAAATGCATAAACTATAATATTATAGTGCCTAAGGCACTTGACTGCTAACCAGAAGGCTGGCGATTCAAACCCACCAACCACTCCTCGGAAGGAAGGTTGGGCAATCCTACTTCCATAGTGATACTGCCTCGGAAACCCAAGGAGGGGTCGCTATGAGTCGGGGCTGACTCGACAGCAAATAACAACAACAACAAACGATTATAAAGGAAGTCAATTAAATTAAAATAAAAATTAAAACCTCTCCATGGACCTGTTATAGAGTTAAGGTGCAAAAAATTTAAGTTAAAAAATTACCTGGAAAGCCATATAGGTCTGTTACTATTTTATTTTTAATTTTTTTGAAGATCTGCAGTAAATGGAGAGATTCACCATGTTTGTAGGTGGGAAGACTCAACATTGTAAAGATGTCAATTCTCCTGAAACTATTCTATGAGTATATTATACTTTCAGTAAAATGTCCACCAGAATTTTCAAGGAAACTGGATAACAGATTTAAATATTTATGTGGAAGAAAGAAGTCTTACAGTAAAAGAGTTTTCAAAAAGAAGGATAAAAAGAAGGGCCCATTTCCCAGATTTCAAAACATATTATAAAGCCAGAGTACTAAATATTCTGGAATGTATGGATAGCTGTTTTTCTTTTTAACTGAGATTATCCCTCGAATAAAAGAAAGTTGCTTTTATTTTTTGAGTCCTTAGAAAATCTTTCTTATTATGAGAAGATACCCTCAGTTTCTTTATTTAGAACTACAAAGTACTGCTTGGTGAAGATACAATAACCTTAAAAAATAATTGCCTTACAGTGGCAAGTGTTGAAAGATGTAGTAAGCAAACCTTTGAAAAATTACTTTAAAAATAGTAATAAAAGTGTCTTGGCCTGTAGAAATAAAAAATATAAGATAAATGGAAAAATAAAAGCAACAACAACAAGCTATATGACTGGGGCTACATTTTCCAGGAATAGCAGTAAACATTGATTGAAAGGTTTAGTTATCTTGAGGAACTCAGAAGTGAAGACTGTTTACTTTGGAGAGCACTGAATTCAATGAGTTACCTTAGTAATGATGGAGATACACACATATATATTTACCTCAAGGAAATGGCTCGCATAGCTGTAGAAGCTGGTGAGTCTCAAATCCGTGTGTCAGATGTCAGGCTGGAGGCTTTTTCTTACTCATGTAGCTGCTGGGGCTAAGAACCCAAGACTGGCAGGTCAGATGGTAGACTGCTGACTGATGAATACAGGATTGGCAGGTTGCTGACTCACAGGCTGCAGAGGCAGGCCGATGGCTTCACTCCAAGGAGCTAGAGGTCGGATGATGATGAGCCAGATGCAGGAACCACATCAAGTAAAAAGCCAGAGAGCTTGGCCAGAATATTCTTATGTATTGGATTCAGGCCACACCTCTGAGGAAATCCCTTTTAACTGACTGGCTGCTCATAGCAGATCTCATCATGAAGGTGATTATGTTACATCAGGTCTTATCATGGGGGATGACTACATCATCACACAAGCACCACACCACTGAGAATCAAAGCCCAGCCAGGTCGACACACAGCCTTAACCATCACTGTCCACCCCTTGTCAACTTGGCACCTGTACACATCTCCTTACACTATGTATCATCTCTAAATAAAGACAAGTATAAAGTCATAATTGTTACCAGGGGTGGGAGGGGAGGGGAGGGAACGCTGTTAGATAGATAGAGATAAATATTGATTTGGGTGAAGAGAAGGGCAATGTACCAAATGTGAGTGATCAATATGGTGGCATTGAGGATGAGGAAGACATAGAGAGGTACATGGGAGGTACAGACAACAAATATGAACCCTTTTGCACATACAGTACTGCGTTGTCAGTGAAGGCAAACATGGGTACATGGATGGATAGATAGGTGGACAGGCTAAGCGATTAGGTATGCCTATGAAATGGGGAGTGTATCCAAGATCATATATAGTGTTGGCAGACAATGGTCCTATAGGTTTATGTGAATGATCAGAATTCCCAGGTGTATAGGAGCAAGGTTGTGGTCACTGCTTGGACACAGCCAGCTACACAGAGGGACCGAATAGTTGAACCTGTAGGCTTGTGACCATAGTCGCAGGGGACATCAAGCTCAATTGGCATAACATACTATACAAAACATTGTTCCACCTCCTACTTTGGCAAGTAGCGACTGGGATCTTAAAAGCTAGCAAGCTGCCATCTAGATGCAACGATGGGTCTCTCCTCATCAAGAGCAAAGAAGAATGAAGAAAACCAAAATTAATGGAAACAATTAGTCCTAGCGACTGGTACACCATCCGATCTGCAGGCTCTACAACTATGAGACCAGAAGAACTAGATGGTGCCTGGCTACCACTGTCATCCACTTGGAAGGGGATCTATGTAGGAGATCCTTGATAGAGAGGGAGAACAATGTGGAACAAAACTCAAAATCATTTGGAGGAAAAAAAAAAAAAGGTGGGGACCAGGTTTGCTGGTCCAATAGAGCCTGGTGGAACCACTCAGACTATGGTCCCTAGCTGCCCTTCAGGTCTGGAATTGAACCCACACCTGTGGTTTCCAGCCAAACAAAATACAGGCATATGAGTTAAACATTTACCTCAAGTAGATACACGCCTTGGAGAGAACAATCATGGGAGAAAGAAGGGCTGCTTATGCACAGGGAGACAGCTCAGGGGGCAGGAGAGTATGGAGAGATGGCCACTGGGAAGAGGTAACTATGGGGAGGAAGAGGGAGGGGAGCTGTTGCATTGTGGTAAACTGTGGTCAATGACATGAGACAAAGTATATGTGAACTGCTGAACTGCTGTATGGAAAGTGAATTTGCTCTGTAAATCTTCACCCAAATCACAATAACAACAAAAAAAAATAAAGTCATAGTTGTGCCTAACATCATACAACTAACACATGTAAAACTGAAAACACAACAGTCCTGTTTATATCTTCTTGTTGTTGTTGTTGTTTGCCGTCTAGTCAGCCCAGACTCATAGAGACCCCTCCTTGGGTTTCCGAGGCAGTATCACTACGGAAGTAGGATTGCCCAACCTTCCTTCCATTTATATCTTATATTCTATAATAGAAGAAAACAAAAATACTTGATGCACACATATAAGAAAAAAATACTCATAACAATTACAGTCCTCATTTCTACAACTGGTTATATGGTTGTAACTGATACTTAGAACTATCTTCTTCCACCACTCATTCTGTAGTCCCTTTGTTCTCAACAACTACATCAACTAGTTGTGGTTCTTTGCCTGGTGGGATGACCCAAACCTTCATTAGTACTCATGTCAGAAATAGGTTGTTGTAGTTATCCATTGACTTTAATCATAGGGCATGACAATATTAAGAGACATCCTAAGGAACTGTATTCCAGATGTACTCTTCTTTACCTCCATTATGTAATATTAATCCAATTTCCTGTTAGTAATCAGGATCAATCACACCAGAAATACAGTACCTCCCTTCTTTCCTTGTTGATCTAGAGGCATGAGGAACATAAAGTAGCTGGGTGGCATTCTTAACTTCTAGTTCAGTGGAATCAGTATTAAGTCTCCAGGTGGTATTATTCCTCTCTTTGGAACTAAGAGCTCCAGACCTGTAAAGCATAGGTCTGTAGGGACAGGGAGCAAAAGTTTGGCCAGTGGGTCACTAGGGTAATACGGAGTGGTGCCATTCCCATTTCCACCTCTTTGTTCCTGGACCTGTAAATCCTGGCTAGTAGAGAAACAACACCATGTTAGATGCTGGTTTAGAGCCTATTCAGCCTCCTGGAGAACATCACTCCAACTCTGGAAGGTATTGCTACCTAGCTGACACAGTAATTGTGTCTTTAGAAGGCCATTCCATTGTTCTATCAAGACAACTGCTTCAGGATGATGAGGAACATGGTCAGAGCAGTGAATTCCATAAGCATGTGGCCATATACTGCACTTCATTTGCTCTGAAGTGAGTCTCTTGATCTGAGATGATGCTGTGTGGGATGTAATGATGGTGGATAAAGCATTCTGTAAGTTCACAGATGGTGGTTTTGGCAGAAGCATTACATGCAGGGAAGGCAAATCTCTACCTGGAGTAAGTGTCTGTTTCAGTAAGAACAAGATACTGCCCTTTCCATGTTGGATGTGGTCCATTGTAATCAACCTGCCACCAGGTTGCTGGCTAATAACCCCAAAGAATGATCCCTTATTGAGGACTCAGTACTGGTCTTCAGTGCCGTCAAATTGGGCACCCAGCAGTGGCTGTAGGCAAGTCGGCCTTGGTGGGTGGTAGTCTATGTTACTGAGCCCATGCGTAACCTCCATCTCTGCCACCCTGGCCATTTTTTTCATGAGCCCAGCCAAGTTGACATACAACATGCCAGCCTGCACTGACATGTGGATGGTGGCTGTGCATGTGGTAGAAATTGAAATATACAATTGGGTGAGTATTGACAAACATACACATTCATATATCTACCATCACTTCATCTGGGAATTGAACCTAGGTCTCCTGCATGGTACGTGAGAATTCTACCACTGAACCATCAATGCTTCATTAAAATGCATGAACTAGATGCAAAAACTAGAGTGTTTAAGAGCATGGACTCTGGAGCAATACTGAATTTGGATCTGGCTTCTACCACTTAATAGCTGTGTGACCATAAATAAGATAAACTCTCTGTAAAATAGGAATAATAATAATAATAATAATAGTTTTTGGAGCTCTGGTAGCATAGTGGCTAAGACACTTGCCTGCTAACCAGACAGCTGGCGGTTCAAACCCACCAGCCACTCCTCGGAAGGAAGGTT
>NW_006921608.1:8724604-8734093 GCF_000298275.1 Orycteropus afer afer | reverse complement strand
TGAGTCGGGTCTGACTCGATGGCACATAACAACAACAACATTTACCTGATATATAGCAATGACCATATGTATTGGCTATAGTTATCTATTTAGATTTTAATTTTAAAAAATATATGATACTGTTGGAAGTCAGGTTGAATTGAAGAAGTGAAAATTATTAATGAAAATAGGGGTCAAGCATGGATTAGCGCTACCAAGCTTATGTTCAATCCTATTCTGGATAACTAAGGTCTAAGAAAGGAGGTAAGAAAAAATAAAAGAGTGCAGAGTATTTCATTCTAGTCAAAGGGAAGAGCATGCATAAAATACAAAGAAACTATAATGGGACACATTACACTTAAACTTGGTGGGAGATCATCAGAGAAAAAGTGTTACTGAAATTACAGAAAAAGTTAATAAAACTGGCATAGCTATTTGGAATTCATTGATACCAAGTGTGAAAAAGGAAGTGTGTTTTTGTTGTTACATAACTATAAAGACTCTTAGAGCTCTATTTTATATAACTAATGATTTTAGATTGGAACTTTGAAACTGCTTTTTAAAGTCAAGTTTTGTGAGATATTGCTTATTTACAGTAAAATTCACTCTTGAAATACACATCTGGGTGAGTTTTGACAAACATACATAGTCATATATCTGTCACCAGAATCAAGACAATATTTTCTTCACCCTAAAACATTCCTGTATCCATTTGTAGTCTAACCTCTCTCTCTACTCCAGCCCTTGGCAACCATCAATTTGATGTCTGCCTCTATAATTTTGCCTTTTCCAGAATGTCATGTAAATAAAACCCTATTGTATTTGTTGTTGTTGTTATGTGCTGTCGAGTCGGCCCGACTCATAGCGACCCCTCCTTGGGTTTCCGAGGCAGTATCACTACGGAAGTAGGATTGCCCAACCTTCCTTCCGAGGAGTGGCTGGTGGGTATAGGAATGGGCAAACTGTGCCCTGTAGCCAAATCAGTCCCACTGTCTGTATTTTATAACTGGTGAGTTAAGAGTGGTTTTTATATTTTAAAATAGTTGAACAAAATTTAAAAAAGGATAATATTTTGTTGCTGCAAAAAGACACAAAATTAAAACTCAGTGTTAATACAGCCATGCTCATTCATTGATGGACATGTAGTCCTTGACTTACAATAGGGCTCTGTTTTGACTACTCTATTGTAAGTCAATTCTGATGTAAGTCGAATACTTCTTCTTTTTTTTTTTTTAGTTTTCATTATTATTGCCTTTTATTATCAATATCTATAAATCCAATTTTTATTGTCTTTGGGTGTTGGAAACATGACATATAAACTTACATATATGATAACATCAGCAAATTATATACTGCAATATTGTATGTAGTGCATATTACTAATGATAAAATGTACAAAAAAATAACCCAAAGGAATGGACAATTGTAAGCACAGTTAATTGTAACTAAAAGATGTCATCGGTTGAGGAATATCTGTATGTCAACAGCTGCTTTCTGATTCATGCTTTTCATGTCTTATTGAAGCAATCTTTGCCTAACTTATCTAAGAAGTCATTATTTAAACCAAAGTCACCAAATTTTTCTTTAATGTTTCTTTGTAGAAATCATACAGGTTTAGTCAGTATATTTAGGTCTGGTTTGTTTGAATTAATTTTTGTATAAAATGTGAGATTTGAATTCAGGATTATTTATTTTTCAACATGGATTCCAGTTACTTTTTTAAATGTAATTTTCTCATTGCTTTAAAGAGTATTCTTTCTGCACTAAATTATCTTGACACATGTATAAAAAAATCAATGACCATATAAATGTTGGATTATTTCTGGATTGTCTATTCTATTCCATTGACTTATTGTTTATCTTTGGCCAATACCGTATTGGCTTGATTACTGTTACTTTTATAGTAAGTGTTGAAATCAGGTAGTGTGAATCCTTCAACTTTCTTTGTTTTCAATATATTTTGCCTGTTTTAGGTCTTCTGCTTTTCTGTGTACATTTTAGAGCCAGCTTGTCAATTTCTACAAATATTGTGATGAGATTTGAGTGGGACAGTATTGAATTTATAGATCAATTTGGAAATAATTGATGAATAAACAATGTTGATTTTACTCATCAAAGAATACAATATATTTCTGCTATTATTTAGGTCTCTTTTGATTCTTTATCGGTGTTTTACAGTTTTCACCATAGAAAGCCTCCACATATTTTGTTAGATTTATACCTGAGTTTTTCTTTCCCTTTTCTTTCCCCTCTGTCCCCTCCATTCTCTTTCTCCTCCCTCCTTCCTCCTTCCCTCCCTCCCTCCTTCTTTCTTTTGGCTGTTGCAGACTGTTTTTAAATTTTTGATTTCAAGTTGTTCATTGCTAGTGTATAAAAACACAATTGAATTTTATATATAAATCTTTTATTCTGTGACCTTGCTAAAATCACTTACTTTTTACAGGAGCTTTTGTCTAGTTTCTTTGGGGTTTTATACATAGACAGTTAACCATTTGCACAGAGACATTTTTATATCTTTCTTTCTGATTTGCATGACTTTTATTTCTTTTTCTTGCCTTAATACATTGGCTAGGATTTCCAGTTTGATGTTAATTAAATGTAGTGAGAGAAGACACCTTGCCTTGTTCTTGTTATTAGGGAAAAAGCACCCAATCTCTTACCATTCAGTCTAATACTAGCTGTAGATTCTTTTGTAGATGCCCTTACCAGATTAAGGAAATTTCTGTCTATTTTGAGTTTGCTGAGCAGTTTTATCAAGTGATTTCTCTCACCTTATTTTGGGCTAATCATGTGTTTTTTCCCTCTTTAGTCTGTTAATATGGTGAATTACATTACTTGATTTTAGAATATGGAAGCAAACTTGGATTTCTAGGTTAAATATCATCTGTAATGTATTATCCTTTAATATATTACCGATTTTCACATGCAAATATTGTGCTGAGGATTATTACATTTATTCATGAAGAATATTGGTGTATAGATATCTTTTCTTGTAATATCTTTCTATATGTACAGTGGTTTTGGTATCAAAGTAATTCTGGCTTTATGAAATTAGTTAGAAAATGTTTCTTCTTTTATTTCCTGGAAGAAGTTGTGTATAATTGGTATTTTTTGTCCTTTAAGTGTTTGGTAGAATTCACTGATGAAACCATCCAGACTAGAGTTTTAATTTTTAGAAGGTTTTTTAAACTAAGACTTAAATTTCTTTAATAGAAACAGGATTCATGCTATTTATTCTTAAGAAGATGTGGTGGTTTCTGTCTTTCAAGGAAATGGTACATTTCTCATATAAGTTGTATAATACAAGTTGTATTACAAGTTGTATAATGGGTATAGAATTATCAAATTGTTTGCAGTATATACTTAAAATGTTTATGTCTGTGAAGTCTGTAATAATGTCTACTCTGTCATTCTTGCTGTAGGTAATTTGAGACTCCTTTTCACCTAGGTCATTTTGAGTAAAGGTTTATCAATGTTGTTAATTTTTTCACGTTACCAGCTTTGGGTTCATTGATTTCTGCTTTAATCTTTATTTATTTCCTTTTTTTTGCTTTCTTTGAGTTAAATTTTCTATTATTTTCTAATTTCTTATGGAAACAAATTAATGATTTGAGACATTTTTCCTTTTAATGTAAACATTTATTTATATGCATTGTTCCAGTTTTCCATGCAATATTTCCAAGGAGTATACAAAGATATATACCTAGGCTCTGGTGCACAGTGGTTAGGCATTTGACTGCTAAGTGAAAGGTTGTCAGTTTGAACCCACCAGCCACTCCATGGGAGAAGGATGAGGCAGTCTGCTTCGATAACAATTTACAGCCTTGGAAACCCTATAGGGCATTTCTACTGTGTCCTACAAGGTTGCTGTGAGTCAGTATCGATGCAATGGTAATGGCTTTTTGTGTCATACTCCAGCCTCAAAAACTTCTTTTAAGTTCCTTATGGTACAGATCTACCATCAAGGAATTCTTTTAGCTTTTGTTTGTCTGAAAAAGTCTTCACTTTTCCTTCATTTTTTGAAACATAATTTGGGTATGGGGTCCCAGATTGACATTTTTTTTCTTGTACTTTATAGATGTCTCTGATTTTCCCTGAACCCATCAGACAGTCGAAGTTATAAGGCTATGAAGTAAAGTGAATTCCAAATAGTGCCAAGTCCCATCAAGGAGAAATGAGACACCTCTAACTGTTTCATCTTTGGTGGAGGCCAGGAGAAAGTGGTGATGGGAGTTTCTGCCCCTCCTTTAGTGATAAAAGACTTACGATTTTTATCAGAGTAGGTTCCTGGGCCCAAGAGAGTTCCTTCTCTTTTTTGGGTGGAGGTTTTTTCCCTTCGACCTTTCCCCTAGCTGCAGTGGATCTTTGCCTGTGTCCTGAGGATGACAGTCACTTTCCCTAATGGCTTAAAAGTTTTAGGTTTTTTTTAGGAGAGAAGGTCCTGGAGCACTATGCCTGTCACCCAGCAGCCACTAGTCACCTCTTTCACACCTGCATATGTGTCTCCCCCAAAAAAGGAGTAGGTTTTCTTTGTTTTCCTGCCATGCTGTCTCATGATTACCTTGTGAAGGGCTTATATGCTTGCAGGTGTTGTGAACTTCCCTTGAGTCTCGGGCCCCCTGTTATTCCAGACTGTCGTGCTAACCCACACTTGGCCTATAACAGTTTTGTTAAAATTTTAGCTGATTTCTTCTTACTTGCCTGTATGGTGGCCACCACTTTCTCCTATGTTCTGCCAAAGGTGAAACAGTGTATCCCATTTCTTGTTAGTGGGACTTGTCACTCTTTGGAATTCAGATTATTTGATTGCCTTATAACTTCAACTGTCTAATGGATTTAGGATAAGTTATAATTTGTAGATTATTCATCATTGTGTCGTTGTTAAGATGGGAGCTTTCTACTTCTAAGCAGGACTAATTGTTTTTAAACGTTTTCAGTTTTCTTTATAAAGACAATGTAAGTGAAAAGTTTTATCACTATATATATATCACTATATGTAATTATACTAATTACACTAATTAGAGTAAATAATAACTGTTTCTAGGTATTTAAAAAAAATCTTTTTGTTTTACTTTCAAAGTGAAATTGGGTTTAGTTTGATTTGCACAGCCTCACTTGGTCAGCTCTTAATATTTTTATTACTATTTTTTAACTTTTTATTGTGATTTGGGTGAAAGTTTATAGAACAATTTTGATTTTCTGTTCAACAATTCATGCACTTTTTGTTTTGTAACATTGATTGCCGTGTCCCCACAATTCTTCTCACTTCAGCTCCTAATATTTCATAGTGTTTTTATAGGCACCTAATGTCCAGACTTTTGAACAGATTTAAATAATTAGTGAGAGCACTCATCCAGTGTTTTTCCCTCTGTTTGAATATGCTGATCACTCCAATTTAGACTCAGTCTCAATTGCTTGAAAATCACAAAGTTTGGCTTCATGTGTAAGTCAGATTAGCTCTCTCTATTTCAGAAACTAAATTGTTGAAAAATAATGTAAAAATCTTAGAGCATATGATAGAATTTATGTTACAAATGGTAGGTGGGAATTTTAGAATTATATCAAAGAATTATCTCTGTAAACACATTATTAATTGGTTCTTAAATTAACATGCATGTCAGAGGACAGAACTCGTTACAACACTTTTGTGATACGATGTACCACACATGATGCTACCCTATAATTAGAAAATTTTAATTATTTTTTTCTTATTCTGAATTGTTTTGGTTATAAAATTGTGTCTGCAGATTGTGGCGATTACTGTTGTTTTGAGACCATCAAGAAGCCAATATAAAACATCTTTTCTCTCCGCAGAAAATTGCATCAGCAGTTTGAAATGTATAAGGAGCAGGTGAAGAAGATGGGAGAAGAATCACAGCAGCAGCAGGAGCAGAAGGGCGATGCCCCAACCTGTGGGATCTGCCACAAAACCAAGTTTGCTGATGGCTGTGGCCATAACTGTTCCTATTGCCAAACAAAGTTCTGTGCTCGTTGTGGAGGCCGAGTGTCATTACGCTCAAACAAGGTACGGAAATGACATCAATTGCACATAACAATTATCTTACAGTTAGGCATATTGTTAGTAAGGTTAAAAAGATAGCTACAGTTATCATTCAGATGAACCAAAGAACAAAAAGCCTTCTCTGATGTCTTCAATTTAGATTAAAACTAAACCAAACTCACTGCCATCCAGTCGATTCCAATTTGTAGAGACTGTCTTTGGGTTTCCGATGTAGTAAATCTTTACGGAAGTAGATTGCCCAGTCTTCCTTCTGCGGAGTGGCTGGTGGGTTTTGAACCACCAACCTTCTGGTTAGCTGTCACATGCCTTAGGCACTATGCCACCAGAACTCAGATTAAAGAACTTTTTTTCTTTTTAACTAAAGTGAAAAGATAATTGTTTCAATTCATTTACCTTATGCTTCTTTTAGAATGTAGGATTTTAGATTTTCAACAATTATGAAAGAAATGCAGTTGGTCTAATTCCTTTATTTACAGGTGTGGAAAACTCAAATCCATGAGACTAAAAATTCATTCTCAAAGTCACACAAGTGACTAACTTTATGGTTGGGACACAGCTTCTTCCAGTACTACACATACTTTTACAAACTTTATAGATCTTCTCTTTCTTTTGTCTCTGTTTCCTGTTTTTCAAAAGAGGCTGTTTTGAGTTTTGAGAGTCTGTTTTCTAATTTCCTGTTTCTGTTGCTTTAATGTTAATAAACTAAACATTGGACTATGGAATTTAAGAAAGAAATGTTGAGGTGTTTCACACCTCTACTAGTGTTTTGTAGTTTATCCATCCACTTTAGGGGATATATTAGTGATACCCAAAGAATGATATATTGAAATTAGCAAAAGCAATATATGAAAGTGTTTGTCTCAGTAAGGTCTGTAGAATTTGTGTTTATCTCCTCATTCTAGTATCTTATCATTCAGTTCTTAGCTGGTGTTTAAATTGGAAGCTTTTATCGTTAAATACATCAATCAGTTGTCGCCCAGTTGATTCTGATTCATGTCCACCCTATGTGTATCAAAAAGAGAGAGAGAAAAAAAAGGTAGAACTGTGCTCCACAAGGTTTTCAAAGGCTGATTTTTCAGAAAGAGATCACCGGTATTTCTTCTGAGGTGCCCAAATTTCCAGCCTTTTGGTTGGTAACTGAGCATCTTAACCATTTGGGCCACCCAAGGACTCCTTTAAATATAGTATCTAGTGGGAATTTGTTAACCCTGTGTGATTCAATTTCCCCCTGTTCTTATTGTTTTGTTTTGCCTAGAACTAATATTTTTATTTTCCTTTATCTTTCTGCCTGGTTTACCTTATTATTATTATTATTATTGTTTTCCCCTTGCCTGATTTCATTGGTTAAAAACTGGTACAATTTTGAACAGAAGTGATGAAAACAGATATCCTTGTCTTGTTCTTGATCTTAGGGGTAGATCACACAGTCTTTCACTGTCACACAGGATGTTAACTCTAGGCTTTTCTTAGTTTGCTGAGACTTTTATTTTTTTTAAGCAACAATTAATGGCTGTTGGATTTTGTCAAATGCTTTTTCTGCATCTACTGAGATTAGTCATGTGTTTTTTTCTGCTAATATAGTAAACTACATTCATTATATAAACCATTTTTATTATTATAAGAAACATATAAAATAAAATTTGCCATTTAATCATTTTTAAGTGTACAATTCAATGTCATTAATTACTTTCACCCACCACACATCTGTAATGTCACCACCATCTATTTCCAAAACTTTTGCATCAAAATATTAAAACAATAGCAACAAAAGGAATGATAAAATGATTCATAAACATAATGAGCTCAGCACAGAAAATTATATGGAACAAAGAAACTAGGAATACCATGAAAAAACACATAACAAAATGACAGCAAGCAATTTATACTTGCTGATAACTACACTGAATGTTAATGGATTAAATGTACCACTCAAGAGATGGAGAGTTGCAGACTGGATAAGAAAACATAACCCATCAATATGCTGTCTACAAGAGACACAACTTAGAGATAAAGACAAAAATAGACTAAAAATCAAAGGCTGGAAAAAGATATATCAAGCAAATGGCAACCGTAAAAGAGCAGGACTGGGAATATTAATTTCTGATCAAATTGACTTTAAGACAAAAACCACCATAAGAGACAAGGAAGGACATTATATAATGATTAAAGGATCATTGAAAAAGATGATATAACCATAATAAATATCTATGGACCCAATGAAAGAGCCCCAAAATACATAAATCAGACTTTAAAGAGTTGAAATGGCAAATAAATGACCCCACAGTCATAGTGGGAGACTTTAATATAACACTTCCAATGAAAGATAGAACAACTGGAAAGATGCAGAAGAGCTAAACAATACAATCCACCAACTTGACCTAATAGACATGTACAGAGCACTCCACCCAACAACAGCAAAAGAATATACATTCTTTCCTCGTGCACATGGAACATTCTTCATGACAGACCATATGTTAGGCCATAAAGCAAGCTTTAATAAATTTGAAAACATTGAAATACTGCAAATTATCTTCTCAGATCACAATGCTATAAATTAGAAATCAACAATAGGAAGATCAACAGAAAAAGAGCAAACACATGGGAACTGAACAACACCCTCCTTAAGAAAGACTGGGTAAGAGGAGAGATAAAAAATGAAATTAAGAAATTACTGGAATCAAACAAGAATGAAAACACAACGTACCAAAATCTTTGGGACACAGTGAAAGCATGATCAGAGGGCAATTTATAGCAATAAATGCACACATAGAAAAAGAAGAAAGAGACAAAATCAACACTTTAAACCAACATCTCCAGCAATTAGATAAAGAATAGCAAGAAAAGCCTACAGTCACCAGAAGAAAGGAAATAATCAAGATTCGAGCAGAAATCATTGAAACAGATAATAGAAAGAATAGAAAAAACCAACAAGACCAGAAGTGGGTTTTTTGAAAAGATTAATACAATTGACAAATCACTGGCAAATTAACAAAGGAAAAGAGAGAGAATACAAATAACATGAATAAGAAACAAAATGGGCGACATTATAACAGAACCAACTGAAATAAAAAGGATAATATCAGGATACTATGAAGAACTGTACTCCAAGAAATTTGAAATTCTGGAAGAAATGGACAAATTTCTAGAAACATACCACTTGCCTAAACTCACACAGATTGATGTGGAAAAGTTGAACAGATCCATAACAAAAGAAGAAATTGAACAGGTCATCAAGAAATTACCAACAAAATAAAGTGCTGGCTCAGACAGTTTCACTGGAGAATTCTACCAAACATTCAGAGAAGAACTGACACCAATTCTACTCAAACTATTCCAAAACATACAAAAGGATGGAATCTTCTCTAATTCATTTTATGAAGCAAGAATAACCTTGATACCAAAACCATGCAAAGACATCACTCAAAAGGAAAACTACAGACCAATATCCCTCATGAATATAGATGCAAAAATCTTCAACAAAATCCTAG
>NW_006921608.1:8723183-8724504 GCF_000298275.1 Orycteropus afer afer | reverse complement strand
AGCCATCTAGATGCAATGATGGGTCTCTCCTCATCCAGAGCAAAGAAGAATGAAGAAAACCAAAGATTCATGGAAACAATTAGTCCTCATGACTGGTACACATTGCAATCTTCACCTTATACGACTATGAGACCAGAAGAACTAGATGGTGCTTGGCTACCACTGTCAACCACTCAGAGGGGGATCTATGTAGGAGATCCTGGATAGAGAAGGAGAACAATGTGGAACAAAACTCAAAATCATTTGGGGGAAAAAAAAAGGAGATCAGGTTTGCTGGTCTGATAGACCCTGGTGGAACCACTGAGACTATGGTCCCTAGCTGCCCTTTAGGTCTAGAATTGAACTCACACCTGTGGCTTCCAGCCAAAGAAAAGAGGCATAAGAATTGAACATGTACCTGAGGTAGATACATTCCTTGGAGAGGACAATCATGGGAGAAAGAAGGGCTGTTTAAGCACAGGGAGACATTTCAGGGGGCAGGAGTGCATAGAGGATGGATTAAGGGAAGAGGTAACTATCAGGAGGAAGTGTGAGGGGAGGTGTTGCATTGGGGTAAACTGTCAATGTCATGAGACAACATGTATGTGAACTGCTGTATGGAAAGTGAATTTGCTCTATAAACTTTCACCCAAATCACAATTAAAAAAAAAAGAAAAATCCTAGCCAATAGACTCCAAGAATATATCAAGAAAATAACTCATTATGACCAGGTGGGGTTCATAGCAGATATGCAAGGATGGTTCAACATTAGAAAAACAATCAATGTCATTTACTACGTAAATAAAACAAAGGAAAAGAACCACATGATCATATCAGTCGATGCAGAAAAGGCAGTCGATGAAATCCAACATCCATTTCTGATCAAAACTCTCAGCAAAATAGGAACAGAAGGGATATTCCTCAACATAATAAAGGCATATATGCAAAACCAACAGCCAACATTATTCTCAATGGAGAGAGACAGAAACCATTCCTCTTGTGAACAGGAACCAGACAAGGATGCCCTCTATCACCACTTCTATTCATCATTGATTTGAATGTCCTAGCCAGGGCAATAAGGCAAGAATGGGAAATCAAAGGCATCCAATTTGATAAGGAAGAAGTCAAACTATCCCTATTGGCTGAGGATATGATGCTATACTCAGAAAACCCAAAACACTCAGTAAAAAAAATCGGCTGGAACTGATTTGAGAGATTTAGCATCATGGCAGGATACAAGATCAACATCCAAAATCAGTTGGATTCCTCTACACCAGCAAAGAGATTGCTGAAAAAGAAATAAGGAAATCAATACCATTTACAATAGCTACCAAAATAAATA
>NW_006921608.1:8715396-8721168 GCF_000298275.1 Orycteropus afer afer | reverse complement strand
TAGTGCCAAAGGCACTTGACTGCTAACCAGAAGGCTGGTGGTTCAAACCCACCAGCCACTCCTCGGAAGAAAGGTTGGGCTATCTACTTCTGTAGTGATACCATCTTGGAAACCCAAGGATTGGTTGCTATGTGTCGGGTCTGGCTCGACAGCACATAACAACAGCAACAATATATGGCATAAATAGACTGTAAAGCAGACATCAAAATGCACACACAGCAGAAGAGAAACTAGACGCATGAGACCATCTAAAAAATTAAATTTTTATGTGCTTCTGAAGACTTCTCCAAAAGAGTCAAAAGAGAACCTACAGATTGGGAAAAAAATTCGTTAATGATATATCAGACAAGGGACTTATTTCTAGAATTTATAGAAAACTCCAACACCTCAACAGCAAAAAGACAAATAATCCAATTAAAAAATGGGCAGAACACATGAACACTTCATCATAGAGGATATTCAGGCTACCAATAAACATATGAAGAAATGCTCATGATCACTAGCCATTCAAAAACCAAACCAGACTCTGACTCATAGTGACTGCTCCATAGATTTTTTGAGGCAGTATCAGTACAGAAGTAGATTACCCCATCTTTCTTTCCAGGAGTGGCTGGTGGGTTTGGACCATCAATCTTCTAGTTAGCAGTCACATGCCTTAGGCACTACGCTACCAGAGCTCTCCATTAGCCATCAGAGCAATGCAAATCAAAACAACAACAAGATACCATCTTACCCCAACACTAGTAGCAAAGTTCAACAAGACAGAAAACAACAAATACTGGCAAGGATGCGGAGAGATTACGACTCTCATACATTGCTGGTGGGACTGTAAAATGGTACAGCCATTGTGGAAAGCAGTATGGTGATGCCCTAAAAAGATGGAATTAGAAATACCATTTGACCCAGCCATTCAATTACTAGGTATATCCTAAGGAAGTGAGAGCCAGGACAAGAACAGACACAACCATGTTCATCGCGCGCACTATTTAAAAATAGCCAAAAGGTGGAAATAACTTAGGTGTCCATCAACTGAAAAATGGATAGCCAAACTGTGGTACAACACAGTGAAATACCATGCAACCCTAAAGAATAACATAGAATCTGCATAACATGGATGAACTTGGAGGACATTATGCTGAGTGAAATAAGTCAATCACAGAAGGACAAATATTGTATTAGTCCATTACTGTAAAAAGTCAAGGAAAGGTTTATATATGGAAGGAAATTTTCTTTGTTGGTTACCAAGGGTGGGCGGGGAGGGTAGGGAACACTGTTAGATAGATAGACACAAGTATTGTTTTGGGTGAAGAGAAGGGCAGTGTACCAAATACGAGTGATCAACATGGTGGTATTGAGGAAGAGGAAAACATAGAGAGGTGCATGGAATGTACAGACAACAAAGATGAACCCTTTTGCACATACAGTACTGCATTGTCAGTGAAGGCAAATGTGGATACATGGGTAGATAGATGGGTGGACATGCTGAACTATTGGGTATTTCTATGCAGGGGGAATTGCCCCAGACCATGTAGGTTTGGCAGACAATGTTTCTATACGTGTATTTGTTGTAAGAATTCCCAGGTATATAGTAGAGCTGATAAGGGACAAGGTCGTAGTCATTTCTTGGCTACAGCCAGCTACCCAGAGGGAGCGAGTAGTTAGACCTGTGGGCTCACAACCTTCGTCACTGGGGACATCAAGCTCAATTGGCATAACATACTACACAAAACATTGTTACACTTCGTACTCTGGCGAGTACCGACTGGGATCTTGCAAGTGGCTATCTAGGTGTAATGATGGGTCTTCTCATCCAGAGCAAAGAAGAACAAAGAAAACCAAAGCTGTATGGAAACAATTAGTTCAAGGTAACTGGTATACCATGTGATCCTCAGCTTATATGACTATGAGACCAGAAGAACTAGATGGTGCCTGGCTACCACTAGTGACCACTCAGAGGAGGATTTATGTAGGATATACTGGATGGAGTGGGAGAACACTGTGGAACAAAACTCAAAATCATTGGGTGGAAGGTTTGCTGGTCTGATAGAGCCTGGTGGAACCACTGAGACTATGGCCCTTAGTTGCCCTTCACGTCTGGAATTGAACCCACTCCTGTGACTTCCAGCCAAACAAAAGACAGGCATATGAGGTGAACATTTACACTGGGTAGATATATTCCTTGGAGAGAAAAATCGTGGGAGAATAGAAGGGCTGTGTATGCACAGGAGACAGCTCAGGGGGTGGGAGTGCATGGAAGGATGGACTCAGGGAAGAGATAACTATGGGGAGGAAGTGGGAGGGGAGCTGTTGCATTGTGGTAAGTTGTAGTCAATGTCATGAGAGAAAATGTATGTGAACTGCTGTATGGGAAGTGAATTTGTTTTGTAAACTATCACCCAAATCATAATTTAAAAAAAAAATTGTATTATCTCAGATGGAATTGTACCCATTAGGCAAAAGCTCTCCTTTCTCCCTTACTCTATGCCCCTGGTAACCACTAATCTACCTTTTGACTCTATGACTTTACCTATTTTAGGTATTTCATAAAGTGGAATCATGCAAAATTTGTCGTTTTGTGTCTGGCATATTTCAGTTAGCATAATGTTTTCAAGGTTTATCAACTTCATAGCATGTATTACATTGTCCTTCCCTTTTATGGTTGTATAACATTCAATTATATGTATATACCACATTTTGTTTATTTGTTGAGGGATGCTCACATCTTTTGTCTGTTATGAAAAATGCTACAGTGAACTTTGGTATATCTGTTTCAGTCCATAATTTCAAATCTTTTGCTAGGTTACATATATTGATCTACATATATAGGTAGATCTATGTTTAACTTTTTGAGGAACTGCTAAATAATTTTCCGCTATGGTTGCACAATTTTACATTTCTGCCAGCAGTGGAAAAAGATTCCACACCCCTCTTTTTTCCCCACACCCTTACCAAAACTTGTTATTTTCAATTTTTTCCCAATATGCAATTTAATGACATTAATTACATTCTTTAATTGTCCAGCGATTCTTGCCCTCCTTTTCTGAGTTGTTCCTCCCTCATTAACATAAACTCACCGCCCCTCAGGTTCCTATCTAATCTTTTGAGTTACTGTTGTCAATTTTATCCCATAAAGATAGTTCTTAAAAGAGCATAGTGCTCAAAGTAGATGTTTTTTACTAGTTAGACTAAACTGTAATTTGGTTTTAAGATGATTTCAGGGAATATTTTTGGGTTGAGGTTTAAAGATTATCTCAGAACAGTAGTTTCAGGGCTTCATCCACTCTTTATGGTTCTATAAAGTCTGTATTCCATGAGGATTTGAAATTCGGTTGTGCATTTCCCCTCTTTTGATCAGAATTCTTCTAACCAAAATGTGCACTAAAGGTAGGTGGGCAGTGGCCAGTTGTTCTGGTCTCCTATCAAAGGAGGCAGTTTTTCATGGAGGCAATTGGCCACACATTCCATATTCTTTTTCTGTTCCTAACTCTCCTTTTTCCTTTGTTGCTCCAGGTGAATAGAGACCGATTGTGTTGGGGATGGCTGCTTGCTAGCTTTTAAGGCCTCAGGCACTGTGCAATGAAGTAGGAAGTAGAAAAGAAGCATGCAACATGTTATTAGGCCAAATAACTGGAATTTGTCCCATGGAACCATGATCTGAAACCTCCAAACTGCGGGACCAAATTCCCTGAGGTATTTGGTTGTACATAAGCAGCCTCAGCAACTACTCTTTTGTGTGTATGTGTGTGTGTGTGATTGTTACAAATATATCTATCATACAACTTTTGCCAATTCAGCTTTTTACAGGTGTACTTTTTCAATTTTTTGATATTAACCATGCTCTTGGTTGTTAAGTGGTATCTCATTGTGGTTTTGATTTGCATTTGAATAATTAGAGGGAGCTCTGGTAGCATAGTGCCTAAGGCACTTGACTGCTAACCAGAAGGCTGTCGGTTCAAACCCACCAGCCACTCCTCAGAAGGAAGTTTGGGCAATCTACTTCCGTAGTGATACTGCCTTGGAAACCCAAGGAGGGGTTGCTATGAGTCGGGGCTGACTCAGCATATATCAACAACAACAACAACATCTTAATTAGAGAAATGTCTATTCACACCCTTTGTCCATTGTATTAATTTTCTAAGGCTGCCTTAACAGAGTACCACAAATTGGGTGACTTATAAGAAGAAATATGTATTATTTCATTGTTCTGGAGGAAAGCATCATGAATTTAGTGTGTTGCGAGGGCCATGTTCTCTCTGAAAGCTCTAGGGGAAGATCTTTTCTCTCCTGGCTTGTGGTATCTTCAATGCATTTTTTTTTTTTTACATTGTTCCCTACTCTCCCCTCTACCCGTGGCAACCAACAAAGAAAGTTACCCTCCATATATAAAACTTTCCTTGACCCTCCACAACAACGAACTAATACTGTATTTGACCTTCTGTGATTGACTTATTTCGCTGAGCATAATGTCCTCCAAGTTCATCCATATTATGTGGTGTTTTGCAGACTCTGCATTATTCTTTAGTGCTGCATGGAATTCCATTATGTGTATATACCATAGTTTGGTCATCCACTCTTCCGCTGATGGGCACGTAGGTTGTTTCCATCTTTTTGCTATTGTAAATAGTGCTGTGATGAACATGGGTGTACATGTATCTGTTCCTGTCCTGGCTCTCACCTCTTTAGGATATATACCTAGTAATGGGATTGCTGGGTCAAATAGTATCGCCAATTCCAACTTTTTAAGGAATCTCCATATTGCTTTCCACAGTGGTTGTGTCACTTCACAGTCATACAAGCAGTGTATGAGAGTCCCAATCTCTCCACATCCCCACCAGCATTTGTTATTTTCTGTCTCATTGAACCTTGCCATCAGTGCTGGGGTGAGACGGTATATCTCATTGTTTTGATTTACATCTGTCTGATGGCCAATGATTGTGAGCATCTTTTCATGTGTTAGCTGACCACCTGAATATTCTCCTTGGTGAAGTGTCTATTCATGTCTTCTGCCCATTTTTCAATTGGGTTGTTAATTCCTTTGGTGTTGAGGTATTGGAGTTTTCCATCAATCTTTGAGATAAGTCCCTTGCCAGATATGTAATGATCAGCAAATATGAATTTGTTGCTGTCATTTTTGTCATGTGCTTTTTCATTGTGTCGATTTCTTTGTTCCATATAATTTTCTATGCTGAGCTCGTTTTGTTTATGAATCATGTTATCCCTTCCTTCATTGCTATTGTTTTACTATTTGCTGAATATTTATGCTGGTCTTCTTTTTTATTTTGATGTGAAGGTTTGTCATTTTTCTTTGAGGTTGCCCTGTAATTTATAATTTTCTTCCCAAGTTTAGAACAGTCTGTTCTATCTTGTAGTTGTTTTGACTTCGCTACCATCTAGAAGTTCTGTAATGACACAGATTTTTTTCCCTCTTTTTGGTTTGTAGTTGTCCTCATTTGTTGGTGGTGTCTCTGGTTCCCTGTTTACAGTCTTGTAGGCTTATTTACTTTGGATACTTCTATAGGTTGGTTTTGGGTTATATCATTATGTGTGTTAATGGTCAGTTGTTGTTGGATGTTGTTGTTTCTTTGTCCAAAGGGCTCCTTTTAGCAACTCTTGTATGGTTGGTCTGGTTTTAACAAATTCCCTTAATTTCTGCTTATCTGGAAATGTCCGAATTTCACCATCATATTTGAGGGACAGTTTTGCTGGGTACATAATTCTTGGTTGGAAATTTTTCTCTTTCAGTGTTTTATATATACTATCCCACTGTCTTCT
>NW_006921608.1:8698788-8699855 GCF_000298275.1 Orycteropus afer afer | reverse complement strand
TGCAGCATAATTTATGACCATCTTTCCTCTGTCCACATCTGTGTCTCTTCTCTTTTAGAGTCCCTAAAATGGAAATGGTTTGCCCTTGACTACTAACCTAAAGGTTGGAGGTTTGAACTCAACCAGTACCACTGTGGAAGAAAGATCTGGCAGTCTGCTTCTGTAAAGACTAGTGTTAAGAAATCCCTTTGGAGAAGCTCTGTTTTGTGATACCACATGGAGTTGCCATGGAATCCAGTTGACTTGGGTTTTTTTTCCCTTTCCTGTTTTTTGGATCTCCACATTTATAAAGACATAACTCAGATTATGAGTTAGCTGATAACATCTTTAAAGATCCTTCTTTCAAATAAGGTCATGTTCACAGGTACTAAGATTACGGCTTCAACACATCTTTTTGGGGAACACAATTTAATCCATAATAGTTCATCCTCTGCACCCCACCAATTAATGTCCTTTTCATGTGCAAAATACATTTTCTCCATCCTAACTTCACCAAAATTCTTTTTTTATTTTTTATTATTTTTTTTAAATTGTGATTTTGGTGAAAATTTACAGAGCAATTTCATCTTCCATACAGCCGTTCACATACACTTTGTCTCATGACATTGACTGTAATCTCCCACAATGGAACAGTTCCCCTCCCACTTCCTTCACATAGTTACCTCTTTCCTGTATCCTTCCATTCCATATACTCTTGCTCCCTGAGCTGTCTCCCTGTGCAGCCACAGCCCTTCTATTCTCCCATGATTGATCTCTCCAAGGAGTATATCTACCTAATGTAAAATTTCAGCTCATATGCCTGTCTTTTGTTTGGTGGAAGCCACAGGTGTGGGTTCAGTTCCAGACCTGAAGGGCACCTAGGGGCTGTAGTCTCAGGGGTTCTACCAGGCTCTATCAGACCAGCAAACCTGGTCCTCACCCCCGCTTTTTTTTTTTTTCCAAATGATTTTTGAGTTTGTTTCACATTGTTCTCAATTCTGACACCAACTGTCCCATGGCACTCTCTACTTCTCTGCTGGGTTTGATCATTTGTTGTAGTGGCCACACAGAACTCACAGACAATATTC
>NW_006921608.1:8688786-8697962 GCF_000298275.1 Orycteropus afer afer | reverse complement strand
TTCATCCATGTTATGTGGTGTTTTGCAGATTCTACATTGTTCTTTAGGGTTGCATAATATTCCATTGTGTGTATGTATCATAGTTTGGTTATCCGTTCTTGTGTTGATGAGCATCTAGGTTGTTTCCATCTTTTGGCTATTGTAAATAGTGCTGCAGTGAACATGGGTATGCATGTATCTGTTTTTGTCTTGTCTCTCACTTCCTTAGGATATATACCTAGTAATGGGATTGCTAGATCAAATGGTATTTCTAATTCCAACTTTTAAAGGAATCACCATACTGTTTTCCACTGTCGTTATACCATGTTACAGTCCCACCAGCAGTATACAAGATTTCCCAATCTCTCCGCATGCTCACCAGCATTTGTTATTTTCTGTCTTGTTGAACTTTGCTACTAGTGCTGGGGCAAGATGGTATCTCATTGTTGTGTTGATTTGCATCTCTCTAATGGCTAATGATCATGAACATTTCTTCATGTGTTTGTTGGCTGCCTGGATATCCTCTTTGGTGAAGTGTTAGTTCATGTCCTTGGATTATTTGTCTTTTTGTTGTTGAGGCTAGCATCACCAAAATCACCTGTATCAGGTATGGGTGAGACTCTCAGTATGTTCCATCCAGGGGCAAAATTACTCTTCATTTGTAGATTTGTGAAACCTAGAATACAAAATCTATGCTTCTAAAATATAATGTTGTCATAGGAATAAGTTAGACATTCCCATTCCAAAAAGGAGAAATTGGAGGGAAAGAAGGATCATGGGTCTAAAGCAAGTTTGAAACCAGTAGATTTCAGGGCTTGAAAATAATCGTCTGCCCATTGGCCCACCTGCACTCTCTGGGCATATCTGGCCCTCAGCTCTGTCTTCTGGGCCTACCTGGGCTGTGGCCCCATTGTCTCTTCTTTGGGTAGCTGGTCTGCCCCTAGGATTAAGGAGGTGATGCCCCTGATCCTGAAACCAAGGAGGTAGAGGCTCTGCCCCCTGGTTCTGGGTTGGCAGCTCCGCTGGCCTTTAAACTTCTCTGATGATCATTCTTTCCTTTTCTCGAAGGATAACAAATGTTTGCAACCTAGCAGCTCCATTATTAGCCTGTTTCTTGTTTGTAGAATCCCAGTAGCCCCACAGAGTTACTTCATTTTGTCCCATGTCTGTTCCTTTCATACTAAGCTGACAGCACTTCTGCTGAAATGATTGATTGATACATTAATCTCATGCCTGTTATCTTTAGCCAACAGTTGTCCAGCCACACCCTCGGTGCCCTCCCTGGAGCATGCCTTCTTAGTTTTCACATTATGGTTAGGCTAAGAATTTTCCAGATATTCAGGTTTTATATTCCACAAAACATTTAAAGATAATTCAGCATGTTCTTGGCCAGTTTGTAATGACGATCACCTTTCCTCCGGTGTTCAAAGACACATTCATCATTTCCTCTTAGAGACCTCATCTGAAGCACGTTTAATGTCCATATTTTTAGCAAGATTCTCTTTATGATGATAGAAGCTTTCCCTATACTTCTTTCTGAGCCCTCACCAGAATGGCTTTTAATGTTTTTAATTTTAAAATTTTTAATCAACATTCTTTTCAAGGCAATCTAGGCTTTTACTGTCAAGTGCCTCAGAGTTCTCCCAGTCTCTGCCGATCACCCAATTCCAAAGTCACTTTCACACTTTTAGGTATTTGTTACCTAAATTATATATATATATATACACACACACACACATATATAAACCCACTGTATATATAAACCCGCTGCCATCAAGTAGATTTTGATTCATAGCGACCCCCATTGGGTTCTGAGGCAGAAAATCTTTATGGAAATAGATTTCCCAGTCTTGCTTCCACAGAGTCTCTGGTGGGTTTCAACCACCAACCTTCTGGTTAGCAGTCATATGTGCTTTAGCCACTGTGCCACCAGAACTCCTTCCTAAATGATATAGGTAATTTAAAAGATGAGATTTTAGACTTGAGTTAATGTTGGAATCAAGTAAGAATTTTGGTGACATTAGGATAGAGCGAATAACATCCCCATTTTCCATAACCAAAATCTGTATATGTTAGGGTTCTCTAGAGAAGCAATCAATGAATTATATATCTGTATGTTAGGTGATAGGTTGGAAACTCTGGAAAGTATGGCAGTCTTCTATCCAAAATCTATACGTCCGACAACAGGTTGGAAACCCCTGTAGGTTGTCTGCCGTCTGTGTTACAGTATTGAGGCATAATCCTTCTGCCTTGGGACACCTTAGTTTTCACTCTTAAGACCTTTACCTGATTGATGAGGCCCTCCTACGTTATGGATGGTAGTCTGCTTCATGCTAGATCAGCTGATTTAAATGTGGATCACATGTAAATAATTTCATAGCAAGATCTAGACTAGTATTTGACCAAACAAGTGGACAATGTCAAGTTGACACATAAAATTAACTTTTACATCCATTTTTCTATTGGGTTGTTTTTCTTTTTGTTGTAGGAGTTCTTTATATTCTTTGGATATTAAACTCTTATCAGATATTATCTCCCATTCTGAAGGTTGTCTTTTTTCTTTCTTGATAATGTCCCTTGATGCGTAAAGATTTTTAATTTTGATGAAGCGCAGTGTTTTTTTTTTCTTTCGTTACTCTTGTTTTTGTTATTGTAAGTAACAATCTACTGATGCGTACAAGGCCGTGAAGCTTTACCCTTATGTTTTCTTCTAAGAGTTTTATTATTTTAGCTCTTATATGTAGGTCATTGATCTCTTTTGAGTCAGTGTTCTTATATGGTGTTAGGTATACATCCAGTTTCATTCTGTTGCATATGGAGATTCAGTTGTCCCAGCACTGTTTGTTGAAGAGATTGCTTTTTCCTCCATTAAGTGGTTTTAACTTTCTTGTTAAGATCATGTCATAGATGTTTGGGTTTATTTCTGGACTCTCCATTCTATTCTATTGGCCTATATATGTGTCTTTATGCCAGTACCACAGTTTTAATTACAGTAGCTTCATAATAAGTTTTGAAAACATTGAATGATTTTTGAATATTAAATCAATCCAGTATTCCTGGGATAAACCTCATTTGATCATTAGTAGTTTTCTTTTTTTATGTATTAATGAGTTTGATTTGCTAAAATTTTGTTTAGAAATGTTGCATCTATGTTCATGCAGGAGAGTGCCTGTAGTGTTCTTTTCTTGTGATGGCGTTCTTTGCTTTTGGTGCCAGGTAATGTTGGCCTGAAAGGATGAGTTTGGAAGTATTTCCTCCTCTTCAATACTTTGATGAGTTTTTGCAGTATTGGTATTATTTCATCCTTAGTTGTCTGGTGGAATTTACCAGTGAAGCCATCTGGCCATGGAGTTGTCTTTGTGGGAAGGTTCTAAACTACAATCCAATTTCTTTAGTATATGTTATTCACAGTATCTATTTTTTCTCAAGGGAACTTGGGTGATTTGTCTTTTTCAAGGAATTTGTCCAGTTCTTTATAAGAATATCTTGAAATAACACTGTTCATAATTTTTATTTTTTTAAATATCTGTGGTGATGCCATCTCTTTCATTCCTGTTATTGGTAATTTGTGTTTCTGTTTTCTCTTTCTTAGTATGGCTCACATCCGACTCCTAGCGAGCCCTCCTTGGGTTTCCAAGGCAGTATCACTACAGAAGTAGATTGGCCAATCTTGGGCAATCTTCCTTCCAAGCAGTGGCTGGTGAGTTTGAACCACCACTCTTCTGATTAGCAGTCAGATTCCTTAGGTACTACGCCACCAGAGATCCCTTTGGTTTGGTTTGGTTTTAGTCTGGCTAGATGTTTATCAGTTTGCCTATGGGCTGTCCTTCAATATTTCTTGTAGTGTGAGTCTTCAGGTAATGAATGCTTTCAATTTTTGTATTCTGAAGTTTATTTTGTCTGTATTTAAAAAATAATTTTATTGACTTTCTCAAAGAACCAGCTTTTGGTTTCATTGATGTTCACTATTGTTAATTTCTGCTTTGAACTTTATTGCTTCTTTCCTTTGATTTACTTTGTGTTTAATTTTCTCTTCTAGTTTATAAAGGTGAAGAATTATGTCATCACTTTCTCTTCTACTCTACTATAGGTATCTACTGCTGTAAATTCTCCCTAAATCCTGCTTTAGTGGCATCCCACAAATTCTCATATGTTGTCTTTTAATTTGTATTCAGTTGAAAAACTTTCTGTATCTTAATTTCTTCTTTTAACCATGGATGATATAGAAGTTTGTTATTTATTTTTCAAATTTAGGGACTATTTCAGAGAGCTTTTTGTTAGTTATTTTAAATTTAAGTCTGTTGTGATCCTAGAATACACTTTATATGGTATAAATCTTTAAAAATTTATTCAATACTTATTTTATGGCCACAAAGGAGCTCTGGTGGCATAGTTTCTAAGGCATTTGACTGCTAAACAAGAAGGTTGGCTGTTCAAACCCACCAGCCACTCCACGGAAGGAAGACTGGGCAATCTACTTCCTTAATAGATTTACTGCCTCAGAAACCCAAAGGGGATTGCTATGAATTGAAATTGACTTGATGCCAGTGAGTTTGGTTTTGTTTGGTTATGGCCCAAAATATGGTTTACTATAGCAAATGTTCTGCATATACTTGAGAAGGATATATATTGTGCTTTTATTGGATAAAGTGTCCTGTTAATATTATTAGGCCATGTTGGGTGATAAACTCACTGCCATCGAGTTGATTCTGACTCATACTATATTCTTGTTTTTCTGCCAATTTATTTTAGCGGTTATTTAGAGAGTGATACTGAAATATTTAACTATAATTGGACATTTGGTCTATTTCTCCTTATATTGTGATACCTGTGGGAACCAGAACTCAGCAGGACTGCCTTGCTTTTCTGGATTTCATAAGGTTTCTGCCTTTGACATGGTGCAGTCTCACCACTTTTCTATTGATCATGTTAGTAGAAAATATTTGAGTTTTCCTTTCCTTCTCTGAGAGATTTCCACCTTAAGTAGGATCCAGCTTTTACAAGTTTTGCTGCAGTTCTATCAGTTTTTGTTTCATATACTGAGTCGGACCCCACTCATGGCGATCCCTCCCTGGGTTTCCGATGCGGTGTCACTACAGAAGTAGATTGTCCAACCTTTCTTCTGAGGAGTGGCTGGTGAGTTTGAATCGCCAGCCTTCTGATTATTAGTCAAATGCCTTAGACACTATGCCACCAGAGCTCCCTTTGGTTTTTTGGTTTTGTTTTTCAGGATTGTTATGTCATCTTGGTTAATCGACTCCTTTATCATTATGAAGTGACCTTGTTTATAATATTCTTTGCTCTGAAATCTACTTTGTCTAATGTTAGCATAGCCACTCCAGCTTTCTATTGAGTAGAATTAGCATGAGATATCTTCTTCTGTTCTTTTAACTCATCTATGTCTTTGTATTTAAAGTACTTTTCTTATAGCTAGACCTTGTGATTTTATCCACTCTGACAACCTCTTTCTTCTAATTGCTATGTTTAGACTATTTACATTTAATGTGACTACTGATGTAGTTAAGTCTGAATGTGTCATATTCTTTTTTTTTCTCTTTGTCCCATCTGTTCTTTGTTACTTTTTTCTCTTTCTCTGCCTTTTTTTTTTTTGATCAAATAGTGTTTATGATTCCATTTTATTTCCTTTATAGACTCATTAGCTGTAATTTGTGGCCTTGTTATGTTAATAATTGCTTCAGAATTTGCAGTATACATTTTCAAACTTATCATAGTCAGCCTTCAACTGGTACTGTACCACTTTATGCATAGTATGAAAACCTATACATGTTCTAATACTATTGTACTTGTACTTCCGTTTCTCCTCTATTGGATTCTATGTTATATGTATCATAAATTTCACTTTTACCTATGTTATCATCTTCTTTTTTTGTTTTAATGTCAACCTGTACTTTGACCAGGAGACTGTTGTTCGAACAGAACAATGAAACACTGCATGGTTTAAAATCAAGAAGGGAGTGTGTCAGGGTTGTAACCTTTCACTATACTTATTCAATCTATATGCTGAGCAAATACTCTGAGAAGCTGGACCATATAAAGAAAAACGTGGCATCAGGATTGGAGGAAGAATCATTAACAACCTGGATATGCTGACAACACAATTTTGCTTGTTGAAAGTGAGGATGACTTGAGGCACTTACTGATGAAGATTGAAGAATACAGTCTGCCGTATGGATTACATCTCAATATAAAGAAAACAAAATCTTCACAACTGGACCTATAAGCAGCATGATGATAAATGGAGAAAAGATTGAGATTGTCAAAGAATTCATATTGCTTGGTTCTACAATCGATGCCAATAGAAACAGCAGTCAGGACATTAGACAACATATAGCACTGGGCAAGTCAGCTGCAAAGGACCTCTTTCAAGTGCTGAGGAGCAAGGATGTCTCCTTGAAGACTAAGGTCTGCCTGACAAAAGCCATGGTATTTTCAGTCACCTCATATGCATGTGAGAGCTGGACAATGAATAAGGAAGACCAAAGAAGAATTGATGCTTTTGAGCTGTGATGTTGGCAAAGAATGCTGAAAGTACCATGGACTGCTAAAAGAACTAACAGACCTGCCCTGGAGAAAGTGCAGCTGAAATGCTCCTTGGAAGCAAGAATGGCCAGACCTTGTCTTACCTACTTTGGTCATGTTGCCATGCTTGGTAAGGTGGGGGGTCAATGAGAGAGGGAAAGGCCTTCAACGAGATGGATTGACACGGTGGCTGCGACGATGGGCTCAAGTATAGCAAGGATCATGGAGCTGGCTCGGGATTGGGGAGTATTATGTTCTGCTGTGCATAGGGTTGCTATGAGTCGGAAATGACTCGATGGCACCTAACAAAAACAACACAACAACAACATATTATCAACTCCATGATGCATTGTTGTTATTTTTGTTTTAAAAGTTTACCTTTTAAAGGTTTTAAATAATAATAAAAAAATATATTTATTCGTATAGTTACCATTTCTAGTGCTCTTCATGTCTTTCTGTAGATCTGTATTTCTTTGTAATCATTTTTTAATTTATCTTTATTTTTAATTTATCTTTATCCCCTGACTGCTTTTGAGTGTTTTTTTTTTTTTTTTAAATTGCTGGTTAGTGCTATTTAATTATGACTTTTATTTGTGTTTTTCTTCATGATTTGAGGTTCATTGAACTTTTTAATTCTGCAAGTTTATAGTTTTCATTGCTGTTGTTGTTGTGTGCCATCAAGTTGGCCCCGACTCATAGTGATCCCTCCTTGGGTTTCCGAGGCAGTATCTCTACGGAAGTAGATTGCCCAACCTTCCTCGGAGGAGTGGCTGGTGGGTTTGAACCTCCAGCCTTCTGGTTAGCAGTCAAGTGCCTTAGGCACTATGCTACCAGAGCTCCTATAGTTTTCATTGTTGTTGTTGTTTGCCGTCGAGTCAAACCCGACTCATAGCGACCCCTCCTTGGGTTTCCGAGGCAGTATCACTACGGAAGTAGGATTGCCCAACCTTCCTTCCGAGGAGTGGCTGGTGGGTTTGAACCTCCAGCCGTCTGGTTAGCAGGCAAGTGTCTTAGCCACTATGCTACCAGAGTTTTCATTAGGCTATGGAAAATTTGGCTTTTATGTCTTCAAATGTTTTCTCTGGCCCCACGTGGTCCCTCTATTCTCATTCAGGGACTCTTAACACCCATATGTTAGTCTGTTTGAACTTGTTCTCTTCATTAAAAGAAATTTATTTTTTCTCTGTTTCATTTTGAATACTTCTTTTGCTGTGCCTTTAAGTGCACTAATCTTTTCCTCCTCAGTGTCAAATCTGCTGTTAACGCATTCAGTGTATATTTCATCTAGTTCAATTTAGGACTTTAATATCTTCCACATCTCTACTTATTTTTTTGCACATGTAGAACACAGTTTTAATAAGTGATTTAATGTCCTACCCTGCTCTTTCTAACATCTTTGTCAATTCTGTGTTGATTTTGATAAATTATTTTCAGTATGGGATGTGTTTTCCTACCTCTTTAATAAGTGATTTAATGTCCTACCCTGCTCTTTCTAACATCTTTGTCAATTCTGTGTTGATTTTGATAAATTATTTTCAGTATGGGATGTATTTTCCTACCTCTTTACATGCCTAGTCTCTTAGGTTGAATGCCATGCATAGTAAATTTTGCTTTGTTGGGTGATGGATATTTTTGTATTCCTATGAATCTTTTAAGATTTAAGGAGCTTGGGCAGCATAGTAAGGAGCTCTGGTGGTGTAGTGGTTAGGACATTTGGTTGCTAACCAGAAGGTCAGCCGTTCAAACCCACCAGTTGCTCTGTGGGAGGAAGATGAGGCAATCTACTTCCATAAAGATTTGCAGCCTTGGGTTGGAATTACCTTATGGTAGTGAGTTTTTTTTTTTTTTTGGTGGTGGCATAGTGGTTAAAACATTCAGCTGCTAACCAAAAGCTTGGTGGTTCAAACCCAGCAGCAGCTCCTTAAGAGGAAGATGAGGCAATCTGTTTCAGTAAATATTTATACAGCTTTGGAAGCCTTATGGGGCAATTTTATTTTATTCTAAAGGGTTGCTTTGATTTGGAATCAACTCAATGACAGTGGTTTATAAATCTTTTTGTACATTGTTCTGGGATGCAGTTAAGTTTTGTGGGAAAATTTGATACTTTTGAATCTTGCTTTTACGTTTTGTTAAGCACATCTGGAACAGTGCTCAGTTTAGTGCCAATTATTGCCTGTTACTGAGGCAAGACCTTCATGAATACTTTACCAAATGCCCCATGAATTAGGAGTTTTTCCAGTCAGGCTGGTCGGAATAGCCGCTGTTTTCTCTAATCCTTTTAGAAGCATTCCACAAGCACAGGAATTCTTGCTCCGTTGAATACTTGAGGGCACCATTTGAAGATCTCTGGAGTTCTCCTGTGTGGCTTTCTCTTCCTTGGTAACCTGTTCTGTGAAGTTTACCTATGTTGTTTCCTCAGACTCTCAGCCCCCCCCCCCTTTTTTTTTTCTTTGATTTGGGTGAAAATTTACAGGGTAAATACACTTTCCATACAGCAGTTCATGTACACTTTTTCTCATGACACTGACCACAGTTTACCACAATGCAACATCTCCCCTCCTACTTCCCCTCGATAGTTACCTCTTCCCTGTGTCCATCCCTCCATGCACTCCTGCCCCCTGAGCTGTCTCCCTATGCATAAGCAGCCTTTCTTTCTA
>NW_006921608.1:8686728-8688429 GCF_000298275.1 Orycteropus afer afer | reverse complement strand
GGTTTTCTTCATTCTTCTTTGCTCTGGACGAGGAGAGACCCATCATTGCATCTAGATGGCAGCTTGCTAGCTTTGAAGATCCCAGTCGCTATTCGCCACAGTAGGAGGTGGAACAATGTTTTGTGTAGAATGTTATGTTAATTGAACAGCTCTTTTCTTTTCAACTCAGGAAGTCTGTCAGGCTCTGCCTCTGCTTCCCCTTACTGTACTGCAGCCTGGAAAGTCTCTCAAAGCAGTAAGTGGGGGCAATTGGAGAGCTTATCTTGTTTGTTTCTGGTCTTCTAGCTGTCACTGATCATTTTTGCTTAATGTGTAATCTCCTGAGAAGCCAAGATAAAATAAACTTTTGTTTTAATTTTGAAACTCTTTCATGTGGAGCCATCCTTGAAAACTAACCAATTATCTTGAGGTACTTTTAAGATATAAAGAGAATAAATGAGGCTCAGGACATATGGAAGTATCAATACAACATGATTGTATGAAATATTGCTTCCATTTATTTCCTTTTAAGATGATACCCTTTCATAAATAAGAGATATATACTTAGTCAAATGAAAAAATAATGACTCTAAAAAAGACATTATTTTGTAATCATAGAATGCTGACATAGTAGTAAAGATGTTAAAGGTAATTTACAATGAGAATTATTTTAAGCTTTAAAGCATAACAGATGTGTTTATTTCTTTTACTTTTTGATAGGAAAACTGATTATTATTTGCTTAATAGTTAGTCTAATTTTTAAAATAACAAGTACACAATTTCAAATTTGTGTGGCTTAACTTATAACAGACATGAACTTTTCCTTTCCTAAATTATCATATTTGAAGCAGAATGAATGATAAGTTTATAATGGCTATAAAAGAGAGTGATGGTTAAGCAAGTTCTTTAAAAGCTTTTTGCATAAGTGTATGCAGTTTATCAAATATAAGGAATGGGTAATTCTATTGGCATTTTATTGTATAACCAAGTTCTTAGCTATCATTTATATGTCATGTTAGTGATTGTTATGTATATTGTATGCTGAGAGAAAAATAATGATTAGAATATTTTTGCAATCCTGTAGGCAGGTTTACTTATTTATTTATTTTTAAAATTCAAGCCACTGTCATAACTTGCAAGTATGTAGAATTGCTGTATAACACTGACAGTGTGCTAGTGTAACATATAACCAGTGCGCATACACCCAAGACAAGCAATATTACATGTGAATTTTCTTTAGATTTCATAGAATTTCTGCATACCAGTATATCAGAAAGAATTTGACTTCTCCAGGGAAAGGGTGACATAAGGTGAGAAAAAGCAGGAGAACTATGTTCTGTTCCTGCTTTGGTGTTGTGTGACTTGTTTGCCATGTCATTTCTTCTCTTAGAGCTTCTGTTTAAAAAATCTGTAAAATAAAGGCATCAATATAAATTTTTTCTAAGGTCTCTTCTGAGTTCAACATTTTTAAATTTTTTTAAAATTAATGCTAAATTATGCATACAATTCTTGAAACATCTGCAAAGTGTGTATTCATATAGCCAAATTTTTTTTCTTGTTTATCACTTATGATTTATTTGTAAAAGCTCTTTATATATTAAAGATATTATCTATTAAGGAAATATTTTTCAATACAAATCATGTGTCCTTGGAATTGACTATGGTGTTTTTTCGTGTTAAATTCTTTTTTTTTTTTTAATTAGGATTTGGGTGAAGATTTAC
>NW_006921608.1:8648437-8686103 GCF_000298275.1 Orycteropus afer afer | reverse complement strand
TTCCTAGCTTTTAAGGTCCCAGTCGCTACTCGCCAAAGTAGTAGGTGGAACAATGTTTTGTATAGTATGTTATGCCAATTGAGTTTGATGTCCCCTGCAACTCATATAGCCAAATTTTTCTACTCATATATATTTTTTAAGTAATTGAGAAGTTTAATTAGTATTCTACGTAGTACATTGTAAGTTAAGGTTTGATTTTTATTCCTTTCCATGTTTATATAGCATAAAGGTGTTGAGGAAACTGCTATTTTAGAAAAGTGTATTTAACAGGAATTTGGGTAATGGATAAAATAAGATTGAAATTTGGTTTTGTCTGATGGTATGACACTATGGATTTTTTTTTTGAATTATGTTATATAGTAGACATTTTCCATAAATTGAAAGAGCTAAATATGTAGTTCCAAGATTTGATGAACAATTAAAGTACATTCCAACTATTTAAACTTTAAATGTTAACTTAAAAATGGGTGAGGGGGTACAATGTTTTAGAAATTTATTTTAGGGAAGATAAAATATATTTGTAGAACACTGAAAGTATAGCCAGGTAAGGTACTCTTGATTATTAGCATATCTGCATTTGAAATCTGCCTTTAGTATCTCCTTGTTCTTAACCTCTTGGTGGCAAGGATATTGCCCAGCCTAACATCCTCATCAGTAGTTAAAGGATGCACCTTATTAGTAGGTAAGGTGAACAGCAGATTAAATAGATTCTACTTAGCATATATGGGAAAGATTAGTATATGTTATCAATTCTAATTATAATGGGAGACTACATAATGCTTTAATACATAAAGTAATTCAGGATATCATCAAAACTGTAGGATAATAAAATGATACTAACTAGACAGGGGAGCACAAAGGAAGCAGAATGCAGGCTGGACATGTAAGTCATGAATTCCTTTATCTTTTGAAAATGGAATACACAATAAATCTCATCTAATTCGTTTTTGGATTTCTAAGGAGAATCTTTAACCTCAAACATAAGGAAAAAATAAGTGAAATCCTATTTGAAACAATTTTTTTAAAGTTAAAAATAATTCTGATTCATGCAAAGAATAAGAACATGGGATTCTTTTTTTGATGTCTTGTTTTTCTAACTCCCTTTTCAGTGTATTTATTACAATACCACTGATTCTCACATAAGCTAGAACAGACTTGTGTAGAAAGAATTATATGTACTACATAGATAATATGTAGAATTTATGTGTACTGTTGTGTGCGTTTGATGCTGTCAAGTCAGTTCTGACTCATAGTGACCCTGTGGAAACAGAATGAAACACTGCCCAGTCCTGTGCCATCCTCACAAATGTTGCTGTGTCTATGTCTGTTGTAGCAGCCACTGTGTAAATCTATCTTCTTTAGAGTCTTCCTCTTTTTCATTGCCTCTCCACTTTACCAAGCATGATCTTCTCCAGAAACTGGTCTGATAACACATCCAACGTATGTGAGATGAAGTTTCACCATCTTCACTTCTAAGAAGCATTCTGGCTGTACTTTTTCCAAGACAGATTTGTTGTATGTATTATAATAGAAAATACGTAGCTTTTTCTGTTGTCAGAACCTGTAGATCTATTTATGTACTTTTCAACTTTTTAAATGGCACTGCTAGCTACTCTAACCACCTAAACTAGAAAACCAAGAATCATCTCTGTTTTCTTTCCTTCTTCACTCTTTCCCCACAATTTTTTGATTTTATCATTTCCTCTCTACATAAATTATTGACTACTGTCTTATTTTGACTTTTATCTTCTATTACCTGGTTACCAGGACTGATGCTAGTCTCCTGATTGGTCCCTCTGCACCAGTTTTGGTCAAAAATACCCTTCACCAGACTGCTATACCCATTGCTGTCCAGTCAGTGCTGACACCTAGTGACTGTAGAGGACAGAGTAGAATTGTCCCACTGAATTTCCAAAACTGTAGATCTTTACAGAAGCACACTGCCAATCTTTTTTCCTGCAGAACGGCTTGGGGGTTTGAACCATGGAACTTTTGGTTAGCAGCTAGGTGTTTAACCACTGTGCCACTGTGCCACCAGGTCTCCTCATACTGCTTAAGTGAGCTTCATAAAATACAAATCTGATTATTTAGGCTTCTGCTTAAATAATTCAGTGCCTCCTCGTTTCCTGAGTGAAATCTTATAGCATAAAGGGCTCTCCATGATTTATTTCCTGCCTACCTCTAGGCGTGCATGCCATTGTATTCCTTATGGTCCCACCAAACTCAACTACTTACACTTCTCTTAAAGTATCACTGCCTTTGCCCTCTTACACTTTTGCTTACCCTGCTAGTTTAAACCTGGAATACTCCTCTACTTCCCCCAACCTCCACCCCTACTCATTTGATGAACACTTACTCATTTTTCTGAACTTAAGCATCATCTTCTCCATGATGCATTTTTCCCCTAAGTGCCCCATGTGAATTAACCAGTCTATAGATTTTTGAACTAATACTCTTAACATTTTATTATTCTTAATTGATTATATCTCTCTAGTTCCCCTTTTCTACTAGATGTTTCTATGTGACTGCCATTTAATTGGTCTGTATGAATATTTGTTGAGTGAATGAATGGAAGAAAGAAGTCTGGTGTACTTAAACATGGCATCATTATTCTGGCATAGGCATTATCTTTTGATACAGCCCCTTACTGCAGCTCAGTGCTGTGGTAATGTTTTCTTGAATGTGGCAGACCAAACTTGTGGCTGGATTAAAAAAAAAACCTGTAAGGCAGAATTTGATTGTTGAGATTCTTGTAAACAGAGATCAAAGTTAAAAGATTGTGTTACACTATAATGGTGGGAAAGAGGGTGGTTTTGGGTTAATTATAGAAGACAGGCAAGAAGAGAGAGGCAAGAATGGTGGTTTAACTGGAGAGTATAGAGCATTGATACAGAGGGGAGGATCTATCCTTTTGCAATACAGAGGAGGAAGTTATGGGAAAGCACTGAATATCTAGAGAAGGAATCTGCGAGGGGGATTGACATTACTTTCCTAGGAGACTGGGGGACAAGAAATGGAAAAGTTGCACAGAAAGTTGTTGGGAGATGAAATTGGCATGCTTAATCTGAAATGGTGCCATCACTATCCAGGGGAAATACCAGAAAGGAAAGATCAATACAATCAATGCGATGAGTGAGAATGAGAAGGTAGATTTGGGAATAACACTGAAATTAATCTTGAGGGATCATAGGATGTTTGGTTATCAGCAGAAGTGGTAAGATATTAAGGATGGCCATAGGGATAGCTGATGATGAGAAAAAAATCTGATTTTATAAAACGAAACTCTATAAGATTTTAACAACTATTTAAATATAAATCTTAATTGCATATTTTTTAGACTGTACTGTTAAATTTGATAAATAGTTTTGGACATACTCAGTTTTTATTAGGGATTCCAGGTATGCAAATTATGACCTAAAATAATAAATTGATTAGTCAAATTATAGAAAAGATATATGAAACCAAGATGAGTCACTGGCAATTATATAAAAGCAGAATAGTGTAGTAGTTATAGCACAAGCTCTGAAGTAAGACTAACCTTAAATTTCATCTTTCTCAATGAATAGTGATATGACTTGGGCCCCAGTTTCATCTGTAATTGGAGATAATAATTATACCCACCTTAAAAGGCTACTGTAAGATAAAATGAGTTAATATGAAGCACTTAGACATGTACCTGGCATACACACAATTATGCTATTAGATGTCTTTTTATTATGTATATCAGGCATTGTGCTAGTGCTTTCACATATGTTATTTAATTAGATGATTATATATGTATATTGAATCAGTATATTCCTTTATTTCATATATGAACTGAGTCTGCCATAAATAAGTATATAAAATATATAAAGCAAGTTTAATCTTTAATCTTTGAATGGAACCTTTTAGTCATTTTTTTTTTTTTACTTACATACTGTAAATGAAAAGCTGAGATAAATACCCACATGATTCAGGTTGAAAAATCGCTTTAAAAAATATTTTAAAATCCAAATCATCCATGTGTTTAAAATAAAAATACCTCTTCATAGTAGGTTATGTTTTACATTTCACATGTGATTATAATCAGTCTTTGTCTTCGTGTCTGTATTTTATTTTTATAATTTACCTTTGATTTTCAAGCAACTGAATTCCAATTTGATCATCAATGAGATTAATACAACTTTTGGCAATTACAATGTGACTTCTGGTTCAGTTGCATTACTAAAATCTGATTAGAAGATGTAGCTAGTCCTTTGGTTTTGAATTTATTTTCTTCAGAAGTCTTGCCAGTTCAAAAAGAGGAACTGATTTATTAGGGATCATCATCTTCATTCTTTCTTTTTCCACTAACAATATCCTTGAGAAGTTATTTTCACTCTCAAAGCTTTAAATGACACACACACACATATACACACACACACTGATGATTTACAGACTTGATTGCACCAGCAGGATTATTCTTCTCAACTCCAGATGTACGGTATAGCTGTCAATTATAAAACTCTGCTTGCTTATATTATAGACACTTCAAATTCACCTTGTCTATATCTGAAATTATTGTTTTCCCCAAATCTACTTCTCGTTTTGTGTTTTTTCTCTCAAAGGATTGTCTTCTTATCTTCCCAGTTGCTGAAGCCAGAGTTCTGGGAGTCTTTCTCCATGTCTTTCTCTTCTTCAGTCAAGTCTTAAGACTTCTCAAAATCTCCGAAATCAATCCACTTCTTCCGTTGCTCCTTCTGCTTTTATAGTTCATACCACTCTCACTTGAGTTTCTTACCTAAAACAGTGAACAGCTACCTAATTGTTCACCCTGCTTCCTCACTTGCCTTCTTCCAATTCAGTCTGCTTATTGTAGTAGGTTAAACACTGGTGGTATCTCTACGGAAGTAGTTTGCTCAACCTTCCTTCCGAGGAGTAGTTGGTGGGTTTGAACTGCCAGCCTTCTGGTTAGCAGTCACGTGCCTTAGGCACTATGCTACCAGAGCTTCTTAATAAGTGGTAGCTAATAGTATTCTATCTTATTTATAAAGCATATGGTAGATTTTGTGTTTATTTTTTCTTTCTATTGAAAGATAATAAAAAATGTGATGGCAGTAATATTTCTTGTGTATATTATAACTAAGTGCTTCATGCATGTTACAGCTAAAACTGAACTTGTTAAATTTGTTAAGAGGGATTAACTATTAGTAAATTGATAATTATGATCTCATTTGTGTTCTGTTTTCGGTTACATAAGACTATCTGCAATTTTGAGTTATCTTGTTGAAGTGTTAGGCTTTGTAGTTTTTGGCAAGGATTAATACAGTTAGCCATGGACACCTTAGTTCAGATACATCAGTTAAAATCTAACCATTTCAAGCCATTTATAATTCCAAATATGCTAGTCTTGTTCATGATTTTTTTTTTTTAATATCTTGTTCTTTCCATGAAATGTTTTCCTAAGATTCTTTCCATTATTAAAGCTCTGCTCATATCTCATCTACTTTATGAAAGCTCTTCTTTCTCCGAGTCCCGTTAGCTCCTCTTTCATTTGTGCTTCCATAATGCTTTGTTATTCTCTTGGTCTCAGAACCAAGAGATGGCCATAGAGATAACTGATGATGAGAAAAAATCTGAGTATAAGATTATTTTATGTCTCTCTGTTGAACAATGATTTATTTCTATTGAACTACACTGAATTATGAGGGCAAAAACTGTTTTACTTATTTTTACATATCAGACATTGAGTATCGTGCCCAGTACATACATGAACGCTGAAAATGATTTTTGTTGAACTAACTGGTTGGTAATAGATGTCCTTGATTATGTACAATAACTTTTATATGATCTATAACCAAATGAAGCAGTCAAGAACACAGCAAGGTAAACTGATGGAATAGCTTGTGTTTCATTAGCACTATGTGCTAGGCACTGTATCCCAAAAAGCCCTATAAAGTAAATATTCCTTATTTTGCATATGAGGAAATAAAAGCTTAGGGAGAGTCAGGAAATTACACAAGATACACTCACTGCTGTCCAGTCGTTTGGACTCATGGCGACCCCTCTTTGGTTTTCCCAGGTGGTGTCTCTATGGAAGTAGATTACACAGTCTTTCTTCCAAGGAGTGGCTGGTGGGTTTGAACCACCAGCCTTCTGGTTAGCAGTCAAATGCCTTAGGCACTGTGCCACCAGAACTCCTACAAGATACACAAAAACCAAAAAACCAAACCAAAACAAAAAACCTCACTGCCAGGAAGTTGGATCCAACTCCTAGTGACCCCTCCTTGGGTTTCCAAGGTGGGGAGCTCTGGTGGCATAGTGCCTAAGGCATTTGACTACTAACCAGAAGATTGGTGGTTCAAATTCACCAGCCACTCCTCGGAAGGAAAATGGGGCAATCTATCTCCGTAGTGATACTGCCTTGGAAACCCAAGGAGGGGTCACTATGAGTCGAAATTGACTTGATGGGAGTGAGTTTGTTTTTTTGTTATCACTGTGGAAGTAGATTGCTCAGTCTTCCTTCTAACAAGATACACAGAGGTGTTTAAAAGAAGTGGGATTTAAAAATGGGCTTGTCTGATCCCATAGTCCTTCCTCTTAATCACAAATGTTATGTTGCCACTTTATTTAATTTTTAGTATATCTAAATATATTCTTTTCACTAAATCATGTACATTATTTTATTTTCTACATTTATAATTTATAAATCTATGACCCAAATGACCAATTGTAATTATAGTATTTTGTCTTTAATGACTATTTATAATTAAATTACTTTCTTTATAGTTTGGAAGACTTTATATTAGTTGGACAGAAATAACTTCTAGAAGCCATATGATTTAATGTAATTCATGTAATTTTATATTATGTCCATTTTTAATAGTAGGTGAAATTAAATCTATTGTCTTTTATACATAATTTTTTTTTCTTAAACAATTTTCAGTTTCTTCCTTTGAGTTAATGGAGTGTCCAATTAAGATTTTATTTGTGGAAAGAGCACTTCTTTTTGTGACATTTGAGGATTTAATTGCTTTTATGGAAACTAATCTCTTTATATACTCACTGCCCTCGAGTTGGATCTTACTCATAGGGACTCCTCCTTGGGTTTCCGAGGCGGCATCACTACAAAAGTAGATTGCCCAACCTTCCTTCTGAGGAGTGGCTGGTGGATTTGAACTGCCAGCCTTCTGGTTAGCAGTCAAATGCCTTAGGGACTACAACACTAGAGCTCCCATTCTCTTTATATATATATATATATATATATATATATATATATATATATATATAACACAGCACATCTTAATATATTCTAATATGTAGCATGTTTTTGTTTAAATTGAATGAAATGTATGGAAAAAATTTCATCTGTAAATACTTACTTAGCATTCAATCAAAATGTTGCTTAGATTTTATCACAGTTTTTATTTCACTAACAAACTCTTAAAAACTCTTGTTTTGAGAATGGACTTAATTATTTCTTTTTTGTTTTGTCTTTTCTATCCTTTCTAACTTGCTTTCGTGGATATTCACACCAGGAGGACAGAGTGGTTAGAGTCTTTTTTCTGCTTAATATTATTTTTTTCTTTATTATTATTGCTAACTTTAATTTTATAACTATATTTAGTTTATAGATTTCTAAGTGTTTTCTTACAGATGTAGTGCATGATAATTTCTAAACAGTATGACATATTTTAAGCATGCTGTATGATTTTATTGAAAAATACGTTTTATTATATATGAAAAAGTTGATTTTTTTTTATTTCTAAAGAGCCTTGATTCTTTAAAACTTAATATTTTCAAAGACATCTGATTATTGTCCTCATTGTGACAAGGATTCCTTTATTCTTATAATGTTTCTCTAAACTCATTATTGTACTGATCAGATTTTTAAAAAGATGCTTCAGAGTTAGTACACAGATCCAGTCTTTGTAATAAAGAATCACAATAACAGTGAACATGGATTTTCAGATGTAATTCAGTTGATTATAAATATATATATATATTTGTTGTTGTTTGCCATCGAGTCAGACCCGACTCATATCGACCCCTCCTTGGGTTTCCAAGGCAGTATCACTACGGAAGTAGATTGCCCAGTCTTCCTTCCGAGTTTTCTTAATGATGTTTTGAAGATTGGTAAAATGATACCTAGGTTGAATATTGTATATAATTATAATTTTAAAATACTCAGGTATATGGGATTAGACTAGGATGGGTCTTAATAATCAGCTGGTCAGTACACTTAGGGGGTCTGATTTGGATCTGTATTTGCTCTGGAGACTGGTGGCCTCCTGCAGATATAGATAATATCCTTCTATTCTGCTTCTTTATGATGAGTCAGACTAAAACTTGAGGTCTTTTCCAGTTTCAAATGGGCATAAAACCTTCAGAAGACATCCTTTAGCTGAGATCTTCTACATGGTGGCCTTTTTTGTTTGTTTGTTTAAATTTTTATCAATTATTTTCCCTCTAAAGTCCTTCAGTGACTAGGCTGGTGGTGAGAAATATTGTATGACTTAGAAGCTAGAATGGGGATTGAGAATGAAATCTCTCAGCATAGGAAAGGAAGACGAGACTACTTAATTTTTTTTTTTTTTTTTTTTAATTTATAAGATTCCTACCAAACCTTCAAGGGAGTTTTGAAGGTACTTAGTTCAGTTGCTGTAGGCATGTCCCATACTGTGTGCATCATCCTGGATCCAAGGCTGATTCCCTAGAAAACCTTTCAGCTTTCTACCAGCCCTCCTTAGTAGCTGACTGACAAATGGTGCAATTTAGGCAATCCAAACCTTTGGAATTTCTACCCTTGTGTCCAGAGTTCACACAGGATGCATCAAAGCCTGATTATTGCCTGTGATTTTTATAATGAGTTCATAAATCTACTTTTTGAACCAAGGTTTGACTAACTAGATTATAGTATACTAATTTTATGTGGGGTTGGAACATTGCAAATAAAATTCAACAGGTCTTTTTGTGACACTCTTTATGCAGCATTGTCCAGTAGAAATTTGAGCAATGATAAAGATGTTCTGCAATCTTCACTGTCTATCACAGCAAGCTCTAGTCACTTGTTGTTACTGAGTAATTGAAATGTGGCTAGTGTGACTGAGGAAATTTTAAATTTATTTAATTGTTCTAAATAGACATATGGGGCTAATGGCTAAAGCCTAGAAAGCAAACATTTTATTGCCTATTCAACCCCTAAGGAACAACAAGAAGCTCTGATGGCTTAGTGGTTAAGGCATTTGGCTATTAACCAATGGTTGGTGGTTTGAATCTACCAGCTGCTTTGCAGAAGAAACACATGGCAGTCTACTTCTGTAAATTTTTACAGCCTTGGAAACTCTATGGGGCAGTTCTGCTCTGTCTATAGGGTTGCTGTGAGTCAAAATTGACTTGATGGCAGTTGGTTTGGTTTTTAGTTTTTAAGGAGCAATACACAAACCCCTGTAATCACTCTGGCAGTATGATGTGTGTACTATTAAGGGATGGGAAAGCTGTACAGACCCTGAAGAAGGTATACTTGCCAATGCCAATCTCATGTATAATCAAAGAAGATAATTAGATAAGGAACATCTTCCCAAAGGGCAGAAGTGGGATATGAATGACAAAGATCAAAGGAGGGCCACGTAGAGAGCAAAATTAGAGGCTGCCTGATTAGATAACCAAGGAATTTATGCCATTATTCTGCTGTGTGCTATGGAGACTACTGTGTATTTCCCAATCTTCGTTTTTCTGAATGAGAGTTTTTATTACAGTTACTCTGTTCTTTCTTCAATACATCATTATGTGCTGGGTGTGTTGGGAGCATTTAATTGCTCTTTTAGTGAACAGGAGTGAATTGTGAATTATTGGGCTTACTTTCCTCAGATCAACCCTTCATTTTAACTATAGAATGAACTGAATGTAAATTGAATTCTAAAGGTGATAGAGTAGAATATGAGGGACTTCAATGGCTTTAGATAACATCTATGTATCGATGTCTTATAAATGTAAATTCTCGTTCTGACCTGCACTTTGGAGTCATATATCCAATTCTCAACTTGATATCTCTTCTTGGATATATAATGTACATGTCAAACTTAATATGGACCCTTTCCTCAACAACAACATCATATACCCTGTTCTTCAGGGTAAAAATCAAGGCATAATCCTTTATTCCTCCCTTTTCCCTGCTTAACGTTTTAAGTAGGTGAGTTTATCACCAAGTCCTCTTGGCTTCTCCCTCTAAAACATATCTTTCCATTGCTCTTGCTATTATTACCTTGGTCTAAGCCACTATTCTGTCTTACTTGGGCTCCTACAGTAGCTTCCTAATTTGTTTCTCTGCTTCCTTTTTATAATCCTGACTCTATAATAATCTGCTAAGGTGATATTTTTCAAAATATAGTCAGATTATGTCATTCCTCTGCTTAAATCTTTTAAGTGCCTTCCCATAAAATTTTGTACTGGAGCTTATAAGGAGACACTATGATCTGGCTTTTGACTTTCTCTCCAACATCATCTCCTACAGTTTTCCCCCTCACTGCTTTTTTTCCCAGGCATTTCTGTTCCTGAAGCCACCAAGCCCTTTCCTACCTACGTTTATTTGCATATGTTGTTTCCTCTACCTGGAATACGCTTCACCAGCTAGCTTTTCACATGGTGAGCTCATTCTCATGTTTGGTATCAGCTTACCTGTCATCACTGCAGAGTGACTGCCCTCTGTAACATGTCCAGTACCCGGTTCCAAACCACTTGCTTTCTGTCTGTTATCATTCTGTTAATTTTCTTCAAGACACACATGTATAATTATCTTGTTTATATATCTGATTATGTATCAATTGTCTGTTTCTTTGGCTAGAATGTAAGCTCCATGTGGACAAGAACTAGTCTGTGTTCTTTATCATTGTATCTCTAATAAGTAGCATCGTATTTAACACATAGTTGTTGTTGTTGTTGTTATGTGCCATCGAGTCGGACCCGACTCATAGCGACCCCTCCCTGGGTTTCCGAGGCAGTATCACTATGGAAGTAGATTGCCCCATCTTCCTTCCGAGGAGTGGCTGGTGGGTTTGAACCGCCAGCCTTCTGGTTAGCAGTCAAGTGTCTTAGCCACTATGCTACCAGAGCTCTTAACACATAGTAGTAGGTGCTTAATAATTACTTATGAATAAATGAATAATTAAGTGACTGAATGAAATAGATATTTTCTGATATCATGATGTTTCAGATGAAATAATACAAAGATATAAATGAGACAATTATTTTATTAGTTCCAAGACATAATAGCATCATGAAACCTAAAAGGAAGTGGAAAGATTTCAAATTTCAGTCACTTTGATTTATGCTTCAGGTATTTACAGTGGTTAAAATTGTGTCAGGCGTGCTGAGTGAGCCTAGCTACCATTGGCTGTATAGGTCATGTGATTCTTCCTCTGTTAATATCAGCTTTCTAACTTTTGGCCTAATCATTTGGTATTAAGAGAACTTAGAAAATGAAATTGAACAGTTCAATTAGACTAGGTCTTAATGATATATCTTGGGGTCTGTCCTACTTTTGAGGGTTGTTCTTATTATATTGGATGGTGGAAGCAGATTACAATGGACATAGGCTAGAAAGGTGTGCTCTGATCTGGAGCTCTCCCAGTAAGGTAACTATCACCTGTAATGGAAATTCAGGTCCAGTGCTTCATTACAGACTCTCTGGATGCAAACTATCTGGGAGCCCATCAAAGTGTCATCAACCTGGGAGCTGACCAAATTGGATCTCTAAGAATAGCTCTACATTAGCTCTAGCCACCCACAGGGTATCTAACCTGGGCTTTCAGTGAATAGGTAGTGATTCCTCAAGGACTTGTGTCTTTTAGGCAGGATGTGCTAGCTTAATTTATTGTGCAGAATTTTAAAAAAAGTGTATATTAAAATAGAAGTTGCTGAGTTGTGTCCCTTTTTAAAATGCCAACACATTGTGTTTCTTGGAGTTCATGGTAAGTTTATACAGCTCCAGATGGCATCTAGTAAGGCTGGTATGCTAACACCTAGACATGTGGTATTAGAATTCATTGAGATGCTGAAAAAAGCAGAGAAGTGGCCATTTATAAGTAAGATAATGTTCACCAGAGGTATACTAAAAGTAGCCTATATAAGAACTATGAAAATACAAGGGCCATTGACTTGATTAATATATTGGGCTTGAGAATAAAGAGGGTGTGTTAGACTGGGTTTTCTAGAGAAGCAAAACCAGTAAAGCTTATATATATAGAGAGAGAAAGATTATATATATATAGAGAGAAAGAGAAATTTATCTTAGGAAAACGGCTCACACACTTATAGAAGCTGGCAAGTCCCAAGTTCTTGGATCAAACGTTAAACTGGAGGCTTTTCCAGACTCACACAGCTGCAGGGGCTGAGGCGTTCAAGGTTGTCAGGCAGTATACTGGCTGTTGATTCCAACAAATGATGAATCTAAGATCTCCAGGCCGAATGGTGGATTGTTTGCTCACGGACAGTTGTAGGCAGCACAATAGAATCCCAGTCCACAGAAGAGTGTCTCTTTTCCCAGGGTGTCCATAAATATACTGGATGCAGGCCACACCCCTAGGGAAACTCCCTTTTAGTGGATTGGCTGCTCAAACCTACATCTGATCCCATCATGGGAACAACCCACACCACAATTGCTTAAACCACACAGAATTGTGGTCCAGCCAAGTTGACACACAGCTCCAACTATCACAGAGGGTAAAGAGAAAGTGAATATTTGCTCCAAAATCCAACACTTTTAATTGCATGTTTTATCAAAAAGAAATCATTCTGTTTAATGCTTCTGTGCTTTTTCATACATCGTTTTCAGTGTCTGGAATCCCCTTCTTTATTTTGCCTGTTTAAGAAATTCATACCGATTCTTCCAAATCTATTCTAGATATACCTATCTTCAGTAAAGGTAGTAAGATTTAACAACTCTTTCTCAATATTTTCTATATGTTGTTAGCACTGTATTTATCAGACTTTACTGTGGTTTATTAATTTACTTATGTGTCTCACTTGTTAGTCTTTTGAGGGCAGAGATTGTATTTTATTAATTTCTTTATCATAAGCATATGGCACAATTAGTAAAAGATAGTAGATGCTTGCATGATTGATAGTTAGATTGCTTAAAAATCATCAAAGCCTGGACGGCAAGCATTCAGAAAGTATAATTGACTAATCAGAATAAAACAAAACCGAACTCACTGCCATCAAGTTGATTCCAAGTCATAGTGACCCCTATTGGGTTTCTGAGATGGTAAATATTTACGGAAGTAGATTGCCCCGTCTTGCTTCTGCAGAGCAGGTGGTGGGTTTGAAATGCACTGTACCACTAGAATAGACACTTGTTATTACCTCATACTTTTTTTGTACTGGCTAGACACTAGTCCTAGGTGCTTACCAAAGCCAATAGTATAAATAAATAATAAGTAGGCAAGGACTATTTCTTTCTTTCTTTTAAATAGTGATTATATGTGATTTTTGGTCCTCCTCCTTGGGTAGAATATATAGTGACTTTTTCCTAATACTATTTTACAATTAATTGAAGGGAATAAGCTGATAGAACTTATTTTCTTCACTTGGATGGGAAATATTTTAATTTTCTTGTTTTTCTGTTGACTTATCTTTCATAAATGATTATACTCTATAGGTGCTATAAGGGAAAGAGGTTTAATGCTTTGCTATGCTTATTTTGACTCAACAATAATTAAAGCCATTGTATGCAATTAAAAAATAGAAGCTGACATATTACTACCTCATCATGCCACTTATACTTCCACCTTTGGGAGGGAAAGCATGACACTATTGAGACTGAGTCTTTTCTAAGCAGTAGGAAATGTTAAGCAAGAAGGCAAATATGAAGGTAGTAAGTTATTTTGTGGTTCATCCATAAACTTATCAGATTGTCTCTGCATTAAATATCACTATAAAAATTCATTTCAAATGGATATGGTATGAATTTTTATGCTAACATATTCTTGTTTACTTGAGCTTATTTAGATTTGTTAATGTAAAAAAATGGAAATTTGTTTAAGAATATCTGTATTTATTATTTTTAATAAATAGTATTGATGCCAAAATGCATATTTTTCAAATTGCATACCACAAGTACCTATAGAAAAATAAAAATGAATATATTCCTGAAAAACTGTCTTCAGAACAGAATTGCACATATCAAATCATGTTCCAATGATTTTCATTAAAAAATGGAAGATGTATTGCCACCCTTAGCATTCCTAAATAGGGTACTGTTATAGTTGATACTACACCCCCCCCCCAAAAAAAAAAACCACCCACTGCCATTGAGTCAATTCTGACTAGCAACCCTCATTGGGTGTTTTTTAACCCCCAACCTTTTGGTTAGCAGTCAAATGCCTTACCCACTGTGCTATCAGAGCTCCTTAATACCACCTCAGCCTTTATATTATCAAGCCTACTGTTGCTGCTCATGTACCAGTTGATAGGAATTGGCAGGTGAGAGTATTGGAGAGAAAACATACATCGTATTTGAGAACTTTATGCTATGTATTTAAAGTAGACACCATGAATTTAAAATTCCCAAGCAATATGCAAATATTCCTTAATAGAAAAGCAGTAAATATGTTTAATTTACTTGTATTTAGGGGATACCTAAACATATAATATATCAACAACTGTGCCCAGAGATTATGGAGTTGAATAAAACTCAGTATTTCCTTCTAAAAGTGTTTAATTATCTTCATTTTATATATGGAAAAGAGAGCTTCAAATAGGTTAAGTAATCTGCCCATAGTTCCACAATTTATGTGTCAGATCTGGAATGCTTTATCTCAGGACTTTATGAATGCTTGTCCTTGCATTGGTTATATCAGAATTATTTGGGGGAATATATTTTAAAAATTACACATGTCCATGTACAGTGGATTAGCTGAATTAGAGTATCTGAGGAAAGCTAAGAAGTCTATATAGTTACCCAGATAGTTACCAAGATGCATAGTTAGGTTTGGAAACCACTGGTTTCTCTGATGGTCCTGTGGTTAAAGCATTGGTCTGCTAACCAGAAGGCTGGTGGTTCAAACCTACCAGCCACTCTGTGGGAGAAAGATGAGGCAGTCTATTTCTGTAAAGATTTATAGCCTTGGAAACCCTATGGGACACTTCTACTCTGTGAGTTGGAATCAACTCATCAACTTGATGGTAATGGGTTTGGTTTTATTTACTTAAAGATTGTTCATGAGAGACCAGTTGCTAGAAAAGGATATCATGGTGGGTAAAGGGTCAACAAAAACAAGGAAAATCCTCAATGAGATAGAGTGACACAATTACTGAAACAATGGACTCAAACATGCCAATGATACTAAAGATGTTGCAGGACCAGACAAAATTTTGGTCTGCTATCTAGAAGGTTAGGAGCTCTGGTAGCATAGTGCCTAAGGCACTTGACTGCTAACCAGAAGGCTGGCGGGTCAAACCCCCCAGCCACTCCTCGGATGGAAGGTTGGGCAATCCTACTTCTGTAGTGATACTGCCTCGGAAACCCAAGGAGGGGTCGCTATGAGTTGGGGCCGACTCGACGGCAAATAACAACACAACAAAATAGAAGGTTGGACAATCTACTTCCGAAGTGATACCACCTCGGAAACTCAAGGAGGGGTCACTATGAGTCGGGTCTGACTCGACGGCACATAACAAGAACAAGAACAAGAACAACAACAACAAATATAAAGGGTACAGCATATATAAGGTGGCCATGATAACTAATAATGGTAACTAACAACAACAAAGATCATTCCTTCTGCAACTTGAAGCACTGTCTTTCTCTCAGTGTTGACACTCAGAAATCAGTATGTCATGAATCTTAGGTTCCTAAAGGTAGAGTATGTGTGAAAAATAAAATTATGTACTAATTTAAACCTTTGACCAGGAAATAGTTCATAAATGTGAACCTTGTCCCTGGTGAGAGAGCATAACTGCTTTTTGTACCTTAATTCAGAATGGATAGGAAATGACTGATTTAGATAGGTACTGTTTGTGTAAGCATACGAAGTTAGCATGCTGTTAGTGTTCAGGAATATGTAGCTTTTCATCTTTTGTCAGAATAGTCACTTCTATTAGAACTGTGAGGCAGTGAAGGGAAAGGGGTGAAATATATTTTTAATATCCCATTTTGGAATTCAGAATGTATTTTCCTACAGAAACAGTTTTTATAAGTGATGATTAAATAGAATTTTAGTGGATATTATGGCATAGGTCATGCTGACTTAACCTAGATGTCTACTGGCTTTTTAGTAGTCAAAAGGTTGGGAGGAAAGAAATGTCTCATCGGGCAAGGTTTGGCTTACAGGGCTGGCTCTAGAGATTGGTGATGAGTAGTCTACATAACACTGTCAGAAAATATTGTATATGTTAGCTTAGTGTAAGAAGGCTAGGGGATTGGGGAACCTGCCCAGTCTGGCATGTGGGGTAGTGCTAAAGGGGCACTGCTTCTTGTAAAATTAGAGGAGGTCAGAAGTAGGCATCTGCTGACCTCCTCTAACTTTATAAGAGGAAGACAGAATCACCATCAGCACCTAAGGCCTGTTCTATGAGGCCAGACATGCCATCACCTCCAGCCCTCTTACCATCCTTGACATCAACTGTCCCTCTTGCAGCACCCACCACCTCTTTGCTGGGTTTGATAATTCTCTGTAGTGACCACATGGAACTCACAGATTGTGGAATTTTTTAGGGAAGCAACAGGTTACAATTCAGGTTCAGGAACATGCTCAGGATATAGTTCTTTGATTAGGACGGTCTCCCCTCTGCTGTGCCCTTAGACATGTCTCTCTGGCCCTTGGCCTCTTGGCCTGGCCTCTATGTCTGTGGGCCAGGTAAGTCTGCTGCTCTGTCCCATGCCTCTTGGTTCCACTGCAGTCATCTCTAAGCTGGGCATCTCTCTCATCCAGGTGTCTCTCTCAGTTGGGCATCTCTCTCAGCCGGGCATCTCAGGAAGCAGTAAGATTCCCCCTCTGCCTCTAGGATGGCTCATTTTAAGCCTGGCAGAGTGGCAAAACTAACCAATCCCAACATCAGAGTTCTACACACCTGTGAGAGAGTGAACTTTTCCAGAAGATTACTTTGCGCTGCTCCAACAGAAATACCCAAGGTGGATGACTTTAACAATCAGGAGTTTAAAAGCAGCTTCAGTTGCTCATAGCAAATTCTACCATGGAGTTAATTGCCAGTCTCATTATAGGAAATAACTACTACCAGCTGCCCAGCCAAGTTGACACATATTTGCTTGGTCCCACCCAGTAATCCATGATAAGCCAGCCACAGGAGCAGCAGAAAGTGGGAGTTTGTGTGGAGGCAGGTTGTAGTAAGCCAGCCCCAGGAGCAGTGGAAGTCGAGAGTTTGTGTGTGTGGAGGCAAGCTGTGGTAAGCCAGCCCCAGGAGCAGCAGAAGGTGGGAGTTTGTGTGCATGGAGGAAGGCCATGGTAAGCCAGCCCTGGGAGCAGCAGAAGGCAGGTGTTTGCACCCTGGAGACAGGATGGGTAAGTGAGCATGGTGGGGGGAGACCAGGAAGTGAGCAGAGGAGTTTGGAATGGCTAAGGGAGACAAACTTGTCTGTCAGTTTGTCATACTGTGGTGGCTTGAGTGTTACTGTGAGTCTGGAGGCTATGCCACTGGTGTTTCAAATGCCAGCAGGGTTATCCATGGTGGACAGGTTTCAGCGGAGCTTCCAGAATAAGACAAAATCACAAGAAGGAAGAGGCCATCCACTTCTCAAAGAGTTAGCCAGTGAAAAACTTATGAATAGGAGTGAAACACTGTCTGATATATTACTGGAAAATTTTATGAGTAGCCCTGAAACATTGTGTGATATAGTGCTGGAACATGAACCTCTCAGGTTGGGAGGCACTCAAAATATGACTGGAGAAGAGCTGTCTTCTCTGAGTAGAAAACCAAAAACCAAACTCACTGCTATCAAGTCAGTTCGACTCATAGCAACTCCTCCTTGGGTTTCTTAGGTGGTATCTCTATGGAAGTAGATTGCCCAGTCTTCCTTCCGAGGAGTGGCTGGTGGGTTTGAACCACCAGCCTTCTGGTTAGCAGTCAAATGCCTTAGTCTGTGCCACCAGAGCTCCCTCCTCAGAGTAGAGCTGACCTTAATGATGTGGATAGGGTAAAGCTTTTAGGACCCCCATTTGCTGATATGGTATGTCTCAAGATGCGAAGAAACAGCTGCAAACATCCATTAATAACTGGAACATGGAATGCACAAAGTATGAATCTAGGAAAACTGGAAGTTGTCAAAAATGAAATGGAACGCATAAAGATTGATATCCTAGGCAACAGTGAGCAGAAGTCGACTGGTTTTGGCCATTTTGAGTCAGATGATGATATGATCTATAGTGCCAAAAATGACAAATTGAAGAGAATGGCGTGGCATTCATCATCACAAAGAATGTATCAAGGTCTATCCTGAAGTACAATGCTGGCAGTGATAGGATAATATCCATACATCTATAAGGAAGACTAGTTAATACTACTATTACTCAAATTTACACACCAACCACCAAAGCCAAAGATGATGAAATTGAAGATTTTTACCAACTTCTGCAGTCTGACCGAACACGCAATCAAGATGTGCTAATTATCACTGGTGATTGGAATGCAAAAGTTGGAAACAAGAATCACGGGTAGTTGGAAAATATGACCTTGGTGATAGAAATAACGCTGGAGATTGCATGATAGAATTTTGCAATGCCAGTGACTTATTCATCACAAATACTTTTTTTCAACAGCACAAATGGCAGCTATACACATGGAATTCTCCAGATGGAGTACACAGGAATCAGATTGACTACATCCGTGGCAAGAGTTAATGAAGAAGCTCAATATCTTTAGCCAAAACAAGGTCAGGAACTGATTGTCGAACAGACCATCAACTGCTCATATGCAAGTTCAAGTTGAAGCTGAAGACAATTAAAAGAAGTCCATGAGAGCCAAAATATGACCTTGATTACATCCCTCCTGAATTTAGAGATCATCTAAAGAATAGATTTGATGCATTGAACACCAATGACTGAAAACCAGAGGAATTGTAGGATGACATCAAGAACATCATCCATGAAGAAAGCAAAAGGTCATTAAAAAGGCAGGAAAGGAAGAAAGGATCAAAATGGATGTCAGAAGAGACTCTGAAACTTGCCCTTGAACAGAGAGTAGTAAAATGGATGGATGAATTAACAGGATAAAAGAGCTGAACAGAAGATTTCAAAGAGCAGCTTGAGAAGACAAAGTCAATTATTATAATGAAATGTGCAAAGATATGGGTTGGAAAGCCAAAAGTGAAAAACATGCTTGGCATTTTTCAAGCTGAAAGAACTGAGGAAATAAATTAAGCCTCAAATTGCATTGTTGAAAGATTCCATGGGCAATATGTTGAATGATGCAAGAAACATCAAAAGAAGATGGATGGAATACACAGAGTCACTATACCAAAAAGAATTGGTAGATGATCATCCATTTCAGGAGGTGGCATATGATCAAGAACCAATGGTGTTGAATGAAGAAATCAAAGCTGCACTGAAGGAAAAACAAGGTGAAAAACAAGGCTCTGGGAATTGGCAGAATACTCACTGAGATGTTTCAACAAATGAGTGCTCCTCTGTAGGCACTCACTTGGTTATGCCAAGAAATTTGGAAGACAGCTACCTGGTCGACTGACTGGAAGAGATCCATATTTGTACTCATTCCAAAGAAAGGTGATCCAACAGAATGTAGAAATTATTGAACAATATCATTAATATCACATGCAAGTAAAATCTTACTGAAGATAATTCAAAAATGGTTGCAGCAGTATATTGATAGAGAACTTCCAGAAATACAGACTGGATTCAGAAGAGGATGTGGAATGAGGGATATCAATGCTGATGTCAGATGGATCTTGGCTGAAAGCAAAGAATACCAGAAGGATGTTGACTTGTGTCTTATTGCCTGTGTAAAAGCATGCGATTGTGTGGATCATGACAAATCATAGATAGCATTGAAAAGAATGGGAATTCTAGAACCTTAATTGTACTCATGAGGAAGCTGTACATAGACCAGGAGGCTGTTTGAACAGAACAGGGTAATACTGCATGGTTTCAAATCAGGAAGGGAGTGCGTCAGGGTTGTATCCTTTCACCAAACTTATTTCATCTGTATGCTGAGCAGATAATCTGAGAAGTTGGCCTATATGTAGAAGAGCCTGGCATCAGGGTTGGGGGAAGGCTTATTAACAACCTAGATATGCAGATGACACAACTTTGCTTGCTGAAAGTGAGGATGACTTGGAGCACTTACTGATGAAGATTAACGACTACAGTCTGCAGTATGGATTACACCTCAATATAAAGAAAACAAAAATCCTCACAACTGGACCAAAGAGCAGGCTCATGATGAATGGAGAAAAGATTGAAGTTCATATTACTTGGTTTTATGATCAATACCAATGGAAGCAGGAGTCAAGACATCAAAAGACATATTGCATTGGTCAAATCTGTTGCAAAAGACCTCTTTCAAGTGCTGAAGAGCAAAGCATATCTCTTTGAAGACGAAGATGCACCTAATCCAAGCATGGTATTTTCAATTATCTTATATGCATGTGAGAGATGGACAAAGAAAAAGGACGTCTGAAGAAGAATTTATGCTCTTGAGTTGTGGTGTTGGCAAAGAATGCTGAAGGTACCATGGTCTGTTCAAAGAACTAACAAATCTGCCATGGAGGAAGTGCAGCTGGAATGCTTCTTGGAAGCAAGAATGGCAGACTTTGTCTCTCGTACTTTGGTCATGTTGTCAGAAGAGACCATTCCCTGGAGAAGGATGTCATGCTTCGTAAGGTGGATCATCAATGAAAGAGAGGAAGGCCCTCAACGGGATGGATTGACACAGTGGCTGCAGCGACGGGCTCAGGTATAGTAGGGACCTTGATGCTGGCACAGGAACAGGCAGTGTGTTGTTCTGTTGTACATAAGGTTGTTGAGTCGGAGACGACTTGACGGCACATAACAGCAACAACAGCCTAGTAATCCGGTGGGAGTTACAAAGATTATGGCTAGAAAAGCAATACCATGTAATTCACTACACTGCAGGTAGATGGGAAGGCTAGATATTATAAGCAGTAACTGAGATGGCAGTTCAGAAATTGATCTTGAAATTTATATGTTAATATACGTCCTTTGCTAATGTAGTTCCTTAACATGATATTAATGTGATTTCTTAATGTGGCAAAAGTTATGTATATATGGATCCTATTTACTAACCCATCACATAAAAAAACATTTTAACATCCTAGATGTAATAATAGTTGCACTATTAATGGTTACATCTATTAATCAAGTTAATAAAATTAAGAAAACCATGATTACATGTAGAATAAGTCTGCCATGTGCATTGTTCATGTGCAGCTTCTAGTCAATGGAGGTTATGCTATTGTCTGATTTGAAAATATTCTCTAACATTTGGTAACTCTAGATTATTGGGATGAAAAACCCAAAGTATAGTTTATTTACAACTTGTCTAGCTTTAAGGACCATTAACAACATTTCTCTCATTGCCTATATACAGTCAGCATCTGTATTTGTTGATTATTTGTCTTATGGTTTGTTGATATCTCATAGTTTTCTGTTTCCTTTTATCTTGCAAGAATATACAACTTTATGCTCTAAGGAAGTATTTGAGCAGGTACAATTTTGTTTGGTCAGGTATTATGCAAACTTAAAAGGAATAAATCTAAAACTTCTCCATTACAAATATAACAATGGCTGAAAGTTTTTGATATGTGAGCATACCTTGTCTTGTTGTGCCTTGCTTTATAGAAATGTTTTTTTTTTTTTTTAAACAGTTGAAGGTTTGTGGCCACCCTGGGTCAAGCAACTCTGTTAGCACCATTTTTCCAACAGCATGTGTTCACTTCATGTCTCTGTATCATATTTTGGTAATTCTTACAATATTTGAAACTTTTTCATAATGTTATTGCACACTTAAGAGACCACAGTATAGTATAAACATAACTTTTATATAAATTGAAAACCAAAAATTCGTGTGACTTGCTTTATTATGATATTCACTTTACTGGATTGGTCTGGAACCAAGCCCATGATATCACCGAGGTATGCCCTTCAACAACCTAAAAACGGCCCTTTCATTTCAAGTTCTATTCCCAAGTTAAAGAAATACACTTCTATTTCCAGTTTCCTATTAATTAAAATAACTTAGGATTGTTTCCCTCTAATCTGTTAAATCACAAAACTAGATTTTCTGATGTTGTACCATCCTTACATTTTTGAGGTTAAGCCATGATTGATTGTAATGTTTTTTTAGTTATGTTGCATTTGATTTACTTTTTACCTTTTCTGTCTCTATTTTGTTTAGCATAATGAAATAACATTAAGATTCATCCATATTGTAACATGAATTAATACTTCATTTCTTTTTATGCCTGAATAATATTCCATTGTATGGCTAGATCCCATATTGTTTGTCCATTCATTGGTTGAAGAACATTGGGATATCTTTACTTTTTGGTTATTGTGAATAATGCTGCTATGAACATTCATATATAAGTAGTGTGAACAGATGTTTTAAATTGCCTTGGGTATAAATACCTAAGAGTGGAATTATTGTGTCATGTGATAATTCTGTATCTAGCATTTTGAGGAACCAAACTTTCTTTCATAGCAGCTGCACCATTTTATATTTTACTAGTAATGCACTGTTGTTGATGCTGTTATGTGCCGTCAAGTTGGACCCGACTCATAGCGACCCCTCCTTGGGTTTCCGAGGCCGTATCACTATGGAAGTAGATTGCCCCATCTTCCTTCTGAGGAGTGGCTGGTGGGTTTGAACCGCCAGCCTTCTGGTTAGCAGTCAAGTGCCTTAGGCACTATGCTACCAGAGCTCCCAGTCATGCACTAGGGTTACAATTTCTCCACATCCTCTCCAACACTTGCTAGTGTTTTTCTGATAATAGCCATCCTAGTGAGTGTGAGATAGTATGTCATTGAGGTTTTAATTTGTATTTCCCTAATAACCATAAGCATCTTTTCATGTGCTGTTGGCCACTTTTATATCTTCTTTGAGCAATTGTCTACTCATGTCCTTTGTTTAAAAAATTATCTATTTTTTTTGTGAAAATAGACATAGCAAAACATACACCAAGTCAACAATTTCTTCATGTATAAATCAGTGATTTTGTTTACATCCTTCAAGTTGTGCACCCATTCTTGATGTCATTTTCCAAGTTATATGACCACCATTAACATAAAAGCATTTCCTTCTAAACTTCTCATTGAACCTTTGAGTTCCTGTTGTCAGTTTGATCACATAGAGATGCTTCTTTGGAAGAGCATAATGCTCAAGGTAAACACTGTTGCCTAGTTAAGCTAAATTGGTTTGGTTTAAAGATGACTTCAGGGGATAGTTTCAGTTTAAGGTTTAAAAAAGGCTTAACCATTACCTCAGGGCAATAGTTTTGGGAAGGGTGGTCATTGGTATCAGTGACTCCAGAAAGCCTAAATTGTGTGAGAATTTGAAATTCTGTCTGACATGAGCCTCCCTCACTCTCTCTGGTCAGGGTTCTTCTATAGAATCTTTGACCAAAAGGTTCAGTAATGGTAGTCGTCCTTGCTCCGAATTTTAACTGGCTTGTTTGTCTTTTGGTTGTTGAGTTGTAAGAGTTCTTTATGTATTTTGGATATGGACCTTTACCAGATATATGATTTCTAAATATTTTCTCTAATTCTGTGGTTTGCCTTTTCACTTTCTTTACAATGTCCTTCGATGAACAAATGTTTTTAATTTTGATGAAGTAAAATTAATCTATTTTTTCCTTTGGTTGCTTGTGCTTTCATGTCTAATAAATGGTTACTGTATCCAAGGGCACAAAGATTTAATTCTATGTTTTCTTATAAAAGTTTTATAACTTTACCTCTTAAATTTAGATCTTTGATCATTTTGAGTTAATTTTTGTATATGGTATGAGTGAGGGGTCTAAATCCTTTCTTTTGTATATTGCCATCCTGTTTACTATAGGAGCTCTGATAGCATAGTGTCTGAGGCACTTGATTGCTAACCAGAAGCCTGGCGGTTCAAACCCATCACCTACTCCTCAGAAGGAAGGTTGGGCAGTCTACTTCTGTAGTGATCCCATCTCGGAAACCCAAGGAGGGGTCGCTATGAGTCGGGTCCAACTTGATGGCACATAACAACAACAACAACAACATTCTGTTTTCTCAGCAATTTGTTGAAAAGACTATTCATTTTACATTGAATGGTCTTGGCATCCTTGTTAAAAATGAATTGGCTGTAGATGTATGGATCTATTTATGAATTCTCAATTCTGTCTTATTGATCTATATGTTTGCCCTTTTGTGAGCATCACACTTCTTGATTACCATAACTTTGCAGTAAGTTTTGAAACTGTGAAGTGTGATTTGAAGAAGTGTTTGATCACTATGTATATTTCTTTAGTATTTGTTCATCTGTTACCAAAAACAAACCCCAACTAGCCTGTGTTAAGACGTTTTATCAGCAATATAATTATATGATGTCAATAGTATTATACATAGAAATGGATATTTATCTAGAAAAATAAACACACTTCTACAAAAACACAAACAAACAAACAAACAAATAAATAAGTGTAGTAGTGTTTGAAAGTCAATTGCTATGTCTAAACAGTACCTCAGCTGAACAAGTTTGGAACATCTAAGACATGCTAGAAAGAGTATATTTTCATTTAAATATTTAAGCAATTTTAATGCATATACAAATAAAAATAATTTATTTCTGCATTTTAAAATTTATTAAAGAAGTATTTTTATCAGAAAAATTGTAGTAATATTTGAATTTGGAAAGTTTTTAAATGTTATTTTATTTCTTCTCAAAGGCAGTTTCATGAAACCCCCATGGTATTTGAGTTGTAGAAATTTGCTGAGGAAACATCTTAAAGAAAGTAGTGTATAACTGTGTTATAGTTCTATAATAAATAAATTAATTCAGTAATTGAACATATCTTGGATTTTTTAGTCACTAAGTGTGTAGCAGTGAACTAGCATGGAGAATATATTCTAGTAAGGAGATACAGACAACAAATGAGATAAATAAGTATTAGATGATATAAATATCCCAGAGAAAGTTAAAATTAAGATACTTAATTTTGGTGGTATTGAAATTTTAATTGGCGTAGTCTTAAAAAGTGATAGTTGAGCAACAACTTGAAAGAAGTGAGAGAGCTAGCTTTTTAGATATTTAGGGGGAAAACAGTCCAGTCCACAATGAGGGAATAGGAGGTATAAAGTTTCTGAGGTGGAGCATGCTTGATAGGTTGGAAGAATAGCAAGAACATTAATGACTGGGCAGAGCAAGTCGCGGAGAATGGTAACAGTGGGATTAGAGAGTGAGAGTGCAGAGGACCTTTTGAATCATTGTAAGGACTTTGGCTTCTATTCTGAGCAAACTGGGGAACATCAAAATGAGAAGGGGCCCAGAAAAGTAACATAATGTGACTTTATTTTAAAACAATTACTTCAACTTCTCTGTTGAGATAAATTCATGGAGTAATGAGAAAAGAGTGGAAGCCAAGAGACCAGTTAAGAGGCTATTGCATCAGCTGAGATGAGAGATGATGGTGACTTAAACCAGGGTAGTTGTGGTAGAGATGGTAAGATGTTCTTTCTGTAGTTATATTTTTAGAATAGTGCCCAAAAGATTTTTGGGTGGAATGTGTGGGTAATATGAAAGAAAAAGGTGGTTCCAAGATTTTTGGCTTCAGCCAAATTGGGAGGATGGAGAGTCAGTTTCCATTAACTGCTATGAAAATGACTGTGGACAGAGCAGTTTTAGGGTAAAGGTCTGGGATTCAGTTTTGGATTTGATAAGTTTGAGATGAATTAAAATACAGATACACTAAATCAACACCCCATGGAAGCAGCAGTCAAGAAATCAGTCACTGTGTTGCTCTGGGCAAATTTGTTGGAAAAGACCTCTTCAAAGAGTTGAAGAGGCAAGATGTCACTTTGAAGATTAAGGCATGCCTAATTCAAGCCACCAGCCACTCCTCTGAAGGAAGATGGGGCAATCTACTTCTGTAGTGATACTGCCTCGGAAATCCAAGGAGGGGTCGTTATGAGTCAGGTCTGACTTGACGGCACATACCAACAACAACAGCAATGCAAGCCATGATATTTTCAGTTGCCTGATATGCATCTGAAAGCTGGACAGTGAATAAGGAAGACTGAAAAAGAGTTGATGCTTTTGAATTGTGGTATTGATGAAGAGTATTGAAAATACCATGGTCTGCCAGAAGAAAGAACAAATCTGTCCTGGAAGAAGCACAGCCGAAATGCTCCTTGGAGGCGAGAATGGCCAGACTTCATCTCACCTCCTTTGGTCATGTCAGAAGGAAGGAATCACTCCCTGGAGAAGGATATCATGCTTTGTAAAGTGGAGGGTCAGCGAAAAAGGGGAAGACCCTCACCAAGATGGATTGACGCAATGGCTGCAATGTTAGGCTCAAGTATAGCAAGGATTGTGAGGGTGGCCCAGGACTGGGCAGTGTTTTGTTCTGTTGTACGCAGGGTCACTATGAGTCTGAGCCAGCTCAGTGGTGCCTAACAACAGCAATAGTAACACTGTGATAGTGTTGTGACACAGGTTATTTTTGGGTGGACCAAGTTGAACTTGGCTTACATTGAACTCTGCTTTGGAGTAGGTCAGAGACAACTGTGTTTGAGATTAATGAGGTTACTGCCATTTAGCAGGTACATGAGCAGGAAGCACAACTTGCAAATTTATATAGTATTCTTATATTGGCTTCTGGAAATTTATTTGTAAGAAATCATGAAATACCTGAATAGTTTTGTCGTTAAAAGTTGGCCATTAACTTTAAAATTTTAAAGAATTACAAATTGGGATCTGGGAAACATGTAAAATGGAGCTTCATACTTTGATTTTTTTTTCCTCTGTTTCAAAACTCTTTCCTTAAAAATTTCTCCTTCCAATGAATGAGTGTTCTAGCAATCTCCATATCACCATATTTTGTTAATATGTCACCATGGTTATCTCTAATTTTACATCTCCGTTTCTCTTAAATTTAGATAAAGCGTCTTCTTCTTTACCACTTGTTAACCTTTCTGTAATTATGTTTCAGTCCCCTCCCTTTTACAAGGTGTCTTCGTCAGAAATTTTCATGTTCTGTTCCCCATTTTAAATGAAATTTTACAGATTTCATTTAATATCCTTTCCGCTGTTAGAAAAAATCCACTTGATTTCTCTTCATTTTTAAACCATAATTTTGCTTTAATGTTGTTGAAACGTTTTTGTACCTCTATACATAACAACAGCAACAACAATACTTTATACATCATAACTTGTAAGTTCTTCTAAATGATGGAAAATAAAACTACTGATAGTATGTTTGTATTTACTCTTGAATCTTTGAATCAGTTAAAATGCTAAGGAAAAATAAATATTCTAATTAATAAGAAGTTTTTTAACATAGAATAATGATACTTTTCCAACTGATTTTACCTGATTCTTTTTTCTCTTATTAAAGTTACCTTTTTTTTTTCGCTGAAATTTGCTTTATTTTCAGGGAAAAAGGATATATATATATATAGTGAATGCATTTAGGCCAGCTTGACCGAAGTGCTATAGCACAGACTAGTGGGAAAATGCAAAACTACAGAAATGTTTAATTCCCTTTATATTGTGAGATATATCTACTATTGAAAGACTCTAATTTTGAAATTAGAAAATTTAATTTGCATTTAAAATTTTATTTCAGTAAGATTCAAAAGTCATATGTTTATAATTAATACAGCAATTTTCTACTCTGATGATAATGACTATACAATTTGCATAGTGGCTAAGGCACTTGACTGCTAACCTTAACGCTGGTGGTTCAAACCCACCAGCCACTCCTCGGAAGGAAGGAAGCTACTTCCATAGTGATACTGCCTCGGAAACCCAAGGAGGGGTCACTATGAGTCAGGTCCGACTTGACGGCACATAACAACAACAACAACATACAATTAAATGCTTCTCAATGTCTGATTTACTTTGGAAACCACTTCCCTAGATTTTCAATAAAATTTCATTTAGAACAGAAAATCTGTAAAACAAACCACTTACATGATGAAAAGAAAAATAAAAACAGCGCTACAAAAATATGTGCTGCTAATTGGTTACTTTTGATATAATTGCTTGACTCTCTTACTCCTACTTCTGCCCTCAAAAACTCCAGAAAGTAATCTATTTTGTATTTTAAAAATTATTTTTGTATGAAAATTCAGTGATTAATTTTAATTATTATAATTATGTTAAATGCACTTATCCCTTCAGTGTGATTATAAATATCAATATGTCACCAATCCAATTCACCATAATTGGTTATTAGTCTTACCTTCCTAATCATATATACTCATCTCTTCCCACTGTTTTTCTTCTTTTTCTTTTTATCGTGATTTGAGTGAGAGTTTCCAGAGCAAATTCATGTTTTCCCTGTTTTCGTTTTGAAAAATTTCAAACATTGAGACATTTAGATAATAATACCAACCAGTTTTACAAATATTAACATTTTGCCATATTTGTTTTATATTTTTCTTTTTATTAAAGGTATAGGAACAATTTTGAATGCTTATCATTCTATGCATGTTTTTATTTCATAGTTTTTATGTACTACTAAACCATATATACAATTGTTTGGCAAGATCTTTTAGTTTTTATCATTGTATTATACTGTATGTACTTCTTTCTGCAAATTGCTTTCTTTGCAATTTGCGCTATTTTGATAGTGATCTCAAAATTTAGATTCGTCTAAATTTATTTCATTTATTTTGACTGCTGAATATAATTCTGCATGAATATACAGCTTATCCATTGTCCTGTTGATTCAGGCTATTTTTTTTTTTTTTTCCTATTAGAATTAGTGCTCAATGAAAATTCTTGTTCATGCCCCCTTGTGCCTACTTGAAAATTCTCTAGGGTAGAAGCAAGATTGCTGGGCTATTTTCTGTTTCACTAAATCAAAACCAAGCTCACTGCTGTAGAATTGGTCCGACTCATAGTAGCCCCTCCTTGGGTTTCTGAGGCGGTATCACTACAGAACTAGATTGCTGGAAATTGGCCCTCCAAACTGGTCGTAACGTTTTACAATCATACAATAGGAATGTTTGTGAATATTTGTTCATCTACCTCCTCTTCAGTGTGAGGTACTGTCAGACTTTTAAATGTTGCCAATCTATGAGGGTTCTTCATGTATTCAGAATGAATATTCTTTATTAGTTATATAAATTGCAATACACTTCTCTCAGATTGTGGTTTCCCATTTCACTTTACACCACTCCTCACTTACGGACATGTTAGGTTCTTAAAACAAGGTTGTTATGCAAAAACTGGTGTTATGCAGAAATGAAGGATGACCACATCAAATTACAAAATGGAGAATAACTATGTCATTACATAACCCCCAAATTACATATTACATAACTGCCAAACCACTGAAAGTCATGGCCCAACCAAGCTGACACATAACTTTAATCATTACTTAATCAGCCAGCATTACTCTCACCTTGCATCTTGATGTTCGACATAGATTATTAATGTGCAAATAGGTGGGTAGTAGGCTTTTTTTGGGGGAAGGGGGTGATAATATTTTAAAATTTATTTTGTGGTCATTATTGAGAATATACACACCAAAAGTTATACCAGTTCACCTGTTTCTACATGTGCAATTCAGTGTTGATTATAGTCTTCAAGTTGTGCAACCGTTCTCACCCTCCGTTTCTGAGTTGTTTGCTCCATTAACATAAATTCACTGCCCCTTAGGGTCCCTGTGCAATCTCTTGAGTTGCTGTTGGCAATTTGATCCCAGGTAGACAGTTCTTAGAAGAGCAGACTTTTTCAATAGCTAAGCTAGACTATTACCTAGTTTTAAGAACTTTGGGGAATGTTTTTAGTTTCAAGTTAAAGATTATCCCAGGGTAGTGGTTTTAGGGTTTCACCCAGCCTCCATGACTCAGAAAGCACCATCCTGTTCTGGGTTCATGGCAAAGGAGACAGTTGTTCATGGAGGCAACTAGCTACACATTCCCTATCCTCCTCTCATTCCTATTCTCCTTCTTCCTTTGTTGCTCCTGGTGAATAACTGAAACTAATTGTTCTGTCTTGTATAGACCTTAGACACTATGCAACTCACTGGAAATAGAGATCATAATATTTTGAATACATGGGATTAAATGTATTATTTTATTTCACTATGTTAAGTTGCCATGTGTGAGAGTCAATTTGATGTCAGCTAACAAAAACAAAAAGAATAAAAATTTAACCTGTTTCTTTTACTTCTGTTTTAATGTGGCTACTAAATTAAAAAAACAAAACCTGTTGTCATCAGGTTGATTCCAACTCATGGTGACCTGTGTATTACAGAGTAGAACTACTCATGGGGTTTTTTGGTTGTAATCCTTTTTTCCCCCTAAGCTTATTATTGGGATTTGAGTGAAAGTTTATAGAGGAATCAATTTTCCATTCAGCAATTCATATGCATTTTGTTTCATGCGCTTGATTGCAATCCCCATGATATAACAGCACTCATTCCACTTCCTCCCTGTGAGTCTCATGATAATTTCCATTCATACTCTCGTATCCCTTCCTGCCTTCTGACCTTTATCCCTGGGCAGATGTTGCTGTTTTGATCTTGAATGGTTGATTGTTTTAAGGAGTATGTTCTATGGTGTTGCTGTGTAGACCTGTCTGTTGTTTGGCTGAAAGTTAAGCCATGAGGGTGAATTCAGTTTCAGGCCTGAAGAATGACTAAGGGCATCCATCGTCTCAGGGATCCCATCAGCCCCCATCTGACCAGTAAGCTTGATCTTTTTCATGATTTTGAGTTTTATTCCACATTTTTCTCCCACTGTATCCAGGACCATCTAATGTGATCCCTTTCAGAACGTTTGGTAGTGGTAGTTGGGCATCATAGTTCTTCTGGTCTCAGGATCATGGAGGTTGAGGTTCGTGTGGTTTCTTGCCTTCCTTTTCACCCAAGTAAATAGGAGTCTACCCTCTAGTTAGTGATTTGCCCTCACTTCCCTTTCCACCTCTGGTAACCCTCAAAGAATGTTTCTTTTTGTGTGAAAACCTTTGCCCAACTTTTTATAATAGTAGTCTCACACAATATTCAGTCCTTTATGACTAATATCACTCAGCATATTATCCTGCAGATCCATCCATGTTATGATATGCTTAAAGATTCATTATTCTTCTTTAACATTGAGTAGTATTCCATTGTATGTATGCACCAGTTTGTTTATGCATTCATCCATTGATGGGCATGCAGATTTTTTCCATCTTTTTGCTATTGTGAATAGTGCTGTGATGAACATGGGTATGCTGAGTTCATTTTGTTTATGGAGTTTCATACCATGTCCTTCATTGTTGTTGTTTTGTTGTTATGTGCCATTGAGTCAGCCCTGACTCATAGTGACCCCTCCTTGGGTTTCCAAGGCAGTATCACTATGGAAGTAGGTTGCCCAACCTTCCTTCCAAGGAGTGGCTGGTGGGTTTGAACCGCCAGCTTTCTGGTTAGCAGTCAAGCGCCTTAGACACTATGCTATGCCAGAGCTCCTTGCTGTTGTTTTAGTGTTTACTAAATCTTTATGATTTTCCTTCTTCATTTTGATGAGAAGCTTTATTAATTCTCTTTGAGGGTGCACTGTACTTTCTTATTATCTTCCCAAGTTTAAACAATCCATTCTGTCTTGATATTGTCTTAACTTCCTCTCCATTTGAAAGTTCTGTAACTGCACCATTTATTCCCTCTTTTTACTTTGTAGTTGCCCTTGTTTACAAGTTGATATCTCTGGTTCCCTATTTTCAGACTCATTTTATCTTGGATACATCTATATCTGGGCTTGTTACTGGTGGTGTTGTCTTGTGTCTTAATCTGAGACTGTTGTTGTCCATTCTTGGTTGTCTGTCAGAAGAACTCTTTAGTATTTTTTATAAGGCTGGTTTGGTTTTTACAAATATCCTTAATTTTTATTTTCTAGAAATGTCCTAATTTCACTTTCATATTTGAGGGGATAATTTTGCTAGGTATATAATTATTGGTTGGCAGTTGTTTTTCCCCCCCCTTTCAGGGTTTTATATATGTTATCTCATTGCCTTCTTGCCTGCATAGTTTCTATTGAGACATCAGAACTTGGTTTTATTCCTTCTCTCTTAGGTAAGTTTTTGTTTTTACTGTGCTGCTTTCAGGATTCTTTCTTTGTCTTTGGTGTTGGAGTTTGATTATGATATGTCCTGGTGATTCTTTTGGGGTCTAATCTGTTAGGATTTGTTGAGCTTTTTGAATATATACCTTCTCATCTTTCTTGATATTAAGGAAGTTTCTATCCAGTAAATCTTCTTCAATTTTCTCTATGCTTTTTTGATCTCTTCCTGTTCTGCAATTGTGATTACACATAAATTACTCCTCTTGATGAAGTACCACATAATTCTTGTTCTTTTTTCATGCCTTTTTTTTTTTTTTAATGATTGTTCCTCTAGCAGATTGTTTTTGAAAAATTTGTCTTCAGTTTTGCCAATTTTGTCTTCCATTGATTCAGTTCTACTTCTTTATCCTCCCAATGCGTTACCTATTAATGAAATCTTAGTATTAATCTTCTTGGTTTCTATTTGCTGTTTTTGTATGATTTCACACTTTCCATTTATTTTGTCAATTTGTTTTTGTGTTGTTTTCCTGAACTCTTCTAGAATTTTTTCTGTGTTTCCCTTGATTTTGTCTGTGTTTTCCTCAATCTCCCTCTCAGTCTATTGAATGTACTTAAACAGAATTCTTTTGGATTCCTTATGAGGTAGTTCCAATAACATTTCTTCCTCTGGAAAGTTTTTTGGGTATTTGTTTTAGTTAGTTGTTTGAGCCACCTTGTCTTGTTTCTTTTTGTGAACTGAGATTATCTGTTATATCTGACACTGTGGTATTATTGTATTTATATTTAATTAATGATTGTCTGTTGATTTGTTTTACTCAGGTTTTTTTGCTTGATTTTGTTTTGATATATTTCAGCTAGTTAAGTTAGCATACTACTCTGCTCACAGTTTCACAGAACTTAGGTGCTGACCGCCTGTGTCCTGGCAGATATGGTAGAAGATGGGAGTGTGTGCACAGTTCTCTGTGTGCTGTTTGTATACAGCAGTTAAGGGTGGAGTGGGCTGGTGTTGGCCACCATCTACCATTGAGCAGGTGGTTCAGGAGCAGGAAAAGGCGCTCACAAATATGTAGGACTGCAGGAGTTGCAGCTGTCATTGGGTAGTCTGGATGTAGTGGTTGTCTACTGCTGGGTCAGACAAAAATGAAATTGAAAAGAGACAAAATAAAAAACAAACTAAAACAAGAAAAAAAAAACAGGAAAAAAATTAATAACATTAAAAGAAAAGTTACAGAAGAAAAAAAAAAAAACAGAGTATGGAAAAAAAGAATAAAAAGAAGAAAGAAAAACAACCAAAAACCAAAACAAGGGAGGGAGAAGAGAAACAGAAAAGAAGAGAAATAAAGTAAAGCAAAAAAGAAAAACAAGGGAAAGAAAAAATGAAAAAAGAGAAAAAAGTATGAAGAACATATACATACATACTTACAGGGTGGGGTGGCAGGGTGCCTGATCTAGGACAGTGCTTTTGGTAGCATAGGAATAGGTTTGGTGCAAGGTACCCCATCCAGGATGACACTTATGGCCTTGGAGGTGCTTGGGGGTGGGACATTTGGTCTGGATGATGTGTTTTCATTCTGAAGAGGTTGTTGTTTGTTGTTATGTGCCATTGAGTCAGGCCCAACTCGTAGCTACCCCTCCTTGGGTTTCTGAGGCAGTATCACTATGGAAGTAGATTGCCCAACCTTCCTTCTGAGGAGTGGCTGGTGGGTTTGAACTGCTAGCCTTCTGGTTAGCAATCAACTGCTTTAGGCACTATGCTACCAGAGGTCAGGGATGATGTTTCTGCTGGTCTAGGAGGTGGTTGGGGCCCACCATCTGGTCTGGGACAGCACATTCTTCCAGCCTAGGAGATGGCTGGGAGTGGTGTACCTGGCCTAGGATGGCATGCTCTGGTAGCCCAAGGAGGCAGATGGGGTGGGTTACCTGGTCTGGGACAGTGTTTCTGTTAGTCTGGAGGGTGGCTGAGATATAGAGCACACTGTTTGGTATGGTGTGCTCTGTGGAATGAGGAGATGAAGAGCATATGCCTCCAAATGGTACGCAACTGGTGTCCAATCCGTGAGCATGCACCTCCAGTGTCAGGTGGGGCAGTGATGGTATGGGGAGGCTGTTGTTGGCTGCTGGGTGGGTGGGTGTAGGGCAGTGGCCATACTTCTGGTTACTGGCAGTGTGTGAGGAATAAGAGGTTGCACCTTTCTGGTTGCCACCCACCAGTATTTGTATCAGTGCAGTCCTGAATGGATGGAGTCGATTAGCAGGTTACTGCGTCAATTGGACCACTGCTTGCAGAAATTCAAAATGACTGCACTGTGTAGGGCCAGTTGACGATTCACCACTCTGTTTATCTCTTTGTTCACTGTTTTTGTTCAGTTTCTTCTTCTAGTCAGTATTTGATTTACTTTGTTGTAGAAAGGGACTTTGTTGTACAAGGTATGGGTAGCTTCTCTGTCTAGTCTCCCATCTTGCCAGAAGTTCCTTAGAGGTTTTACTATTGTCATAAATGCGAAATGTCAGATAATGAGATAGTTTATATGTGAGAAGTAGGTGTATTTTATTATTTTACTATCTAAAAGTGTTTAAATTTTTAACAGAGTAGAGTTTATTTATTTATTTATTATTTTTTATTTTGTGCTTTTTGTATCTAGGCTAAGTAATCTTTTGTCTTCCTGAATTCATGAAGATTTCTTGACATTTTGTTCTAAATGTTTTGAAGTTTTGCCTTTCATAATTTATTATTTAACCCATCAAAACCAAACCAAACTCACTGCCACAGAGTCGATTCTGACTCATAGAGACCTGCATTGGATTTCCAAGGTGATAAATCTTTATGGAAGTAGATTGCCCTGTCTTCCTTGTGCAGGGTGGCTGGTGGGTTTGAACTGCCAACCTTCTGGTTACAAGTGAAATGCCTTAGGCACTGTACCACCAGAGCTCCTTATTTAACCCATCTGGAATGGATTTTTGTATATGGTGTGAGGTGGGAATCTATCATTTTTCAACCCCATTTAGGTAGGCAGTTGTTCCAGCAACATTAAATGAATAATGCATCCTTTCTCCACTGATTTGTTTGTATACGAGTGATGTTGTTGTTGTTATATGAGTGATAAAGCTCATAATTTTTATTTCTGTTTAATTTCTCTGAGTCTATAATTTGCTGTTTTTTTTTTCAATTATGCATTTTGTTTTGATAAATAGTGCAGATGTCTAGTGTTTTCAATACTATCAGCTACATAGCAATATAATAAAGGGTTGTATTTTCAACTTGTCTTTTAATTACCATTTCCCATCTTTTAATTACTATTTTCCCTCACATTTGGCCAAAACATGGAGATGAACTCTATTATATTATGAATTTTATAAAACCATTGAATTTGCTACTCAATTATCCTATCATCTCCGTTTTCTAATTTATTTATTTCTTGTAAGGTCACGGAAGTTAATACTCAATGATCTCACCACCTAAATTTTCTAATTTAATTGGTTGAAATTCTCTCTCTTTTTAGCTCATCCTTACAAAATGAATGTATCCCTCAGTAATTGTGATACTGCTGTCCATTTCAGTAGGACTAGCTTAGTAATAACATGTTAAAATTAAACAATAGGCAGCAGTTTCTTGTTTTCAGCAATTACACACATTGCTCCTTTTGGTTCTCCAAACTAGGTCTGTTCTTTAGTTTTTAATATTCACCTCAGGCCCTCCTACCTTAGATTTGTTACACTATTTCTTTTGATTACTTATTTCATTTAATCTTTGCTGTATTCACAACTTGACACTTTTAAAATTCCTTCTTCAAGGAACACCAGCTCTGGATAATATAGTCATTATCGTTTTCCTTAAAGATTTGCCCTGACTCGCTTAGATTCCTCTCCAGCCTTCCTTCATTCCTCATCTCCTGCCCAGATCAGGAAATCAGTCCTTTTTCCAGAGGCACCTTGGATGACCATGGGGCAATCTGCCTCTGAAAGATCCCAGCCTTGAAAACCTAGTGGAAGCGTTACACCTTTCATACATGGAGTCAGTATGAATTGGAATCATCACAACCTGAGGCTCCCAGGACTTCTGTCTGAAACCAGTGGGTGTAAATTGGATATGTACTTTGTACTTAGGCAAATATTAATTTCTGCACATAGCTAACAATGTTCAAATCACAGTGTGATAGTATATTATATTTGAAGTGCCTCCTGAAGCTCATTATTTTGTGTCTGATTGTACCCAGGGAAAGTCTTAGGTATATCGAAAAAGGAAGGTAAAAAGAAAAAAAAAAAGCCTACCTACTTCTTTTATTGTTATAGATTATTAGGGAGAACAAAGACAGAAGTAGTGTAAGTAGATGATGGTCAGAGGTGTGTTCCCATCTCTTCTTTATAGGCCTTGAGCCAGGGGAAGGATGTGTGTTGGTTAACTTGATGATAATCCCAAGGATTGGGCAGCTTTTGCCCTTTTAAATAATTGAAGTTCTTGGAAGAGATCACCTTTCAGATGTCCTGCTATCCACCTATAGCATAGGCACTTCAGAGTGAGCTCAGCAGTGTGTCTTGATTAGGCCAAGAAAGGGCCAGCATTAGCTTTCAGAACTTGTCTTAGTTCCATTGTGGCATGAAGGACACAAAGTTTGCTGCATGTCCCTCTTTTGATATCCCCCACTGTGAACGATGACCTGACTTTGCAAAAGAGGCTGCAGAACACATGGCTTATGCCATGATTAAATGGAGGATTATCAAGAGAGTAAAGGAAATCAAAGGTGCTGAAGTGAGAGCGACTCACTTTTTTTTTGAACAAGCTGAGAAGGACCAGACTATGAATTGAATGAGTTGTAGATTCCGGCAACAGGTTTCCCCACAGGGCATCTAGACACTTTCTTGGAGAACAACAGAGAAGACAATAACAAATATAGAAATGGAGAACAAAGGAGTCATTTACCAGTGTAGAATTTAGTGGGAAGATATTTTAAAAATACAGCTTGTGTGTGCTCTTGAGGAAAGTCAGATTAGACCTAGAGAAGTAGCTAAGTTACAGTCTTTTGTATATCTGAGCATAGTGTAAATTTTCAAAATCACTATAGTGGCCAACAGGGGAGAGTTTGTGACAACTAAGACTTGGAGACATTCAAGGTTAAGGCTCATTCTTTGTTGTGACTACCTCCTGAGAGATTTATGGAAGACCCATTGGACTTTTCCTTCAGCCTACAGATGTGGCTGTAACTAGAGGTGCTGAGCTTAAAATTCATGGAGAATCTGGGGGAGTCTTGCCATTTATCTTAATGATTTCAGATGAAAGAAAATTTTGCTCTATTTTTGCTTTATAATCTGGACACCTGTTATATAGAGATTAGAGTGATCTCTTAATTGCTTATGGAACATATTTGAAAATGCTAATGCTCTAGCATGAAATGCCATTTCAGGAAGTGGCATATGATCTAGAACCAATGGTAATGAAGGAAGAAGTCAAAGCTGCAATGAAAGAACTGGCGAAGAAAAAGGCTCCG
>NW_006921608.1:8642801-8647092 GCF_000298275.1 Orycteropus afer afer | reverse complement strand
AGAGATTGTGGGGCTGGCGCGGGATCGGGCAGTGTTTCGTTCTGCTGTGCATGGGGTCGCTATGAGTCGGAAACGACTCTATGGCACTTAACAACAACAACAACAATGCTCTAGGATGTGGTCTAGTATCTAAACTTTCTAAATTCATCTTGGGAGCATTGGAGAAAGATTTGTTGGTTAATAGGCCAAAATATCACTGAATTGTGCCTTTTGGGAGACAGTGACACACCATGGACCTGATGATAGGGAAACTTTAGAAGAATGCTGTGATTGAGCCTCTTGGGTTTCCAGGCATTTTGAAAATCAGGAGAAATGAATTAGAACTCAGTTATCACAGCAAACCTCTTCATTCTTGTTTTCTTCTGAACACGTCCTGGGCCAGGGGAGAGGAAGGCATAAAGGGAGCTATAATGATGTGAATGCATTAACCATTAATTGTGCAGTTATTTGTTTGCTTTTTCCCCTCCACTAGACTTTAAACTCCACAGCAAAGTCTCTATCTGTTGAGCAGTATTCAGTAGCTCTTAGCATAGTTCTGACATATAGTGAACACTTAGTGAATATTGTATGCATAGATAAATAATTAATGAATTACTGTAAATAGTTATTTATCTAGAAGTCAATTGGAATTTTATAATACTATCAACTATAAAGGGAGCTCTGGAGATAAACACAAACACATTCTCTTGCTTAACATGTTAGAAGTTTATTTCTCCCCATACTTGTGTGCTTGATCAGCAGAGAGCTCTTTTCCAAGTGCCCTTTCAGAGTCCTAGACTCCCTTTTTCTCGTGGTTGCTTTATCATCTAGGGCCTTGAAGTATAAAGTATTATGGGAGCATATAAGAGGGTTTTTTTTAATGATTATGGAAGTGGAAAACATTTCTTTCACTTTTAATCCATTGACCAGAACATAGTCATATGGTCATGTTGTTAGTTGCTGTTAAATAGGCTGTGACTGACTAAATGATGACTCTCCGTAAAGCAGAATAAAATGTTGCCTAGTCTAGGTGACATCTTCATGGTTGTTGGAATGCTCAAGTCCACTTTTGTGGTCATCGTGTATTTGAATGTTTTCAAATCTAGGGAACTCATCACTGAGCACTGTATTGGGCAGTGTTCTGTTATGATCCATAGCATTTTCAATGGCTAATTTTTAGAAGTAGATCACCAGACCTTTTCAGTCTGTCCGGAAGCCCACTTCCATGCGGTGGAAGTGTCCACCATGGGTGACCCTGCTGGTATTAGAAATACCAGTGGCAGGGCTTCCAGTTTCAAAGCAACATGTTAGCCACCACAGTACTACAAACTGACACACAGGTGGTGGCATATGGTCACGGCCACCATTAGCTACAGGGAGGTTGGGAAATGTAGTGTCGTAAGAGGAAAAGGAAATAAGTTTGTTGAATAGCTAGCCAGCATCTTCCACAATTTTCTTAGTCATGTGGTATGGTTACACTGAACAGGGTGCACCCTTTTACCTTATTTCTTCTTTGAGAAATGTGCCCATTTATCATCCCTCTGCAATGGTTAGAGCAGAGTCTAGGAAATTCTTTATTCTTTTTGGGGTTAGCTGAATCATAGGAGCTTGGACTGTGATCTCATCAACGCCAACCAATAACCAATAATCCTTTCCTTCTCTGAATTATTTGATTATTTATTATCCCTGTTTAGATGAAAATCACAGAATTTGCAGATATTTAGATTCCTTTAAATTGCCACTTAATCAACATAATGTTGTTGTTTTTCTTTCTTTGACTATTCACTTTAGCTATCAAGCTTCCCGTTTTTATAGTTCAAAAAGATATGTATATTATTCTCAGTTTTTGTTCCTTTCAGTCTCAACAAGGATGTTTATGGAGTGGAACATCTAATAATAACTGTCAGATTTAGGGGATTAGAGAGTTCTCTTTTAATGTTACAGTACTTACTTTTCAAAAATTGGCATAAGTAGGACTGGAGGTTATAATACCTTATAATATTATTGAATCCTATATGTTTTTGTATTTGCAGGGCCTAGATGATTTTGACAATTATGAGAATTAGCAGAACTATTAGGCTGTAATCATGGAGACTTACAGACATACATTTGTAATATTTTTAACAGTAATCATCATCAGATCCAACTGATAGTTAACTTATTAATTAAAGGGTCCCATTAGCAAAACTCCTACAATGTTTTTTCTTCTGTGGACACAAAGTTTACTTCTAATAGATATTACTCATCTGATAGCTAAGTAGTGAAAAATTGTCATAGCATGTAGATATTATGCGTTTGAAGAAAATGAAAGCAAGAGAGCCGAAGTATGACCTTGAGTACATCCCATCTGAATTTAGAGACTGTTTGAAGAGTAGAGTTGATGCATTGCACATCAGTGACTGAAGACCAAACGAGTTGTGGAATGGCATCAAGGACATCATATATGAAGAAAGCGAAAGGTCATCAAAAGGAAAGGAAGAAAAGACCAAAGTGGATGTAAAAAGAGACTCTGAAACTTGCTCTTGAACAGAACAGTGGAAGAAATGATGAAGTAAAAGGTCTGAACAGAAGAGTTCAAAGGGCAGCTCGAGAAGACAAAGTATTGTAATGAAACGTGCAAAGACCTGGAGTTAGAAAATCAAAAGGGAATAATACATTTAACGTTTTTCAAGCTGAAGGACCTGAAGGAAAAATTCAAGCCTCGAGTTGCAGTATTGAGGCATTCTTTGGGCAAAATAATGAATGATTCAGGGAGCATCTAATGAAGATTGAAAGAATACACAGAATCACTGTACCAAAAAGAATTGATTGACATTCACACATTTCAGGAAGTAATATATGACCAAAAACTGGCAGTAGTACAAGCTGCACTGAAGGAATTTGCTTAAAATGAGTCTCCAGGATTTGAAGAAATAGGCATTAAGATACTTCAACAAACATATGCAGTGCTGGAGGCACTCATTTGTTTAAGCCAAGCAATTTGGAAAACAGTTACTTGGCCAACTGATTGGAAGAAATCCACATTTGTGTCCATTCCAAAGAAAGGTGATCCATCAGGATGCAGAAGTTATTGAACAATATTATTAATATCACATGCAAGTGAAATTTTGCTGAAGATAATTCAGAAATGGTTACAGCAATATATTGACAGGGGACTGCCAGGAATTCAAGTTGGAATCAGAAGAGGACATGGAAGAAGGAACACATATCATTGCTGATGTCAGATGGATCTTGTCTGAAAGCAAAGAATACTACAAAAATGTTCACCTGTGTTTTATTGACTATGCAAAAACAGTCTATTGTGTGGGTCATAACAAATTATGGATACCATTGCAAAGAAAGGGAATTCCAGAAAACTTAGTTGTGCTCATGAGAAAAACTGTACATAGACCAAGAGGCAGTTTTTCGAACAGAACAAGGGGATAGTGCATGGCTTAAAATCAGGAAAGGTGTGAGTCAGGGTTGTATCCTGTTACCATACTTATTCAATTCGAGAAGCTGGACTATATGAAGAATGCAGCATCAGAATTGGAGGAAGACCTGTTAACCTGCAATATGCAGATGACACAGCCTTACTTGCTGTGAAGAAGAGTTGAAGCACTTACTTATGCTTCATAAGATCGGGACTGTAGCCTTCAGTATGGATTTCACCTCAATGTAAAGAAAACAAAAATATTCACAACTGGACCAATAAGCAACAACATAATAAACAGAGAAAAGGCTTAAGTTGTAAAGGATTTAATTTTACTTGGATCTGCAATCAATGCCTATGAAAAGCAGAAGTCAAAAACTCAGACATTGTATTGCATTGGGCAAATCTGCTGCAAAGTGTTAAAAAGCAAAGATGTGACTTAGAGAACTAATGTGCACCTGACCCAAGCCATAGTATTTTTGGTTGCCTCATATGCATGTGAAAGCTGGACAATGAATAGGGAAGACTGAAGAAAAACTGACATCTTTGAATTATGGTGTAGTTACAGAATGTTGAAGATACCTTAGACTGCCAGAAGAGTGAACAAATTTGTCTTGGAAGAAGTAAGCCAGAGTGCTGCTTTGAAGCAAGGTTAGTGACACTTTGTCTCATGTCCTGTGAGCATGTTACTAGGAAGTACAAATTCCTGCAAAAGAATATCATAGTTGGTAGAGTAGTTGTTATGTTGTTGTTAAGTGCTGTCGAGTCATTTCCGACTCATAGCAACCCCATGCACAGCAGAATGAAACACTGCCCGATCCCGCGCCAGCCCCACAATCCCTGCTATACTTGATCCCATCATCGCAGCCACCGGATCAATCCATCTCCTTGAAGGCCTCC
>NW_006921608.1:8628082-8639252 GCF_000298275.1 Orycteropus afer afer | reverse complement strand
GTGTTCAGTGCAGATCAGTGGTGGAGTAGAGGGTCAATGAAAAAGAGAAGATTCTAAATGGGATGAATTGACACAGTGGCTGTAACAATGGGCCCAAACATAGCAACAATTGTGAGGATGGCACAAGACTGAGCAGTGTTTTGTTCTCTTGTATGTAGGCTCACTGTGAGTTGGCACCACCTTTATGGCTCCCAACAACAACACAACTTGAAGTGAATGGGTTTAGACTTCCTGAGCTTTAAAGATTAATAAACTCTTAATTCAAGAATAAGGGGAGATGGTAAAAGAAGAAAAGAAAGATGAGTTGGGTGCTAGATATGAGGACATCAGGAACTGGCATTTTAGGGTGGAACACAGGATCTAATCAGAAAAAGAGCAACCAATGTAGCCTGGTGGGGGGAAGGGTATTAACATGTAGAGAGTCTTCCATGGGTGTCACCGCCTTTCATGCCTGGAACTCACTTATATTAATACCTACTGGATGTTAACAGATGAGAGAAATGAAGCCCATCATTTTCCCCAACGTTTTTATTATTTTGGGGTACATAGAAAAATTTGTACAATGGATTGTTTACTGAGGTAAATTGAGAAGGCTGCTATGTGGCCTCCACAGGCCTTACGTAGCCACTCTGAGAAGTCCATTCCTCAAATTGCTGGGTTAGGAATCTCTAGACCAGTGGTTCTCAACTTTAGCATGCATCGGAATCACATGGAGGACTTGCAGGGGGCAAAAAAAAGTCACAGATTGCAGGGTCCCATCCCCGAGTCTCTGATTCAGTAGACCTGGGATGGATCCTGAGTATTTGCGTTAAGATGAGTTCCATGGTGATACTGATGCTTCTGTTCCAGGAATATTCTTTGAGAATCTCTCCTCTAGGTGAGGTTAAGTGATCTGTTTACCTGGTGATAAATAATGAGGCCACAAAAGGCCACAGTAGTTCCACAAACTCTCATTTCTGTTTTATTGCATAAATTATTTACTATAAAGTAAATAGTAATTAAAAAGTTGGAATGCAAAATTAACTTATTTTAATATTATTTAATATTATTTTCAATATTTAATGCGGAATCCTTGGGGTGCAAATGAGAACACACTCAGAGGCTAACCAAGGGATTGGCGGTCTGACTCCTCCCAGGAGCGCCTCAGAAGAAAGGCTTTACAGTCTACTTCCGGGAAATCATCCATTGAAAGCCCTGTGGAGCACAGTTCTACTCTGACACACACAGGCTCCCCGTGAGTGGGAATTGACTCAACCACCACCGGGTTGTATTGTATTTTATTTTTTAACAGATCTGTGCAATACCGACATTTGTCACAAGATGGCACCAAAAGGCTGAAGATTTTGGTTGAAATTTGATTTTTTTTTTTGGGACTGTTGGTAGCTTTGATGTATAGTGAAACCTGTGAGAGCCAAAACTGAACAAAACTGCCTTGTTTGCTGGGGTCTGGCAAGTTTTCTGCCTGTAACAGGATGCACTCTTACCACGTTTCTATCACTTGTTTTAGTGGAAAATACTTGAGTTTTCCTTCTCTGACAGGTTTCTGCCCTACTCTGGTTCTGGCTTTGGCAGGTTTTACTATATTTATATCTGAATGGAGATTGGTCTGTATTCAAACCACGCCTAGCAAAAGAAATTTGAATTATGAGATGTTATTTTTTAATTTGAGGGGAGATACTGGTATTTTTCTGTCAAAAATAATTTATTTATTTATGAAAAATAAGATAGGAACATATATTGATGTCATTGATGGCTAATTATTTTGGAATTGCATGAAACATACAACTTGGTGCAATAATATAAAATATTCTATTATTATATTTTCCCCAGAGGACTGCAAATGTATTCAAATTAGCAAGCATTTATAAGATCTTATTATTTGCAAATGGTTAAGTGTCTGACTACCAGTCAAAAGTCTGGCTGTTCAAACCCACCCACAGGGGCCTGGGAAGACAAGTGTGGTGATCTGCTTCTCAAGGGTCACAACCTTGAAAACCTGTGGGGCAGCTCTACTCTGTGCACATGGAGTCTCCACGAGTTAGAATTACGTTCACAACACATTCTGTGATAGATAAGGTCCTACTATACTAGTAGAAGGAGCTCTGGTAGCATAGTGCCTAAGTCATTTGACTGCTGACCAGAAGGCTGGCGGTTCAAACCCACCAGCTACTCCTCAGAAGGAAGGTTGGGCAATCCTACTTCTATAGTGATACTGCCTTGGAAACCCAAGGAGGGATTGCTATGAGTTGGGGTCAACTCGACGGCACATAACAACAACAACATATTAGTAGAAGCTATATAGTCCAGAAGGAAGATTGGGCAATCTACTTCTGTAGTGATACTGCCTCGGAAACCCAAGAAGGGGTCGCTATGAGTTGGGTCTGACTCGACGGCACATAACAACAACATATAGTTCTTGGTCCCAGTGAGGTTTGAATTTAGTTGGCATGCATGCATGCATGCATGCATGCATAAATAAATAAATAAATGTATGTATGTATGTATGTATGTATGTATGTATATACAATTCAGTGAGAGAAGAAAATAATAAAATTTATCAAGTATGGGGTTGTATGCTATGGATTGCTCGAACAATGTGAACAGGAATAGAATATTAATAAATTAATAAAATATTTTTAAATTTAAAATATTCTACAAAATCATGCTTGTATCAGTTGAAAACACCACATTGAATCATTTTGTTATTGTGATATATATTGTTATAATTTATTGTATATATCTCATTAAATATTTAATATAAAATTAAATAGAACTATAATTTATTTCAACTGTGAGGAAATGTTTAGCAACTTGGACAGCCAAGTTTCAGTTTTTGACATAGAACGTTAGAAAACCTCCATGTGAAATTTATTTCATGACTATATATTTTTTTCTGATTCTATGGAAACAATGTTTATTCAGAAGAGGGTAAAGAGTTTTCTAGTACACAAATGTTGGTTATAGTATGCTATGTTCTTGCCATCAGAAAAGCATGCACCAAAAAGAATCAAGTGCCTCAGTCTATATTGTGAGGAGTTACTAGATTTTTATTGAGGATCAACGATATTACTAGCATTATTGTAGCCTTTAGGATCTGTTTAAAAGGAATGAAAGCCCCTTCAAAAAGCTTTGAATGTAACTGGTGAAGGAAGATTAATCTGATCTTAATTGTTAAATTATTGGAACTATGGCACATATCAGCCTTTCTGCTAGACATTTTATATGTCTCCAGTTTTCAAAACAATACAGCAAAATAAGTAATATCAACCCTGTTTTCCTATTTTATCATGATCATTTTAACATAACTTGTTGAAACTTGCAAGCTCTGCATCTTGGAGTTGGAATGTAACCCCAAATCTCTGGCTTCAAAATATGTTTTCTGTTTACCCTCTGTCCCGTACTTAAACAAAACAAAAAAGTACAAGGCAATTAGTATTTTGGCACTCTATTTAGTTATAATTATTCTGAAAAACTTAAAAGAAAGGATAAATTATTTAATGATAGCAGTTAATCTGGATTACATTTTAACTTCGGAAAAGATAAACATATAATTATTTGTTGACTTTAGATGTTATCTCTCTTTTTGTTTGTTTCTAACTTTCGGGAACATTCATTTCTTCTTCCGTGTATTTGTTTACAGGTTATGTGGGTATGTAACTTGTGCCGAAAACAACAAGAAATCCTCACTAAATCGGGAGCCTGGTTCTATAACAGTGGGACGAATGCACCGCAGCTACCTGATCAGAAGGTTGTCAGAGGACCGCGAAACGAAGAGGCGCCTCAGGAGAAAAAAGCAAAGCTGCACGAGCAGGCCCAGTTCCATGCACCCTCGGGTGACTTAGCTGTGCCTGCAGCGGAGAAGAGTCGATCTCATGGGCTCACAAGACAGGATTCTATTAAAAACGGGTCAGGAATGAAGCACCAAATTGGCAGTGACATAGCTTCAGACAGGTAAACGTTTTGTTTAATCTTCAGGTAAACATATTACTTTTAATCTTCATTCTAAATAGATATCAAAATACATAAAATGTTTAGACAACAGTAAGTCGACTAAATGTAATGTAAATGCCTATATGATTTCTGTAAATGCTGAATGTGATGTTCAGGATTTAAGCTATCATGGGATTGAACTATCTTAGGTTTGATATTCCCAGTAATACGTCAGACAGTGTTTCATTGGTATTCATAAGGTTTCCACTGGCAATTCTTTGAGAAGTGGAGGGCCTCTTCCTTCTTCCGATTCCATCTTAGTCTGCAAGCTCCACTGAAACCTGTCCACCATGGGTGACCCTGCCAGTGTTTGAAATACTGGTGGCATAGTCTCCAGCCTCACAGCAACATGCAAGCCACCACAGTATGACAAACTGACAGACGAGTAGTGGTCCTCAACGAGATGGATTAACACAGTGGCTGCAACGACGGGCTCAGGTATAGCAAGGATTGTGAGGCTGGCACAGGACTGGGCAGTGTTTGATTCTGTTGTACACAGGGTTGCTGTGAGTTGGAGCTGACTTGACGGCACCACAGCAACAATAACACGTTTGATACGGGAGTGTCAGGGTATTGTATAAATTTTTTGGAAAAAAATAAATGATATAAGATGAATTTAAATATGATGCTATTGTTACAGGAAAGATACATTAAATGCTTAAACTTTGGTAGGAGCAACAGGACTGAAGAAGAGAAGGTTTTAAGACACTTTTATAGAGATTGGATTGATGGGACTAACTGGATATGGGAGTTAAGGGGATGGGGGGGTTGATGATGTGTCTGGGTTCTCTTTTGGGCTAGAGGGTGATAAGGTTTTCCAAACAGGTTTGCAGTGAAGTCTTTTGTAAGGTTGATGTATCCATAATCTAATGACTCTGTTACTACTGTTTTGGTTTGGTTATTTAGCAGTCTTATGGGCTTCTTCATGTTCAAAGTTTTAGAATTTTACAAAAGTGATTCTATTCCTTATATTTTTACCATTGGAAGGGGAAGAAGGAAAAAAAAATTACTGGGAAATTACATTTCTATAACCTATTCCTCTGCTTGAATTTATAAATTAAAAATACCAGGTGTCTACGAGTACAAAGTCATGCATTTGTGGAGAAGCAAATTAAATTGTGCTTATAGAAATGTAGGTTCTGAACTATCAGTTATAACAGGAAAGGTAAGTGGTAGCCATTTTAGATTGGTGCCTAAAGCCATCACCCCAACATGTTGTTGTGTCTTGGGAGAATAAGAAAATGATGACTACGTCAATTGCTTTTGAACTTAAGAAATTTATGGAGTACTTCAAGAAAGTTAATAAAATTGAAACAGCATGGAATCAGTTCTATCTTTGCATAAAACAATGACTGGAATATCGTGGACACATCTCATTATGAAATCTTAGGAACCCATGACTTTTAAGGTTTAGGGACTATCTTAGTTTGAGTTCCACCTAAGTAGACAATGATTTGAGTGCGTACAAAAGTTTATTTGGAAGGCAAACCCACTTGGGGACTGGGAAATTATACAGATAAGAGAAAGAATACAATACTGGGTCTGTTCAGGAGCAGGTTATTTCTTTTGGCAATCATGTCTCAATTGTAATGGGGCTTCTGAGAAACAGGGTGGAATTACCTCAGAGTTGTCCCCATAAGGGGCAAAGAAGCTGGGATATTTGTCTGTCAGTTCTCCTTTTGTTCGTTCAGGACTGTTCTGGAGCTCACTGGTGAAGCATGTTCCCATGGCTGGACAAAGCACTCAGGCAGAGTTACAAATGCTGACAGTAGAAGACATAGCTGTCAGGGCCAATGAATGATGAATCAGTGTGAGTAGGGCACTGGCAGTATCTGCCACACAAGGACTTCAGAGAAGGACAAAGTTCATAAAACGGCAACAATAACTGTCAAGGTACATGAGCTTGAAAAAAAACAAAAACAAAAAACTAGAATTTGTGATCTAGAAATATGATAAGCAGTGAAGGTAGGATTTTAAATGAATGAATAGATAAAAAATGGGTAATAAAAATGCAGACCCATTCTTCAAAAACTGGATAGCTATATGAAATAGCCCCTTCTGGAGCTTAGGAAGATAGGTTTAGGAAGAATAAAAGCAAACACTAAGCAGCAGATACTAGATGCTTAAGTTTCAGAATTCATTTTGTCAGGAAGTTGTGTATGTTAAAAATAAGTTCAGTAAATTTATGAATATTTATTTCATCATTTTAGGGAAGCTAGAAATGTTCTCTTACCATCTGTTTCAAAGCTTAGAGATACAAGTGTAACTCTTTCAATATATCTTTTAATGCTTCTTTCATTGACAATGTATTAGCCTGGATAAACAGTAGAATCTGACCCATTGTGTGGAGGTGATCTGTAGTATTACCTTTTTTTCTTTTTCTTTTGCATGATGCCTTTGGCTGTATTTACTAACAAATACATCTTTAATGAAAATTACATTAGAATCACGTTCTTCCTTTTTGAACTTCACAGAAATAAATCCAACAGCTCCTATTGTTTAAAAGAATTACTTTAAGAAAGAAGTTAGATTTTGATAAAAGATTTGATTGTTAAACCTTGAAAATGGAATTGGTTCTAATTTGTATACAACTAAATTTGGAAAATACTTTTTATTTGAGAACAATTAGATTTCCCTTACCATAAATAACAAAAAAAAAAGCATTTGTTTTATTTTTTGAATGCACATTTAAAAGTAATTTATTAGATGTGCATCTATGACCAAAAATGGAGCCTCTGAATTCTTTCTAATTGGGCATATGGTCAGCATACTATGCCCTGGGTCAAATGTGGCTTGCCACCTGTTGTGCATAAAGTTTTATTTATTGGAACATTGTTATTGGGTTGTTGTTATGTGCCATTGAGTTGGACCCGACTCATAGCAACCCCTTCTTGGGTTTCCAAGGCAGTATCACTATGGAAGTAGATTGCCCAACCTTCCTTCCAAGGAGTGGCTGGTGGGTTTGAACTGCCAGCCTTCTGGTTAGCAGTACATTTATTCATGTATTTATTGTGTATGGCTGCTTTCACACTACAACTTCAGAGTTGTTTACTTGTAAAGGATCCCATACTTACCCACTGCCATTGAGTCGATTCTGACTCATAGCAACTCTTTAGGACAGAGTAGAACTGCCCTTCACATTTCCACAGCTATAAATCTTTACAGAAGCAGACTGCTTCATCTTTCTCCTGCGGTGTAGCTGGTGGGGTCGAACCACGGGCCTTTTAGTTAGCAGCCAAATGCCTTAACTACTGCGTCACCAGAGCTCCTTAAAGCTTAAAATATTTACCTTTTATAGAAAAGTTTACCAACCCCTACCCTAGACAGTAATTAGTTCCCTTAGTGCAGTTGAAATTTCTTCTTTGTCCATTTCCTTTGTTACTCATTTAAATTCTTTAATTTAAGCCTGTGTTCTTGTTCCTTTCTTTCCCACTCTGCTTCCCACCCTCTCTCCTCTCTCTCTCTTCCCTTTCCTTACCAATACTGGTCTTCTAGCAGTTTTTGAGTTTAAAGTATTATCAGTAATTTGTTTCTTTAATGTAATTCAGAAACCGTTGGTTCCAGAAAGAAAAGCTTCATTTACATTTAAACCTCCAAGGACCTAGGACTGTGTCTAAGAAATATGTGTATGTAACATGTTTCTTTCAAGGACCTTTAGCTTCATGTTCTGTAACTACATGCTGCAATAGTCTGGACCTGTTTTATGGCATTTTCCTTCTTTCACAGGTCTTAGTACAGTGCCTTACAGTTAGACCTTTAGTATTTATTGAATGATGCATACCAGCTTGGCTCTAGACCTTAGGTTTGAGTAAATGAGTATTTACTTAATTCATAGAAACCGCCAATGTTTATTATTTATTTAGAGGTAAAATATTGTTAGAAGTGTTCAAATGTATTTTTAATTTTAAAATAAGTTTTGAAGTAATTATTTATTTAAATGGTGTTTTTTGGGTTAAGAAAATAAAATTAAGAAAAACTAAAGTAAAAATTTTTAAAACATTTAGATAATGTTTCTTACATTTGACAATTATTTAAATATTGAAACCAAACCAAAAAAAAAATCCCAAACCCACTGCCATGGAGTTGATTCCAACATAGTGACCCTTCAGGACAGAATAGAACTGCCCCATTGGGTTTCCAAGGCTGTAAAACCTTATGGAAACAGACTACCTCATCTTTCTTCCATGGAGTGTCTGGTGCATTTGAACTGCAAGCCTTTTGGTTAGCAGCCGAATGCCTTTACCACTGTGGCACCAGAGCACCATTTAAATATTGTGTACTTCATAATTTTCATTGGTGAAACTTGGTAAAATTTAGGGAAGAGTTAATTACTTTTAATGTAAAATTTTACTATTAATTTATTTAATTCTCCCTTAGACATTTGGAGATGTTAAGAAGTAAGCAATAGCATGGCTAATTTGTATGGTGGAAGAGAAGGAAAAAACTGGAAGTCAGCAGATGTGGTCTTTCTCTCTGCTCTTCCCCTAATGTGTCATGTGGGATAAGTATCTTTTTTCTGAGTCTCAATTTTCTCATCTCTGAAATAGGAATGGCAGTCTACAAGATCTTGAAAAGATTTCCAGTCTTAAATTCTTTGTTATGTTTGGTTTTAAGACTGTATGTCATGTAATAAACTTAAAAGCACACTCTTCCACTCTTTTTTCCTTTCCTAATACTGGAAGGGAGCTCTGGTAGCATAGTGCCTAAGGCACTTGACTGCTAACCAGAAGGCTGGCGGTTCAAACCCACCAGCCACTCCTCGGAAGGAAGATGGGGCAATCTACTTCCATAGTGATACTGCCTCGGAAACCCAAGGAGGGGTTGCTATGAGTCTGGTCTGACTTGATGGCACATAACAACAACAACAATACTGAAAGTATTGTGTTCAATTAATACAAGATTATTTTCATTCATATTATGATAACTCTGTTATAATTCATTCATTCATTATTGACTAGCAATACAGATATTACTATTTATCATATAGCTCAATAATTTCACCATGATCTATATTTAATACTGGATATATTGGGCATTTTAGTTTAAATCTGAAATAAAGACATTTTGACTCTGCTGTTTTCATTACATTACTTTGTAATATTTTTATGCTTTTTTTTCCTACATACTTAATCTATTGTCAAACCAAAATTTACAAGTGATAGAGAAATAGATTTACTTGCCTTTAATGGACTATCAACACCAATTGAAACAGTAGTCGAGAAATCAGACGACGTATTTTGCTGGGCAAATCTACTGCAAAAGACCTCTTTAAAATGCTGAAGAGCAAAGATGTTCTCTTTGAAGACTAAGATGTGTCTGACCCAAGCCATGGTATTTTCATTTGCTTCATATGCATGTGAAAACAGGGCAATGAGTACCAAAAAACAAAACAAAACTTTCTGCCATCGAGTTGATTCAGACTCTTAGCGACTCCTCCTTGGGTTTCCCAGGCGGTATCTCTGTGGAAATAGAATGCCCTGTCTTCCTTCCAAGGAGTGGCTGGTGGGTTTGAGCCTCCGGTTAGTAGTCAGATGCCTTAGGCACTATGCCACAATGAATAAGGAAGACCGAAGAAGAGTTGATGCTTTTGAGTTGTGATGCTGGTAAAAAATACTGAAAGTACTGTGGATTGCCAGAAGAACTAACAAATCTGCCCTAGAAGAAGTGCAGCTGGAATGTTCCTTGCAAGTGAGAATGGCCCGACTTTGTCTCACCTACTTTGGTCATGTCAGAAGGGAGCATTCCTTGGAGAAGGATATCATGCTTGGTAAAGTGGGGTGTCAACGAACAAGGGGAGGGTCCTCAATGAGATGGATCGACAGGGTGGCTGCAATGATGGGCTCAGGTATAGCAAGGATTGTGAGGCTGGCGTAGGACTGGGCAGTGTTCCATAGTGTTGTACATAGGGTCACTATGAATTGGAGCTGACTCAACAGCATCTAACAGCAATAACAACGGACTATGAAGCATTTTAAGAAATATTTAAGAAAGATTGCCCTGCAATCTTACTTCTGAGGAGTGGCGGAGTGGCTGGTGGGTTTGAACCGCTAGCCTTCTGGTTAGCAGTCAAATGCCTTAGGCATTATGCCACCAGAGCTCCCTTAAATGTAGCTTCAGAGAAATAATATTTTATAGTTGATTCATATATATTTGTTTCTACATTTTTCTGCTTAGAGGATGACATTTATTGAAAGTACAGAGAGATTGCATTATGATTTTTCTGGCATTTTAATTAGGTAGGACTGGAAAGCTAAGAAAAGTCATGACTCAATTATATCTCATTGAGTTATTCAGATAGTGAAAAGTGCTACCATTTATAAGTAATGGTAAGAGAATGATAAGAATATAAAGTGATTATCCTGGATTTAAGATGTAATGTTTTAAGGCAGGTTAAGTATAATGACTATTTAGCCATTTGGTAATTGCCACCTTTTCCTTATTTTCTAATACTTCTGATCATTCAAGTAACATTGAAACGTTCAATTTTTTTTTTTTCCCATAGCAATTAAAATATGGGCTTAAGACTTCTGCTTCCAATACAAATGCAATCATAGGGCCTGGATTTACCTTTCTGTCTGAAACATCTGCGGGAAAAAACAAAGCAGAAAAAAAAACCAGACAAAATGTCTGAAACAATAGTTTTTAAGATACTGGGTATCAGGCAGTTTTGTAGTACTTGAGAGATGGGAAAAAATGAAGGAGAGCCCTATGAGTTCCCTCAAGTCATTGCACAGGGAATAAAGTATTGATGGAGCCTGTCCGTCTTCCTGAGTTGAGGAAACAATTCTGAGAGTTTGGGGAGAGGTAAAATAAATCTATGGTAAAAGAAATCATGACACTGCCTATCTTGAGAGAACTTTCTGGGTCAATGGGAAATGTTCTCTATCTTAAGAAGTATATAGATGGCATGGTTATGTGCATTGGTCAATAGCTATTGTAGTATTATATTTAAGATCTGTGTACATTTCATTCAATTATACTTCATTAAAAAAATAAAATGGGAAAATACATGCATACTTCTTTGCTGCATTTTTTTTTCTTTCTTTCTTTTATTTTATTTTGATTTGGGTGAAGATTTACAGAGCAAATTCACTTTCCATACAGCAGTTCACATATACTTTGTCGCATGTCATTGACCACAGTTTACCACAATGCAACAGCTCCCCTCCCACTTCCTCCC
>NW_006921608.1:8606290-8612019 GCF_000298275.1 Orycteropus afer afer | reverse complement strand
CTTCCCTTCAAGGCTCAGGGTCCAAGATTATCTTCTGTGTCTGTGTTAATTGGTTTCCCTTTTCTTTGTTGAAGAGGGTCTGTGCAGTCCTTCTGCCTAGTCCACCATCTTGCCAGAACTCTCTTTGCTGCATTTTAAAAATGCTGATTTCAAACAATCAGCTATTGGAAACCCTCTGGAGCACAGTTGGATTGAGATGAGACACACATGGGATCACCATGAGTTGGAATTGACTTGATGGCAATTGGTTTGGTTTGGCACTACAGAATGATGATATGGTTCCTAGAACAAAAGCAGGTGTATTTAGAATTTACTAAGTGTTGATTACACATGGTTTATGGACTATGTAGCCTATTTCTACAAGCTGTCCTATGAAACCATGAATAATTCTGATGAATCTTACTTACTCAAAGTGATTATCTAAAATAAGTAGTGAAAAAAAAAATCATTAAGATGAGAGAAAGAAGATAAAAAGTTGTAGAGGGAAGTAATTTTAAAAAGGGAATTGAAGTATATTTAAAGATTAAGCTATATAAAACTCTAAAGAACTTGAAAGGATAAAACGTCTATGGTTACTTGCAGAGAATAACAATCTTAATAAATTGGAAGCAGATAGCCTCTTAACCTTTAGTCTTAGATATTTCTTCTTATGCTTTTCAGATGATCAGACAAAAAAGGAATAAAGACAGCTATACATTTGGTACCACTTTCAGTGACTTACACACATTTAATAAATGCTTGATGATGAATGAGTGAAAATTGTAATACAAATGTGCTTAACATGACTGATGTCCTTTCTGCAGCACCTTTGTATTTTATTGGCAACGTGACCCATCAATAGACTTGAAAATATATAAGGACATGTTCTCCTAGAGCCAATGCCTAAGAGGTTTCTTCATTTTTAAGAATATGATATGAACTCTGAAAGACAAAGTGTCTCTTTTTAAAAAGAATATTTAAAGTACTATGATTGTGTAGAAGTCAGGTAGTCTGTTCTCTTGGAATAAAGATCTGTGTACATTTCACTAAAAGTAAATTATACCTCAATAAAACAATAAAATGGGAAAATATATGCATACTTATTTGCTGCATCTTAAAAATGCTGATTTCATTGAAAATATTTTAGATTTACTATGAGATTGAATCAGAAATAAGAAATTTTTCTTCAGTCACAAATGGCATGAATGGTTAAGCACTTGTCTGCTAACTGAATGATGATTGGCAGTTCGAGTCGAGCTAGAGGAGGCTTTTTTAATGTCACTGTTGTTGTTGTTGTTATGTGCCGTCGAGTCAAACCCGACTCATAGCAACCCCTCCTTGGGTTTCCGAGACAGTATCACTACGGAAGTAGGATTGCCCAACCTTCCTTCCGAGGAGTAGCTGGTAGGTTTGAACCACCAGCCGTCTGGTTAGCAGGCAAGTGTCTTAGCCACTATGCTACCAGAGCTCCCATTTTTAATGTCAGTAGTTAGAAGAAAAAAGGAATCTTTGCCCCTATTTTTAACTGAGTTAAACTTGAACATTTTCAGATTTTCTTCATTCAAGTCACCTGTAAAATAGGGTTACATTCTGTGACATTTTGCCCATGACAATCCCAGTTTAAACCTGCTATTCTAGCATTGTGTGTAGACTGGCATTTTCCTTGAGTTTTCTATACAAAATATTTTAAAGAGTTGAAGTAAAATAAGCTGATATGAGCTTGGTAGGCTTCCACTTTGTACTTACAGTTCCTGATATGATCTCCTCTAAACAAATGCATGTTCATCAAACAGAGTTCTTATCTGAAATATGATCATCAATTATTAATCATTTCACCACTTTTTCATCTTTTGTTGATAAGACCAAATGTGTTCAAATAGTCTTTAGTGGTAGTTGGAGAAGTATTTGACATTTCTGCCCTCCCTGTCATTTGTTTGATTAGCCAGTTTTGTCATGGTTCATTCTTTAGTTTTTCAGATGTAAGAAGCAAGGTTGGTGGGAGACTTTGGAAATTACAGATTAGGTGTATGTAAAATATGTACAAGCATATAGACTGAACAATCCTGTAGTAGAAAAAACCAAACCCACTATCATCAAGTTGATTCCAACTTATAGCAACCCCATAGGACAGGGTAGAACTGCCCCATGGGTTTTCTGATGCTGTAAATCAGTGTGGATGCAGCCTGCCACATCTTTCTCCTGGAAGCAGTTGGTGGGTTTGACCAACTGACCTTTCAGTTGGCTGCCAAGCACTTAATCACTGCATCACCAGATGACTGTAGTAGAATATATGGAAAATTATTTGGAATTTTTTTCCTACAGTGTTTTTGTCGTTTTTTGTATAGTGTGTGTACATCTACAACTATTTATACCTTTTATTATTTAGTAATTTTTAAATTTTGCAATATTTCATTCATCAGCAAGGTGATAACAAAATGAAAATACATATTTGCTGATGAATGTGTAACTCGCACAGAATTTTCCTGTTTGTCATCCACTAGGGCTAGTCACCAACCACATGAATGCAAAAAGAAAAGAAAAATCTGGTGAGGAAGCAGTAACATCTATTTCAAAAGTTAGTAAAGTCATTTGAAGAAAACCCCAAAATGATAAAATAATGTTTACAGGTGGAGAAAGTATATTTTACTTGTCACTCTGTGAAACTTGACTTTTCTTTTATGTTAAATGACTGTTCTTCAAAATTAGGTTCAGTCAATTTCAATTCCAAGTCATTTTTGTTCATTCAAAAAGTAAATAATTGGCTCTATTAACAGAAGAACTTCACTGCATGTGTAAGTGTTGACATTTCTATATCAGTGTTGTCAGCTACTTAAAGTATAAAATTAGTTAATTCCAGACATGATTTTTTTAATCTAATTTGTTTACTTTGCTGAAACAAAGTAAAGCTTTTGGATGATTATTCCTTCAAAGGTGGAATAGCTGACATTTTTTGTAAGTGCAAATTGAGTTCAAAAGATAACTTGTTTCTTTTGTTAATAATGCAAATATAAATTTTGATGGATCACAGCCTGAGTAATGCTCTTACTAAATCACAGAATCTATAGAGAGAGACCTAAGGAGAAGAAACCTGTGAAATATAGTATATGTCATATAATTTATATACAACAAGAGGCAATACGTTACTGATGTAAATAAGAAGTTGTTAATGTCTACAGATATTTATATATATACACCAAAACCAAAATACAAATACTTTTGCATATGTACCAAAACCAAAAAAACCAAACTCATTGCTGTTGATTGAGTCAGTTTCAACTCATAGCGACTCCTCCTTGTAGCTACCCCTCCTTGGAATTCCGAGGCAGTATCTCTCTGGAAGTAGATTGCGCAGTCTTCTTTCTGAGGAGTGGCTGGTGGGTTTGAACCACTGGACTTCTGGTTTGCAGTCAAATGCCTTAGGCACTATGCCAGAAAGTGACTGAATTACAAAATTTTGTGACTATGCTCTGATGCACCTAAGGTGCCTACATTCTAAGTGTTGTAGTTTAAGTATTGGCTTTTTTTGTTCATAAGTCTTCTAAATTTTGGTTTGATATGTTAAAAAGGTTGGGCAATCCTACTTCCGTAGGATTCCGTAGGAAACCCAAGGAGGGGTTGCTATGAGTCGGGGCCGACTTGACGGCACATAACAACAACAACAACGTTAAAAAGCAGTTTGAATCTTTAATCAAAGAATTCAATGGATGGATTTTAAAACTTTTATCAAGTAGGAGTTGCTGAGAGCAATGCTTGTCAACAAGAAAACATTGAAATTTTTCTTTCCAACAGTAAGGGAAGAACTGAATAAATTAAATTTCCTGATATGAGTGATGTCTAGCTTCTCCATCAGTGTATTCCTAGAACCTCTCAGAGTTAATTGATGGATCATTGTAGTTAGTTGCTATTGAGTTGCCAACGTCATAACAGAAAGAAATGTTGCTTGGTCTTGTACCATCTTCACAGTCATTGATGTGTTTGAGTCTTTTGTTGCAGCTATTATGTCAATCATATTTTGAGTGTTTTCAACCTGTGTGGGGGCCAGGTTCATCTCCAGACTACATCACTCTGTTGTGATCCATAAAGTTTTCATTCGTTGATTTTCAGAAGCAGAATACCAAGACTTTTTTCCTTATCTGTCTTAGTGTGGAAGCTCAGCTGAAACCTGTCCACCAAGTTATTTGAAACGCTGGCAACATAGCTTCCAGCATCACAAACAAAATTGACACATTATAGTGCTCAATGGACAGTTGATAAAAAACTAAATGAATGGATAAATAAAATAATGTAAATGAAAAAGGAGGTGAATTTTAAGGATATTGGCGTGTCTGATAGAACTCCAGGACAAGAGAGATTTGACTTTCTGAACATTTGGAGTTAGGAACTTAAGTACTATGGACTTTATCTCAGTATCTTGTCTCTGTTTCTCAGCATATCCGTTTTACTCTCTGTTTCTTCAAAAATGGTTTTACTGTTAGCGGTTCCACCTGATGGGATGCATGGCTGTCAATAGAACGTTTTTGAATAAATGGAGTTTTGTAATATTCTTCATATTGAAAATCAATATATTATTGGCATATGTAGTACATGCCACTTGTGAATTTATATGCCTTAACTTATATAAAAACTATTTGGTGAGATTCTGTTATCAAGAAACAAAGCTTTGCTAAGAAAATAAAATTAAGGTTCAAGGTAAAACATAGATTAACTAGGATGGATTTCTGATCCTTAGGATTGAGATAGATAGAACCTAAGTATAAATTCTGCCATTTGAAAGTATTAAAATTTGTCACCATTGATTACATAATGGTATACTTATAAAAGTATTTTAATTAGCTGTATACATTTTGATCGGTCATCAAATGTCAAAATTGATCTTGCTGGTGGACCATAAAAATTCACCCTGTCTAAAAAGTATACAAATAGACTTTTATGTTTCATGCTTCTTAAACTAGGCAGGAATAACAACTTCTGAATTCATCCATAGCATATAGTTCTGAGTTAGTTCTTTTTTTCTAATATATCTTATCATGACTTTGATGTATTTCTTATGCCAACTAAACCAAACTCACTGCCATCAAGTTGATTCCAACTCATAGCGACCTCCATTGGGTTTCTGAGGCAGTAAATCTTTATGGAAGTAATCACCCCATCTGCCTTCCATGAAGTGGCTGGTGGATTTGAACCACTGACCTGATGGTTAGCAGCCAAATGCTTTATCTACTACATCACCAGGGCTCCCTTAGTACATTTTTAAAAAGTTTCTTACTTTTCTTTATCACTTAGAAGTAAAAAAGTAACATATGAAGATTGCATATTTTTAGTAATATTAATGTTTATCAGCAAGTGTTAGAAATAAGTTATTTTGCCAAAATGCTTTAATGTTGTTTTCTATAGAAATGATTTGTTAGCTACTTGTGAAATCTGCTACTTAAATCACCATAGTGATTTAAATGATGGTTTGAATTCTTGCTCCATAATTACCCAAACTTTTTAGATTTTCATCTCTCTCTGAATTACTATTTTTGGAGTAAATTTTAAGATCTTTGAGCTAAGGGAAAAGAAGTATGTATTCAGGATTTTTTTTTATGCTTCATGGTACATTTCCTCTGCATATTATCCCTTTATTATACATGACTAGTTCATACCCTAGCCACTCCAATTTCTTTTCCTTCTGACAACAACTATTATTATTTTTGTTTGTGTAGTATTTTACTGATGCACTATGCAATATCAAAAATACAGATATGTGT
>NW_006921608.1:8603076-8605845 GCF_000298275.1 Orycteropus afer afer | reverse complement strand
AAAATAGATTGCCCAATCTTCTTCTGAGGAGTGGCTGGTGGGTTTGAACCACCAGCCTTCTGGTTAGCAGTCAAATGCCTTAGGTACTATGCTACCAGAGCTTCCACCCCTAATTATAGACATTTAGATTATCCCCCCCCCCTCCATTTTTTGGTATTAATAATACTGCTATAATAAATACTCTCATATGTACGTATATAGGAACTCTGGTGGCATAGTGCCTAAGACATTTGACTGCTAACCAGAAGTCTGGTGATTCAAACCCACTAGCCACTACTCAGAAGGAAGATTGGGCAGTCTACTTCTGTAGAGATTCTGCCTCGGAAACCAAAGGAGGGATCTCTATGAGTCAGAACCAACTCCATGGCAGTGACTTTGGTTTGATGTGTGTGTAATTGAACCCGTTGCCATTGAGTAGATTCCAACTCACAGTGATCCTATAGAACAGAGCAGAACTGCCCTATAGTTTTCAAGACTGTAAAACTTTATGGATCCAGAATGCCTCTTATGCAAAATTTTAAATATATGCAATCTACTTCCATAGTGATACTGCCTCGGAAACCCAAGGAGGGGTCGCTATGAGTCGGGTCCGACTTGATGGCATGTAACAACAACAACATGTACATATATACATTCAAAATTTTGTCTAAGAGTAAATCTGTAGGATAAACTAAACTTCCCAGATATGGGATCACTTGGTCAGAGTGTATGCAGTTTTAATTTCATGTAGGTATTGCCAATTTAAGGACTCCTGGTGGTTCACTGTTCAGCAGCCAACAAGAAGGTTGTTGGTGTGAAGCCACTAGCCACTCCGCAGCAGAAAGATGTCAAAGTACTTCTGTAAAGATTTACAGCCTTGGGAACTCTGCAGGGCACTTCTACTCTGTGTTTTAGAGTTGCTATGAGTCAAAATTGACTGGATGGCTGTATAAATATATATGTTTTTTTCTATTTCCAAATTGCTCTTTATAGAAGTTCTATCAGTTTATACTTTGACCAACAATCATGAGAGTTTTTGTTTTCTACCTTGCTAGCCAACACAGTGCAATAAAAGTTTTGATCTCTTACTGATCTGATTGGTGAACAATGTTAACTTCAGCATAGTTTTAATCTTCCTTTCTTATATCAAAAGTGAATCAAGCTGAACATTTCAGCATATGTTCAAGAAACAAAATGTATTTCTTTACATTTTGTTTTTGAACTTTGTTCATTTCTTTTGCTTGCTTTTATATATTTTTTTTTGTATTTTTAATTTACATTTTATGTTATTGTACATATTGTTAGGGGTCAGCCATTTTTGTTGCTGTTTCCTCGCCTCCCTTCCCACCCCTGGTAACCAACAAAGAAAATTTCTTTCCATATATAAAGCTTTCCTTGATTTTTTTACAATAATATGCTAATAAAATATTTGTCCTTCTTTGACTGACTTGTTTCACTCAGCATAATGTCCTCCAAGTTCATCTACATTATGCAGTGTTTTGCAGATTGTACATTATTAGTCATTATTGTTGCATAGTATTCCGTTGTGTGTATGTACCACAGTTTGGTTATCCATTCTTCTGCTGATGGGGACCTAGGTTGTTTCCATCTTTTTGCTATTGTAAATAGTGCGGTCATGAACATGGGTGTGCATGTATCTGTCCTTGGCTCTCACTTCTTCAGGATAAATAGCTAGTAATGGGATTGCTGGATCATATAGTATTTCTAATTTTAGGGAATTGCCATACTGCTTTACACAGAGGTTATATCATTTTACAGTCCCACCAGCAGGGTATGAGAATCCCAGTCTTTCCACATCCTCGCCAACATTTGTTATTTTCTGTCTTTGAACTTTGCTACTAGTTCTGGGGCCAGATGGTATCTCATTGTTGTTTTGATTTGCATCTCTCTAATGGCTAATGATCATGAACGTTTCTTCATGTGTTTGTTGGCCGCTTGAATATTCTTCTTGGTGAAGTGTCTATTCATGTCTTCTGTCCATTTTTTAATTGGATTGTTAATCTTTTTGTTGTTGAGGTGTTGGAGTTTTCTATAAATTTTAGAGGTAAGTCCCTTGTCAGATATGTCATTGCCAAAATTTTCTTCCCAATCTGTAGATTCTCCTTTTACTGTTTTGGACAAGTCTTTTGAAGCACATAAAAATTTAATTTTTAGAAGGTCCTATCTATCTAGTTTATCTTCAGCTGTTTATGCTTTTGGGTTATGCTTGACAGCCTATTTATGCCATAAATGAGGGCTCCTAAATTTTCCCCTTGAGGAACTGTATAGTTTTAGGTTTCACACTTAAGTCTTTGATCCATCTGGAGTTAGTTTTTGTGTATGGTGTGAGGTACAGATCTTGTTTCATTTTTCTGCAAATGGATATCCAGTTTTGCTAGCACTATTTGTTAAAAAAAAAAAATCTCCCCATTTCATGAATTTCAGCCCTTGTCAAAAATCAGCTGACTGTAGGTGAATGGATCTATTTCTGGGTTCTCAATTTTGTTTCACTGGTGTTTGTGTCTGTTGTTGTACCAGTACCAGGCTGTTTTGACTACTGTGGCTGTTTAGTAGATTTGAGATCCTGGAGTGTAAGACCTCCTACTTTGTTCTTCTTTTCAATAGTGCTTTGCTTATCTGAGGTTTTTTCTTTTCCACATAAAGTTAGTGATTGGTTTTTCCATATCCTTAAAGAATGTTGATGGGATCTGTATTGGGATTGCATTGAATGTATAGATTGCTTTGGGTAGAATTGACATTTTCACAATATTTAATCTTCCTATCCATGAG
>NW_006921608.1:8560160-8602931 GCF_000298275.1 Orycteropus afer afer | reverse complement strand
AATCCAACTGATTTTTGGATGTTGATCTTGTATCCTGCCACGATGCTTAATTTCTCAGTTCCAGTAGATTTTTGACTGAGTCTCTTGGGTTTTCTAGGTATAGGATCATATCATTAGCAAATTAGGGATAGTTTGACTTCTTCCTTACCAATTTGGATGCCTTTGATTTCCCTTTCTTGCCTTATTGCCCTGGCTAGGAATTCTAGTACAATGTTGAAGTGGTGATAGAGGGCATCCTTGTCTGGTTCCTGTTAGCAAGGGGAATGGTTTCAGTCTCTCTCCATTGAGAATAATGTTGTCTGTTGGTTTTGTATATATGCCCTTTATTATGTTGAGGAATTTCCCTTCTATCCCTATATTTCTTAGAGTTTTTACCAGGAATATGTGTTGTATTATATGAAATGCTTTTTCTGCATCGATTGACATGATCATGTGGTTCTCTTTTCCTTTGTTTTATTTATGTGGTGGATGACAATGATTATTTTTCTAATATTGAACCATTCTTGCATACCTGCTATAAATTATTTTTTTGTTATATTGTTGGAGTCTATTGCTTAGCATTTTGTTGAAGATTTTTGTGTCTATATTCATGAGGGATACTGCTCTGTAGATTTCCTTTTTAGTGATTTCTTTGCCTGGTTTTGGTATCAAGGTTATGCTTGCTTCATAAAATGAATTTGGGAAGATTCTATCCTTTTCTGTATTCTGGAATAGTTTGAGTAGGATTGGTGTCAGTTCTCCTGTGAAAGTGTGGTAGAATTCTCCAGTGAAGCCGTCTGGGCCAGGATGGTTTTTTTGTTGGTAATTTTTTATGTCCTGTTCAATTTCTTCTTCTGTTATGGGTCTGTTCAAATTTTCTGCTTCAGTCTATGTGAGTTTGGGTAAATGGTATGTTTCTAGACCTGTCCATTTCTTCTAGATTTTCAAATTTGTTGGAGTACAGTTCTTCATAATATCCTGATATTACCCTTTTTATTTTAGTTGGTTCTGTTGTGACTTCACCCAATTTGTTTCTTATTCATATTATTTGTATTCTCTCCCTCTTTCCCTTTGTTAAATTTGCTAGTGTTTTGTCAATTTTATTAATCTTTTCAAAAAAACAACTTCTGGTCTTGTTGATTTTTTTCTACTGCCTTTCTGTTTTCTGTTTCATTTATTTTTGCTTGAATCGTTATTATTTCTTTTCCTCTGGTGACTGTAGGCTTTTTTTTTTTTTTTTTTTTTGCTGCTCCTTTTCTAATTGTTAGAGCTGTTGGGTTAAGGTGTTGATTTTGGGTCTTTCTTCTTCTGTGATATGTGCATTTATTGCTATAAATTAGCCTCTCATCACTGCTTTTGCTGTGTTCCAAATATTTTGGTATGGTGTGTTATCGTACTTGTTTGACTCGAGGAACTTTTTAATTTCATTTTTTCTTTCTTGTGTTATGCATTTTTAAAACAAAACAAAAAAATACAAAACAAAACCAAATTCTGCTGTTGAGTTGGATCTGAATCATAGCGACCCCTCCTTGGGTTTTCGAGTTGTTTTTAGTCAGTTTCCATGTGTTTGCTCTTTTTCCGTTGATCCTTCCTATTGTTGATTTCTAATTTTTTAGCATGTGGTCTGAGAAGCTGCTTTGCAGTATTTCAGTGGTTTTAAGTTTATTGAGGCTTGCTTTGTGACATAACATATAGGCTATTACAGCAACAGCACAACATACATTCTTTTCCAGTGCACATGGAACATCCTCCAGGCTAGACCATATAGGTTGTTGGTTTTTTATTTAAAAGTATTTTCACCATCTCCATTTATATTATGGATATTAACCTTCTGTGAAATGGACTGAGGTGTTGCCCAGGCTGCAATCTCAGTTGATGCCCAGGTTCCTCTTACAGGGTCACTAGATGTTGCCAAAATTCAGTGTCTTTCAGTGTTAGGTCTGAGGCCTTCAGAGGCCACCCAGGGTTCCCTGCCATGTGGCCCTTTCCACAGAATGGTAGTTTATTTCTTCTGTACTGCTTTGAATCTCTGACTTCTATCTCTAACTCTTTTAAAGGGATCACCTGATTGATAAGGCTTACTTGAAATAGTCTCTCTCTTAATTAAAGTTAACTGATTAGGACCTTAATTATGTCTAAAAAATCATCTCACATTTGCTGTTTAATATCAGAGCTCCTTACTCCTAATCATAGGAGTAAGGAGCTCTGGTAGCATAGTGGTTGGAGCAGTCACCAAAATGTTGGTGGGTTGAAGCCATCAGCCACTCTGCAGGAGGAAGATGAGGCAGTCTGCTTCCATAAAGCTTCATAGCCTTGGAAACCATATGAAGCGGTTCTAGTCTGTCCTATAGGGTTGCTGTGAGTTGGAGTTGTCTTGATGGTACTAAGTTTGGTATTTTGAAAGGAACAATATGTTGAACATTTTTTTAGTGTACCTATGGACCATTCATATACAGTAAAACCTGTGAAAGCCAGAACTTGTTTAAGGCGGAAACTTTCAGAAAAGAAACACTTAAATATTTTCCTATAAAACAAGTGATAGGAAAGTGGTAAGAGCTAAAGGTGGAAAACTTGTGAGACCTGGCAAAACAAGGCAGTCCACTGAATTCTGGTTCTCACGGTTTCACTGTATCTTATTTGGGAAGATGTCTATTCAATTAAAAATTTATTTTTTCTATTCACAGTTTTGATTGATGTTATTTTAAAAAGATTCTCTCTTCACTAAGATATGAAAACTATTCTCATGAAATCTTCCAACACTGTTATTATTTTACTTTTTACAATGTAAAACATTACCTGAAATTTATTAGGATAAAGTGTGGAGTTCAGACCCATCTTACTTTTTCACACATGGCTACCCTTTTGCCCCATAATTGTTTTTGAATGATCAGTCTTTGTTCCCAATCATCTGAGAGGCCATGTTTATTACATATTGGATTATTGTATGCTACAGTCTTTATTTATGGATATTCTGTTCCTCTGATCAGTTTGTGCAAAGCATATATCTAGTTTGAGCAAACCCATTTCAGTCACTTAAGTAATTTGAATTATTAATTGTTGAAAGCAAGAAATTTTGCAGCTTGAGTTTTAGTAATACATTTAAGTTCAAAGTTATTTAACTAATTTTCTTGTGGTGTATTGGATTATCCCATGAGTGAATTATGGAGCAAGAAGGTCATGAGGGATTGGGAAGGTTTTGTTTATACCAATAATAAATTCTTCAAGTTTTATGGTTGAGTGTATTAGTAGCTAGGGTAAAAATTAAGAAGAGAAAAAATGATTATGACAGAATTAATGAGTTTAAAAAGCCTTTCCCTGTAATATATTGTTAGAAATGGCACTGGTAAATGGAATGAAAAGGATCATTTAGTTTCAAAATGATTAAGAATAAATCTGCATTTATCCTTTTTGTCACCAGATGGCAAAGGGGCATCCCTAAAGCACAACTGTAACTCTGTGATTGATTCCATGAGGCCTAGTTTCAGAGATGGTTATATACTAACAAGTGGGTTGAGATGTCACTGGAGACTGTGGAAAACAGGACTTTGTGTATCATTGCTTTTCGTATTCAAAGATGTTATTTATCCTCAAACATATCTCTAGTTCTGAGATCATTGTGTATCAGGTTTATATGTAAAAGTATAGGCTGTTCAATCCTAACTTTGTTCCAGAAACACTTGAAAGTAAAATTGTTAAAAAAATCTGCGTGTGCATTCCTTCCCAAAGCAGTTTTTTCTTTGTCGTTCCCTGACCCAAGTGACTATGCCATCAATCATCCTGCTGCCCAAATGAAGATACTTGGGTGTCATTTTCTCATTCTTTTCCTCTTGACTCTTAAATGTAATGCGTATTTATTTATTTTATTTTTCCATCAATTCCATCTTGGTAGTGTCTCTTCACTGCAGCCCTGGTAGTGCATAATTAAGTGCTTAGCTCCTAACCAAAAGGTGGGTGATTCAAACTTACTAGCCGTTCTGCGGGAGAAAGATGTGCCACTCTGCTTCCATAAAACTACTAAAAAATCCCAAACCCACTGCCATTGAGTCAATTCTGACCAATAGCAACCCTATAGGACAGACCAGAGCTGCCTCATAGGGGTTCCAAGGCTGTGAATCTTTACAGAAGCAGACTTCCATATCTTTTTCCTGCAAGGTGGCTGGAGGGTTTGCACTGCTGACATTTTGTGTAGCAGCCAAGCTCTTTAACCACTGTGCCACCAGGCATTATACAACCTTGAAAACACCATGGAGCATTTTCCCTCTGTACGTTAAGGTCACTGTGAGTTGAAATCGACTCAGTGACACACAGCAGCAACAATAGCTCTTGTATTCAACCCTTCTTTCCAGTAGGGATATTGTCCCTGCCCCTGTTTAGGGATCTACTGTCCCCTGCTTCATTTCTGTCCTCCTACTTTTCATTTTGATTTGTTTCTGTCCGTATTCTGCTTTCTCTACAGAATTATAATTTTTATGTACAGATATGATGAAGTCATTCCTTTGCTCACTTTTGGTGTCTCCCTATTCTGTATTTAAAATTCAAATCCTTAGCTTTCCAAGGGAAGCTAACATTTATTGAGTAAGGAGCTCTGGTGGCACAGCGCCTAAGGCATTTGACTGCTAACTAGAAAGCTGGCAGTTCTAACCCACCAACCGCTGGTGAGAAGTTTAGGGCATTTAATTTTAATCTCCTTAATGATGTTGAAATATTTTTTCCAACATCCCAAAGTTAGAGATGGAATTTTAATTGAAACATGGATTTTTCTGACTCAAAAGCCTGCATTCCACTTCCTGAGGCTCTCTATCTCATTTCCAACCTCCTCTCCCACCACCTTTTTGTCTTTCCCCCAACTCAGTTTACAATCTAGCCACAGAAGATAACTAATGAATTAAAAAAATCTTTCATTCTTAAACGCTCAACTATGTTTGTGGTGTTCCTGTCATCTGGAATTCTGTTCTAGTAATGCATACATTATTCAAAAAAACATTTATTGAGTGCAGACTGTGTGCCAGATAGTGTTCCAGCTGCTGAGGAAGAGCAGTGGACAAAATAGAAATCCTCATGAGATTCCTTTTTAGTTGGGGAAGACAGACAAAGACATAAGGAATGAAGAGTATGTATGTTGGGTAGCAATGTAATTTCTGCCTTTGCATCCACTGTGCAGACTGTATAGTGAATGCCAGGGGGCGCCATTCTCTTAGCTGTGACTGCACGATTTGGACTTGCGCTACTCAGAGGTCCTGGTGCCATGTGCTATAGAGGACAGTAATACAGAGCAGAAAGGATAGGGATTTTTTTTGGTGAAGTTTAACAATTTTAAATAAGGGATCAGGGAAGGCTTTGTATTAAAAACAAGACCTGAAGGGCATGAAGAAGTCAGTCGTGTGGCTATCTGGGGACGACCACTATAGGCAGAGAAATAGCCTGTGCCAGCATCGGTAAGTGAAGCTGTGCCTTGCTGTGTCTGCCTAAATGTTACTTACACTTCAAAGCTTAGCTCAAGTGCCCTTGTTTACATGAAGCCTTCTCTTATTTTTTTTCAGCAAGAATTACATATATTTTTTTAAAACAATACCTTTATTATAGCATCTGTCACTGTCTGACCTTCAGTACAGTGGTTTTCAATATTTCTTTCCTGCTTACTAAATTTTGAGCAACTTGACGGTGTAATGCCTTTGTGTCTGTGCGTGCCTCATTAGGTTCTAGTTGTGTTAGAATACCAATAAGCAAGGTAAGCACTGGCTTGTGCTTATAGTGAACAATTTCACATTTTTTCACCACATCAAAGATTCTGCTTCTAGGTGTGGCTGGCATCTGTCTCCCTCCCAACCCCACAGCACCTTCCTACAGAATCAGAGCCTCTTGAGGGAAGGGAGGGAATACTGCAAAAAAAAAAAAAAAAAAGCATTGACCCATGTCACTTTAGTTTTGTGTATTTCACTTTACATAAATTATATTTCAATAAAATTCATTAAAAAAAAAAAAAAAAAGAATCAAAGCCTCTTTCCAAATTTACAATCCCTGACAGGGATGGAGTACCCGGTAAGCACGGGCTGACTTGTGCTCACTTATAATCTGTAGCAAACAATTTCACATGGGTTTCAGCACATTGGAGAATACCAGAAAGATGTTTCCCTGTGCTTTATTGACTATGCAAAGGCATTCAACTGTGTGGATCATAACAAATTATGGATTACCTCGTGAAGAATGGGAATTCCAGAACACTTAATTGTACTCATGAGGAGCTTGTACATAGACAAAAGGCAGTCGTTAAAAAAGAACAAGGGGATACTGCATAGTTTAAAGTCGGGGAAGGTGTGTGGCAGGGTTGTATCTTTTCACCATACTTATTATGTATATTGAGCAAGTAGTCTGAGAAGCTGGACTATATGAATAAGAATGCAATATCAGGATTGGAGGAACACTCATTAATAACCTGCAATATGCAGATGACACAACCTCATTTGCTTAAAGTGAAGAAGATTTGCTGATTAAGATTGAAGACTACATACTTCAGTGTGGATTACACTTCAACATTGAGAAAACAAAAATCCTCACAACTGGATCAATAAGCAACATCATGACAAATGGAGAAAAAATTGAGGTTGTCAAGGATGTCATTTTACTTGGATCCACAATCAACAACCATGGAAGCAGCAGTCAAGAAATCAGGTAACATATTGCATTGGGCAAATTTGCTGCAAGGAACCTCTTCAACGTGTTGAAAGCAAAGATGTCACTTTGAGGGCCAAGGTGGACCTGACCCAAACAGGGTACTTTCAGTTGCCTCATATGCATGCAAAAGCTGGACAATGTATAAGGAAGACCAAAGAGAAATTGATACCTTTGTATTATGGTGTTGGCGAAGAATATTAAATGTACCATGGACTGCTAGAAGAATGAACAAATCTGTCTTGGAAGAAGTATAGCCAGAAGATTCCTTAGAAGCGAGGATGGCAGCATTTTGTCTCATGCACTGGTTGTGTTATCAGGAGGGACCAGTCCCTGAAGAAGGACATCATGCTTGGTAAAACAGAGGGTCAGCAAAAAAGAAGAAGGCCCTCACGGAGACGGATTGATACAGTGGCTGCAACAATGGGCTCCAACACAGCAACAATCGTGAGGATGGCCCGGGACTGGGCAGGGTTTCGTTCTTTCGTACATATGCTCATTATGAGTTGGAACTTACACAACAACATCTAATGATGTAAGCATAAATATATGAGACTGGCAAAAACAATTGTAACAAAATGTCACTTAGAAATATGGGAAAGTAGTCAGAATTAAATGAACACATTTAAATGATGGAACTAAACAGGGCAATTAGGGGCAAGTTTTGTAGATTTGTGAAGTAAGTCTTTAACAGTTTTAATGAAAGACTTTTAAAGACAAAAGAAGACACAACTTGGCTTAAAATAGTAGAAACACAAATTTGTGTAATAGGTTCTTAGATTATCAATGCCTCTTCTGCCATTCTTATTTTATTTTGGTCCTGAGATATAACAAAATGAGAAGAATATTTATCTGTTTATGGTACATCAGTGACCTAGTGTAAGCCCCTATTGTGGGTAAATGTGTCTGTGTTTCACTTAATTTCTGATTCTGGTACCATTGAGCACCCTCTCTAATGTTAATGTTATGTAAATATGCCCTCACTTTGAAGCGTTGGAACAAACCCCTATTCACAACAGATTCTTCATGACAATCATCTTCACTTGCAGCATATGCAGCTTTTAAATCATGGAAAAGGCTTCAAGCTTTTTCTTGCACTTAAAAAAACAAACAAATGAACAAAAAACCAAAAAGCACGGCTCACTGACATCCAGTGGATTGCTTCTGACTCATAGTGAGACCCCCATTGGGTTTCCAACACTGTAAATCTTTATGAAAGCAGACTGCCTCATCTTTCTTCCATGGAGCATCTGGTGGGTTTGAACCACTAGACCTTTGGTTAGCAACCAAATGCCTTAACCATCACACCACCAGAGCTCCTATTCTTGCCGTAAACTAAAGCTGAAGAGCTCTAGTGGCACAGTGCCTAAAGTATTTGACTGCGAGCCAGAAGGTTGGTGGTTCAAACCCACCAGCTGCTCTGTGGATGGAAGATGGGGTAAAAAAAAAAAAAATAACCATATGCACCTGTTTCAGCTTACCTACACATTCTTAAAGACACAGTTAGGAACAGATCTCATTCATAACCTGAGGACTGCCTATGCATAACTATTATGGTGTTTTAAATCTCACATTTATAGGAATATTAGTTCATTACTGCATACAACTGCATCATACTCTGTGGTAGTCAGAATGATGGCTCCCTGGTACATGTTGTTGTTGTTATGTGCTGACGAGTCAGACCCGACTCATAGTGACCTCTCCTTGGGTTTCCGAGGCAGTATCACTACGGAAGTAGATTGCCCTATCTTCCTTCCGAGGAATGGCTGGTGGGTTTGAACCACCAGCCTTCTGATTAGCAGTCAAGTGCCTTAGGCACTACACTACCAGAGCTCCTACATGAGTCCTTAGAAGTTGTAAACATTTCCTCACTGGGCCAGAGAGATGAGATGAAGAAAGAGGAGGAGGGAATAAAAGCACAAGAGGAACTTGACTGGCTATTGTTGAGTTTGAATATAGAAGAATTGAGCCTTAAATCGAAGAACCTGGGGACTTCTAGAAGCTGAGACCCACCCTAAGTTTATAAACAGCAAGAAAATGGACACCTCTGTCTTACAACCATAAGGAATTGAATTCTGCTGACAACTTTCATGTGCAGGGCATGGATTCTTTTATAGAGCTTTCTAAAAGGAACTCAGCCAATGCCTTGATCTTAGTCTGATGAGCTTTGCACCAGACTTTTGACCTACAGAACTGTAAGATCTACAGAACTGTAAGTATTTTAAACCACTAAGTTTGTGATAGTTTGTTATTAGAAAACTAATGTGTGCTCATTAACGTGAATCTAAACAGCTCTGATGATGCAATGCAATGGTAAAATATTCAGCTACTAACCAAAAGGTCAGCAGAGAGAACCCCCCAGTTGCCACAGGAGAAAGATGAGGCAGTCTTCTTCCACAAAGATTTACAGCCTTGGGACAATTTTACTGTGTCCTATAAACCAAAAAAACAAAAAACAAAAAAACAAAAAAACCAAACTCACTGCCGTCCAGTCAGTTCTGACTCATAGTGACCACCCCTTGGGTTTCCGAGGTAGTGTCTCTACAGAACTAGATTGTCCAGCCTTCCTTCTGAGGAGTGGCTGGTGGGTTTGAACCATCAGCCTTCTGATTAGCAGTCAAATGCCTTAGGCACCGTGCCACCAGAGCTCCTACTGTGTCCATAAGGTTGTTATAAGTTGGAATTGACTAGAGGGCAGTGTTTTTTGTCTTTTTGGGGGGTTAGTGTACATCTACATTTTATTTGACATTCCCCTAGTGATGCATCCAAACTTATTACTACAAATAGCAGGGCAGTGGCCATCCTTGTATGTATCTCCTTATGGACCTATTCAAGACTTCCTCTGCATTCTGAGTATGTAGATGTGGGATTAATGTGGCCATGGGTGTGTGTTCTTTATTTTATTAATACTGCTCTCCAGAATGGCTCTCTGTCCACACTCCTTGAACTTGCTGAACTCATATATTAATTTTTTAGTAGCTTTTTTTTTCCTCTTAATAGTCCTTGGAATTTCCTACATGATCAAATAAAAGACATACAGTGTTAAATAAAAGTGGTGAGAGTGACATCTTTGTCTTGTTCTCAGTATTTTAGGATGAGTGCTTTGACTCTTTCGTAATTAACTAGGATAGCTATTGGTTTTTCATTGGAAGGAAGACTGAGCAATTTACTTCTGTGGTGATACCACCTTGGAAACTATGATTGAAGCTATGAGTCGGATCTGACTCTTGGGCAGAGAATGAATGAATGATAGGTTTTTCATAGATATCATTTATTAAGTTGAGGAAATTCTCTTCTCTTGCTAGTTTGCCTAGAGTTTTCATCATGAATTGCTATGGAATTTTGTCAATTGCTTTTTCTGCATCTGGTTGTTGTTGTTTGCCATCGAGTCAGATCTGACTCATAGCGACCCCTCCTTGGGTGGCTGGTGGGTTTGAACCGCCAGCCTTCTGGTTAGCAGTCAAGTGCCTTAGGCACTATGCTACCAAAGCATCTAGTGAGATGATTATATGGATTATCTTCTATAGTACGTTTTTATGGTGAAGCATGTCCATTGTTTTCAAATGTTATACCAACCTTGCATTCCTGGGATAGCCCTCTTGATATGATAATATTATTCTGTTTATACATTGCAGAACGGGAGCTCTGGTAGCATAGTGCCTAAGGCATTTGACTGCTAACCAGAAGGCTGGTGGTTCAAACCCACTAGCCACTCCTTGGAAGGAAGGTTGAGCAATCTACTTCCATAGTGATACTGCCTCGGAAACCCAAGGAGGGGTCACTATGAGTCAGGTACGACTCGATGGCTCATAACAACAACAACAATATTGCAGGATTAGATTTACTAATATTTTGTTAAGGATTTTAAAATTTATGTCCATGAAGGATATGTGTGTAGTTTTCTTTTCTTGTAAAAGTGTTGTTTTTCGTGTCAGGGAAATGCCGGCCTTAATGAGGTGAGTTAAAAAGTGATCCTCTGTTTTCAGTTTTCTGTGAGAGTTTATGTAAAACTCCTATTATTTCTAATTTAAATTCTTGGTAGAGTTTACATCAGATGCCATTTGGGCCTGGCGTTTTCTCTGGGGCTAGGTCTTTTTAAAGCTGTGCATTCGATGTCTTTAATAGATGCAGGGCTGTTTGGGCTGCCTGTTTCTTCTGCATATTTATTCTTGCACATACGGACATTCTTACAGTCTGGGTTTATAAGCTGTGACATCTGTATTTATTCTGGGGATGTCTTAGTAATTATTTGAAAACTATTTTTCTTTTCAAATATACTAGAGACAGAATAAGACATTTTGATAGAATACTCTTTTCCAACTTAACATTACCCAGTTTCTTTCAGATAATTTCAGTGGTCATTTCTCTATGTCTCTGCCTGGAGTTTGTGAATCTTTACTTTTCATCCAGAGATGTTTAATCGTAGTGTTTTTGTTTTTCCTTTGTCTTATTCAAGTCTACTTCTTTTAGAGTAGGACTTTATTATATTGTTCACTTTTGAAGTACTGGCTTTTCAGGACTGCTAGGTTAGATACTAAATTATCAGACGTCTCTACAACCAATAAAGCATTTACTTATGTATAGACAGGATTGTGTAAAGTAACCTAAACTACATTGAACTCTGAACTTCCTTGTCTATTTTTCACATGGTTTCTAGTTGTGTTCTTGAGTTTGTCTCTGTGGTTTGTTCCTTCTTTTAATCTTAATAGTAAGTGTGTGCCAAAGATCCCTGCTGATTCTAGTTTCTGGGAGAAATACGTAGAAATATGTCCAATATGTAGGAGATTGTGACAATGATTTTTTAATTTTTAAAATGACCCTGTCACCTTTTAACTACAGACTTCATCTGCAAAGGTGCTGTAGTCATGAGAAATTTGGTTTAAGACTCAGGAAGAGTTTATAAAATTGTGTATTTTTCATTTATAGAAATTATTGAATTCATTATTTTATATTATGTATACCCATTTTTTTGTGTATATATATGTGTGTGTGTGTGTGTGTGTGTGTGTGTGAATTACTTAATGGTGCTAGTGCATATTTTTCTTGAATGTTTTTATGTTAACTATGTGTGATCTCTTTAATGCTGAAGAATGAATTGGTAGCATTCATCTCAAGATAGCTTAATGCATGATGAATTGCTATTGTCTTAACATTTGGGATTTAGTTTATTGTTAAGAACATTAATCTACATCTTCTTTAGTAATCTATGGCAGCTGTTGTTTTTTTTCAGACAACTAAGGAAACAAAGGTCCATAGTATAGAGTATCAGCGTTGTTACCTGTAGTCAGTTATTTTGGGTTTATGTAGTATATCCTTGAGAATTGGTTGTATATAGGATTTGACACAGTTGGAAGTTTTGAGGAATGATTTGGAACTCTCTGTATGTAAAGAAGGTCTTTCAAGGTTGTTTGGAAGGATCAGTTAGTTCTCACAGTGCTTATTTCATTACACAGTGCTTGAACTGGAAAATTAAACTTTAGATGACCTCTCCTTCTCATACTGATGTAATCCCATATATTTTTCCATTCATTTCTTCTTTCTTTTACTATATTTTCACCTGAGCAATTTTTAGTTTGTCTGTTTCAACTTATTTTTCCTCAGTAATATTTAAAAATTCTTACTGAGCTTTACATTGATCCATTTTCTTTAATCACTTTCATCTTCCTTCTCACTGTCTGAGACTTAAATTATATTGGTAGAGCTGAATTGGAGAATTTCAAAGTTACATCTCTCAGAAAAAGTTTAAAATATCATTCATACAACAAAGAATACAGAGTGTAGAGAATCAGAATTGTTGTAAAATAACTATTTTTTATTTGTGTGATATATACCTGAAATTTGCTTTTGTAACTTACTTGACATAGTTGAAAGTTTTGAGATATTATTTAAAATCACTGTTTGGAAATAGTAAGTATCCTTTATTTCCTTGCCATCTTTATCTATTAAGAATTAGATCAAACATATTTTGATTCAGTGTGTTAATGCATCATCCTGTTTTATTTTCTCCAAAAAAAAAAAAAAAAGATATCTGAGGAGATATTTTTATGTCCAAGGTGTAACTTGGTCTTATTATTTGTGTTTTTACGTCATCCTTTCTTTTTAAAATTGTAGTGGTATTTATGAGGAGCTCTGGTAGCGCAGTGCCTAAGGCATCTGACTGCTAACCAGAAGGTTGGTGGTTCAAACCCACCAACCACTCCACAGAAGCGAGACTGGGCAGTCTACTTCCATAAAGATTTACCTGCCTCGGAAACCCAATGGGATTTGCTATAAGTTGGAATCGACTTGACAGCAGTGGGTTTTTAGTGGTATTTATAAAGAATAAAATTACTTCACAGTAATTTTATTCTTTATAAAAGAATGGGAAATTGCTATGTGGCTGAGGCATGATAGCATTGTGTAAAGAGCACTGTGAGTCAGAAGATAGTGATGCTAGCTCAAACTTTGCTGCCAACCAGCTGGCCAAAAAAGCTTTGGAGAAAGCAATGTATCTCACTTCTTTTCTAGGAACTGAGAGTGTTTGGATTATATTCTAAATGTGATAGGTTGCCATTAGATGGTTTAGCATGTGAGGAACTTGATATGATTTATGTTTTGTATGGTCATTCTGTTGTGTGAAGAATGAGTTGTAGGGGCAAGAATTAGTAGTTTCGGAGGCTATTGAAGTGTAGTCTAGGAGAGAGATGTTGGTAGCTTGAATCAGAATTGTAGTAGTGAGAAGGAAAATGCTGATGGAATTTGGCTCCATTTTGAAGGAGATAGCATTGACAGAACCCACTGATAGATTGGATATGTGTGGTGGGGTGTAAAAGAAAGAGAGAAATCAGGGATAGCTCCTAGATAAATTGTGGTATTGTTCTAAAATAGGAAAAAGGAGAGGAACATGGTGAAGAAATCAAGAGTTCTGTTTGGCCATGTTATGTTTTAGATGCCCTTTGACTTCCATTTGAGGATGGCAAGTTGACAGCCATTTATTTGTGTCTGAAATCCTAGGTAGGTAGCAGGGTAAAGGTTTAACACCTGGAAGATATTTAAAGTGATGGGACCTGAGTTACTGAGAGAGAGCATATTGATTGAAGACCAGAAGAGGTCCACAGCATAGACTAGGGAATTTCCAACACTTAGAGATCTAAGAGAGGAGAAGGAACCAGCAGAGAACACTGAGAAGGAATTGCCACTAAGCAAATGGAAAAATAGGAGAATATGTCTCAGGAACAAAGAGAAAAATGGTTTAAGAGCCATGGACAGTATAATGCCCACATCAAACACTACAGGGAAGTTATGTTAAAATAAGAACAGAGAATTGTCTGTTGAATTTGACAACATGGAAGTCATTGGAAACACTGTGAAGAGTAGTTCCATGCAGTACTAGGGATAGAAACTTGAGTGATTGAGAAGAGAATGTGAAATGAGTAAGTGGACATCGCAACTATAAACAACTTTTTTAAGAAATTTGACTGTCAAGAGGAGCAGAGAAAATGGAGCAGTACCTCAAAGGGGATGTGGGATCAAGGGAGATACTTTTAGATAGGAGATAATATATTAATAAAATCACTAGTGACTTGTTTCACACATAAAACAAATGACTATTCTTAGAACCAAATGGCTTCTAAAATAGGCTCAATCATAAATAAGCTAGATAATTTAGGAAAAGGATAAAAGAGATACAAAACTGATAAGAGTAGGACTTCCTTACATTCTGCTTTCCTTTCCTTTAGTTTGTACTTTCCAGTGTTGTGCTTGAACGTTTTCAGTCATGAGTAGCTGGGATTTATGACTAATCCTGAGCTCTGTCTATTTCTGAGGGCCAGCCATGGCTACTGGTATTTTTAAAATGGATTGGGTTGGATTGAAATACATGTAGATTTGCATGAGTTTATTTGCATGAGGTCTTCTGTTTTAACTGAACAAAAACTAAAGATTTTGTTTGCTTACTTTTCACCAAGCGAAGAAGGGAGCATGAAGGAAGAAGCTTAGATGATGTCTATGCCCAGACCATTTTCATAGTCTAGATGTAGGCCCTCTGCGGTGAGTGATTTCAGGCCCAAAGAGCTAGTTTCAGGGTTGTTTTGAAGCACAGGATCACAAGCACCTCTTCAGATTCCAGATAAAAGCATTTAACACTGAACTGACCATACTATTTCTCCCAAACACTATCTTTCATTAGCTTCCTGATTTTGCTCCTACTTGTGTGGCTGCTCTTCCTGTCTTGTCTATTGGCTTCTTTACTTGATCACTTAATATGGAACTTAGTTCCTTGATGCTCTTAGACTTCTTTTTTTATTTCCATTTTAAACTATTTCTCTGAGTATCTCATCTGCTCCCTTGTTAAAATCATTACTAGCATGCTGATGTTCCTAAAATTATATCTTCAGCTGAGAACTCTCTTCTGAACTATGGAGTGACATATCCAGTTGCTTTCTTGATTTGTCTTTTTTAGCTACCTTGCATACATGCAAATGTGACAACTCATTATCTTACCTTTGATCCTCCTTCATCCTGCTCCTTCTTTAGCATTCTCTGTCTCAGCAAATTTTAAGGCTCTCTGCGTAGTTACTTAAGAGAGAAACCTGAGAGTCATTTTTTAACTCCTCTCTTGACCTTCGTAAACCACCTCCCACCCTCAAGACCAATCAGTCACTAAGTTCTGTTGATTCAGTATCCACCTTTTTAGCCTGTTCCTTTTTTTCCACCTTACTGTCATTAATCCATGCCAACTAATATCTTGCTCAGACTACTGTATTAGCTTTCTAACTGATCTCCCTGCATCCATATTCTGTGAGATATTTTGATGTATTTCCTCCTCTGCATTTCTTTTTACCTCCTAAACCTTCTCTATTCTGACAGGTAGGACTTGATGTATCTATTGACTCAGAGGAGAAAAACAGTTATTCATGGATTTTGAGGATTAGAAGTGAAAATACTCAGCGGTTTTCATTACCCTTTAGGATGTAGCTCCTGTTTCCTTTCTGGCTGCTTGATTTCTGCCTAAGTTGTCCTTCTGGTTCTTTGATTTTGCCCTAGATCTCACTTCTTGCCTTTCACATATGCTGTTCCCTGTATCTAGAGTCCTCTTTTACCCCACTTTGTGCTTGACTCTTACCATTCCATGGTTCTCAATTTAAATGGTACTTTGTCCAGGAGACTCATTCCTGAACTTTTGAACTCTGAGACTAGTTTGGGGTTGCCTGTTACCAGTTTCCCTCACATTTCTAGTCATAGCCTTCAGTAAAACATGTAACTATTCAGTATCTACCTTCCCCACTAGACAGTAGACAAAAACTCGAATGAAAACTAGGCTGATGGCATTCCCTTCCTCCCTTTTCTTCCTCCCTCCCTCTCTCTTCCTTCCTTTGTTCCTTCCTTTCCGCCTCCCTATTCACATCTTTTGTCTGTGATATCCCAGGAGAATCACTTTTGAACTAGTTTGTTGTTGTTATGTGCCATCAAGTCGGACCCCACTCATAGTGACCTCTCCTTAGGTTGCTGAGGCAGTATCACTACGGAAGTAGATTGTCCAACCTTCCTTCCAAGGAGTGGCTGATGGGTTTGAACTAGTATAATTGCCTCTAAACAGGCTCAGCTTGGAGGCAACATTAATGGTGATTCCAATGGGGTTCTGTTGTTGTTATTTCAATATACTCAAAAGTTTTTGGAGAGTTACTGAAAAGTGAATTCCTTAGGCTAAGACTTGCAAAAAAGGCTCAAGCAAATGTTGTAGTCCTAACTTGCTGTCTTTAAAAGTATTCAAGCAGAGGACATTATAAGGACATTTAAAGAAATACTGAATTAACTGAAAGATAAGATTAGTTGATTTATGTGGTTCCTTCAAAATTTTATGCTGAATCTCAGATGTCTTCAGGCCAATTAGGCTATGGTAAGAAAAGGGATTGCATCAAGAATAGGAGCTCAGGTTTCCCTACCTCTTTGCCCCCACTCGTATTTTATTTTTCAAGACTTCAGCTTCCTTCCAAATGACCTCCCATATTTTTAGAAGTACTCAGACATATCATACATGCTTACACGGTCCTCTAATTCTTTCACTCCCATATTCTCTTCAGTGGTATCTGCTGATTACAAAGTCACTTGGGGATGAAACGTTATCACTACTGCTAGGTCTTCATTTCAGTTCCCAGTCAAAGGTGGTGAATCCCAAAGCTACAACAATTCAAGATGTAGGGAGAATGGCTCTCTCCTCATTTTGCATTCATTCAATAAATATTTATTAAGTATTGACTATAGTTTTATAGGCACTTTTCTAAGTACTAAAGAACCCACATTGTGAAGAATGGGAATTCCAGAACATTTAATTATGCTCATGTGGAAGCAGTCCCTAGACTAAAAGCCAATTATTCGAACAGAATAAGGGAGGGGGAACCAAAAACCAAACTCACTGCCATCAAGTCGGATCCGACCCATAGCGACCCTTCCTTGGGTTTCCAAGGTGGTATCTCTATGGAAGTAGATTGCCCAGTCTTCCTTTCAGGGAGTGGCTGGTGGATTTGAACCCCTGGCCTTCTAGTTAGCAAGTTAAATGTCTTGGTGTGTTATTTAAAATGAGGAAAGGTGTGCGTCAGGGTTATATCCTTTCATTATGCTTACTCAATCTGTATGCTGGTCAAATAATCTGGGAAGCTGGACTGTGAAGAAGAACATGGCCTCGGGATTGGAGGAGGACTCATTAACGACCTGCAGTACACAGATAACACAACTTTGGTGAAAGTGAAGAGGACTTGAAATATTTACTAATGAAAATTAAACACTATAGCCTTCAGTATAGATTATTCCTTAACATAAAGAAAACAAAAATCCTCACATTTGGACCGATAAGCAACATCTTGATAAACGGAGAAAAGAGTGAAGTTGTCAGGGAGTTCTTTTTACTTGAATCCACAATCAATGACCATGGAAACAGCAGTCAAGAAATCAAATGACATATTGCATTTGGCAAATCTGTTGCAATAGACCTCTTTAATGTGTTCAAAAGCAGAGATACTACTTTGAGGACTCAGGTGCACCTGACTCAAGTCATAATATTTCCAATAGTTTCATATGCATGTGAAGGTTGGACAATGAATAATGAAGAGTGAGGAAGAATTGATGCCTTTGAATTATGGTGTTGATGAAGAATATTGAATATACTATGGACTGTCAGAAGAATGAATGACTCTTTCTTTGATGCCCTCCAGCCAGAATGCTCCTTAGAGGCGAGGATGGTGAGACTTTGTCTCATGTACTTTGGGCATGGCATCAGGAGGGGGTAGTCCCTGGAGAAGGACATTATACTTCGTGAAGTACCGGGAGCTCTGGTGGCATAGTACCTAAGGCATTTGACTGCCCCACCAGCATTTGACTGCCCCACCAGCCACTCCTCAGAAGGAAGTTTGGGCAATCTACTTCTGTAGTGATACCACCTTGGAAACCCAAGGAGGGGTCGTTATGAGTCAGATCCAACCCAATGGCAGTGGGTAAAGTACAGGTCCATGAAAAAGAGGAATACTCTCAATGAGATGGATTGACACAGTGGCTGCAACAATGGGTTGAGACATAGTGATGATTGTGAGGATGGTGCAGGGCCAGGCAGAGTTTTGTTCTGTTATGCATAGGGTCAGTGCAATCCACTTCCATAGTGATACTGCCTTAGAAACCCAAGGACGGGTCACTATGAGTTGAAATCAACTCGATGGCAGTGAGTTTGGTTTGGTTTTGGAATAACAACAACAAAGAGCCCAAAAGGAAAAAGGAAAGAAAAAAGGAGACAGAGACACAAAGAGAAAGACAAAGGAAAGGGAGGGAGTGAGGGAGGAAGGAGGTAGGCGGTGGAAAAAAGTCAAATAATAAACTTCTGAATCACTGTTTACTTTTCACATCCAGCCAGTATCATGCAGCTGGTTACTACTTGCTATATATTTTTTTGAACCTATTATATATTCAAGGAGCTCTGGTGGTGCACTGCCTAAGGCATTTGACTGCTAACCAGAAGGTTGGCGGTTCAAACCCACCAGGCACTCCTCAGAAAGTAGTTGAGCAATCTACTTTTGTAAATATTTACTGCTTTAGAAACCCAGTGGGGGTTGCTATGAGTCAGAATCAACTTGATAGCAGGTCACACACACACACACACACACACATCATTCTGGCAAAGACATACAGAATGTATTTCAGTTTATGGGAAGTGTTCTAAAATGTACAAGTTATGGTAAAAAGAGAAAGTGCTTTAAACTTTATTGTTATACCTTTATATGGATCATTTTTTCTTTAGCATTGAGTCTGATTGATGTTCTTAAAGCTTCTAAGGAATTTTGCTGGCAGCCAATGTCAAAATTGAAACAGATATTTGTATTTATGGAATAGGTAGGCTTTGGGAGAAAGGACCTCATCACTCCTTTTTTCCAAGGTAATTTGGAACCCACATTGAGTCAATTCTGATTCATAGCGATCCCCAGAGGGTTTTCAAGGCAGTAAATCTTTACTGAAGCAGACTGCCTCATCTTTCTCCCTTAGAGCAGCATGATGAGTTAGAACCACTGACCTTTTGGTTAGTAGCTGAATGCCTTAACCACAGTGCCACCAGAGAGGAATTGCATGAAAAGAAAGAAATCATGGATGGCAACTCTTCAAAGCCAGATTATTACATAGTATTTCATTTTTTTCCATGTTTCACTGAAGCTTGTTAATAGTTGTACACATGATCATCATTTCTGATATTTTCTTATCATAGCAATGCACCTGTTATTTCTTTTCTGAAAAATTTAGGTGCACTTGGAAGTTACTTGGTAGCAGAGGTGCCTTGTGGAGGCAGTTTGCATGCTTAGGTGTGAGTCCCTGGAGTCCCAGGGCTCTAAACATCCCTTATACTGTGGTTTCTGGAATTTAGCTATTAGAGATGGATTTGGATCTCATTGAAGTTGATGGTGCTCCCTGAAGTTGTGGTATTGTTGCCAGTGATTCTCTTGATAGTTACCAAGGGAATATGTACTCAGAATTAGCAGCTGTAATACAGGAGGGACTTACCAAATGGTTTTTTCAGAGACTTGGATTCCCTTTCCTTTAACAGGTAGAGTCTCTGAACTTGAACCAAACTCACTTCCATGGAGTCGGTCCCAAATCATAGTGACCCCTCCTTGGGTTTCCAAGGCGGTATCTCTATGGAAGTAGATTGCTCAATCTTCCTTCCGAGGGGTGGCTGGCGGGTTTGAACTGCCACCCTTCTGGTTAGCAGTCAAATGCCTTAGGCATTATGCCACCAGAGCTCCCAGGTAGAGTCTTTTAGGTGTCACGATCAACAGTTTCTCTGGACATTTTCACTCTGTAGCTGAAATCTAGCATTGGCACTCTGCAGCCTGACTCTTACATCCAATGGGAAAGGTATTTCTTCTTCTGCCAGCTTTTAGACGTGGCAACTCTGGCAAAAACAGCTCTGGCAGCTCCGTGATGCTACTTAGAATAATGTAGCAGAATTAGTCCCAATATTTCTGGCCTAGAAGTAGGAATCAGAGAGGGAATAATGATGGTGGAGGCGCTCACTGTATTCCTTGTGGAAGCATTACTGTATACCTTTTTTTCTTTCTGAATTAGATGTTACATACTGTTATGTTTTGCAGCAGTGGACAGAACTAGGGAGACATAACAGTGTTCAAACCCTGGGAAATACCAGTACTACAGAAATTTTTTTTGTGTGCACCAGAAAACATTTGAGAATCCAAACATTTTTAAAAACCTATTATGAAAACTGCTATAGGTAATTTAGTTGTTGTTGTTGTTGTTGTTTGCCATCGAGTCGGCCTTGACTCATAGCGACCCCTCCTTGGGTTTCGGAGGCAGTATCACTACAGAAGTAGGATTGCCCAACCTTCCTTCCGAGGAGTGGCTGGTGGGTTTAATACTAAACTGTATTCCAACTCTTACCTGAATTTTTGAGAGTAGAGATCTTTAGAGTTGTAGCATGGATACTTAGATCTGGGCTATTCTTCCTGTCTTCCATCCTTGAATAGTATTATATGAGCCACCCTAAGTTGAAACACAGGCTGAGATACTCATTTTTGAGTGTCTTCTTTTGTTAGCAATTCCATCATCTGTTTTTTGTTTCTTTGCTTACTTGCTATCCTTTGGTGACTATTTCTATGATCCTTGCCTCAGAGAAAGATTTACAGCCAAGCTATGCCATTGAGATGATCCCCACTCCTGTTGCCCATGTGTGTCAGAATAGGCTGTGCTTCATAGGGTATACAATGGCTGAAGTTTTGGAAGTGGATTGCCAGGCCTTTCTTCTGAGGCAAATCTGGATGGATTCAAACCTAATTATTTTCTTTACAGCAAAACTGGTTAAAGAAGAGTAGGAAGCTACCAATCACCATGAGGAAATCTCTTTATTCACAATTGGTGACTTAAATTTTCAAAAAGCTGTAAATCTGCCCGCTAGTTTGGTTGGGTGTAGTTATTAGCAAAGCAATGTGGCTCTAACACTGGAAGAAATCCCAGAAGCCCTATAACAGCTCATCATAGTGATATGAAATGTGCTTCTCATTATTTATTTGGATTGTGTCCTTATGGTGGGCTGAAATGTTCTCACTCAGAGGTAATCGATATTAACATTTTGGTGTATATTCTCCCAGTGTTCTTTGACGTTTTGAGTATTTTTTTTTTAAAGCTTTTGATACATGTTACTAAATTTTTCTTGAAAAGATTGTATCAACGTACAATCCTACCAATAAATATGGTAGAAGGGTTCCCATTTTCTATTCCCCTTGGCTAATCCTCTGTCAATTTAATAGGCAAAATTACAGGATGCCATTGTTTTTTTGAACTCTTTTGGTTATTTTAAAGTGAACTCTTTCATGTGTCAGTGGGGTTTTTAAATATCTTTTTAATGAAATTACTCTTACTCCTAAACCACCATAACCACCACCAAAAAAAAAAAAAATGCCACAAACTGACTACTATGGAGTCACTTCTGACTCATAGCCACTCCCACTGGGTTTCTGAGGTGGTAAATCTTTATGGAAGTAGATTGCCCCATCTTCCTTCCATGGAGCAGCTTTCTGGTTAGCAGTCAGATGCCTTAGGCACTGCGCCACCAGAGCACCTTCACTTTTACTCCTAAACATTTCTTAATAGTTCTTTTGTGAGAAGTCTTATAAAGCATTGTCATCTCCAGTGAGATCCTAAAAATTGTTTAGGACAGCCATCGGGAAACTAATTGCCATTAAATGTGACTTCTTTGAGAGTTGTGCCTCTCTACTGGACTTCATGTAAATGTGGAGCTGATATTAGTTGGAGGACATTCTGAATTAATCTTATTTTCCAGGAAAAGGGTAAGAATAAACATTGCATCCCCTTAGCACCTAATAGATAGAGCTTGCACAAAAGGTCTCTGTAAATATTTGTTTCATGAGTATAGATGATAAATAAAAGTTACCTAAATATAGTTTTTAGAATCCTGTCCAAGTAATTTGATCCCTTACATAGTTCATAAGTACTATATACTTTTAACTTTATAAAACGCATTTATATATTTACATGTTTTAATACTTACAATAATAACCCTGTGATGTAGCTTATTTTGTATTTGAAGAAACCATAGCTCAGATATAGAAAGTGAATGTCCTGAAGCTTTATAGCTGACCCCAGGTACCATGTTCTTCTGTTCTCATAGAAGCTTCTGATATTTGTTATTTATGAGCTTGGATTCTATAGAAATTTTAAAACAAATAATAGCCATAAACAATACTTGTAATACTCAGGATATTCACAACAAATAACAAAGTCTATCCAAAATGCAATGTTTATGAATGCAATTATTGGTGGCTATTATAATTATGAACCTTATAAAATGATTTGGCAGGCTGGATTAAAAAAAACAAAGTCCCCAAAAGTAAATACCAGATGGAACCCTGAGGTGGTTTCCTATCTTATCTATGGGATGTGACTAAAAACAATGAATTTTTCAATAAAACGTAGGCCTCCATTCATTCAACAAATATTTTTTGAGTGCCTTCTCTACTAATCTCTGCACTAGATGTTTAAAACAAAGTATGGGCTTTACGCATACGGAAGTGAGGGTGAAAGACATTAAACTTTTTGTTTTTAATCACATGTGTAGTTAAACGTTACTTGAGTGCTATGAAGAGCAAATACACTAAGATTTTACTTGCATGCAATATTAATGACATTGTTCGATAATTTCCACATTCTATGGGATTATCTTTCTTTGGAATGGGTACAAATATGGATCTCTTCCAGTCACTTGGCAAGGTAGCTGTCTTCCAAATCTCTTGGCATAGCTGAGTGAGTGCCTCCAGTAGGGCATCCATTTGTTGAAACATCTCAGTGGGTATTCTGTCAATTCCTGGAGCCTTGTTCTTCTCCAGTTCCTTCAGTGCAGCTTCGACTTCTTCCTTCAGTACCATTGGTTCTTGATCATATGACACCTCCTTAAATGGATGAAGATCAACCAGGTCTTTTTGGTACAGTGACTCTGTGTACTATTTCCATCTTTTGATGCTCCTTGGAAACAAGAACAGCCAGACTTGGTCTCATATACTTTGGTCACATTGTCAGAAGGGACCATTCCCTGGAGAAGAATGTCATGCTTGGTAAGGTGGAGGGTCGATGAAAGAGGGGAAGGCCCTCAATGAGATGGATTGACATAGTGGCTGCAGCGATGGGCTTAAGTATAGCAAGGATCGTGGAGCTGGCGCGGGACTGGGCAGTGTTTTGTTCTGCTGTGCCTAGGGTTGCTATGAGTCAGAGATGACTCGACATCACCTAACAACAACAACAACAACAACAAATCTAGATGAGAGAAAGCCTTCCTGAGAAATTGACCTTTGAGGCCTAAGGATGAGTAGGAGCAGGTGAAAGGTGGTAGTATGGTGTGGAGGTATAATAAATTACTTTTAGGATATTGAGGGAACTGAGAGAAAGCTGGCTTATAGTGTGAGTATTGTGTGGTGAGAGGGGGGAAAATAAGGCTCTGAGGAAGACAAGTTGTTGATGCCTTCAAAGAAGTCATTTTATCTCATCCCAGTGTTGTGTTTCTATAGCACAGAACACTTTTGAAACTTTCTATGATATTGCCTTCAACTCCAATTTTGAAACCCATGGGAGAAGAAACGTTATTTAATGCAAAACCAAAATGTATTATTTATTTTGCAGTATTATAATCACTTTCTTATTTAATAGACTCGACTCAAAAGGATTTTTGATTACTTAAAATAATTAAATGTATCCATGGGAGAAAATATGTTTTTTCATCACTGACTGTATAAGCTGTGAAATTTACTTGAAAATAAGACTTTTAAAAATGTATATGTTCCCACTTACAGAAATTGACCTTTTCATGAGTATGGAAAATCAACTTATGATCAGAGCCTTTGTAATTTAAAGCACATCGAGTTGCTTCTGTTTAAGTTAAATGGATGAAAGTGACTTGAAGTTAGTGAGTTAAAAATTTGGAGACAGTTTCTATAAGTGAAATATACTTGATTAGGCCCCGATCAGGTAGTTTTCCTATTCATCTATAGAGACTGGCCATTCATAAATATGTGTGCATGTATGTGTGTGGGTGCATATGTGTGCACATATATAGAAAGTAGAATGGCAGGGAAAGAGCATAGGAAATGGAGTCCAAAGACCTCCATTCAGGTATTCTTTCTGCCTCTTTTAAGTTGGGTGATCTTTAACCTCTTAAAGTCTTTGTTTTTGTCTGTAAAATGCTAATGGCATTAACACCTATACACAACATTTTCTGGATAAGACAAACAGCAGAAGTAATTTATAAACTGAAAATTACTGTTATATGATATATGATATATGATATATATTTATATATGTTTGACAAATAAGTACATTTATAAAAATTTTAAATAAATAGTAGTAAAATAGGGTACTCTTAGTTGGAGACAAACCTATAAGTGAATATCTTAGTTTATAAAATAAATAAATTAGTTATTTTAAAATTTACATTTTTACATGTTTACTCATTCCACAAAAGAATTAGCCAAATTTTAAAAACCTCTTAGTGTATTTAGTGCTTATGTATTGACAGTGGTATGTGTGTGGAAGGAGATAAAGGAGGTTAGGTCTAAGAGCTGAAGTAAGAAGAGGGCTCCAAGGATAGATCTATTAAAGAAAGAACAAGTAAAGATCAGGAAAAGTATTAAGGATCTCTAAAAATGAGTTGATTTAAAAATTTGGTGTACACATGACCTTCAGAGCATCTTCTATAGAAAGTTGAATGCACCTGGATATAGTAACACTGGATTTTACCCAACAGAGAATTATACGTTGTGAATGAGCAATGATCTTGGGTACTCTAAGACTATTGGAGCCGTTAGTAAATTCTCTCTTATGCTGTTCCTTCTAAAAAGTGCTATGACCACTATTACTAAAATAAGTTATTGATAGCTAATAAAGTTTCTTTGGCCTTGGTATGATTTTTGGGTTGGTGTGAAAATTAATATTTAATGTGTGCTGTGTAAGTTAATTTTAATTGATAGGGTATACTTTAAAAATTACATGAATTATCATGTAGTCACTCTAAATGTCCTTTAGAAAGGAGGCAGATGGAATGTTACTCACTTTGCTTTAAAAATAAATAAGTGAAGACACTTTAAAATTGAACAAGAAATTAAGTTGACTAACTCCATGTTTTCCCACTGTCTCTTCGGAGGCATGCCATTTTAAAGGCAGGTGATAAAAAGCCTTTTATCTGTCATGTTTTTATGGCTTCAGGGTTTCAGAAGAGTATTCTTCTGGTCCTCTGCAGCAGCCAGAGAGACCTATATGCTCTCTTTCTGGAGTTATTCATTTTTCAGGGAAAGAGAAAGGATTGGGGGAATGCAAATTTCTCCTTCTTTTACCCAGTGGTAGCATTGAGAAAATACCTTGTCCCCATTTTTATTACTTCTGAGATTTTATTGCTGGCAGCCAGATGTGCTGAAACTCCTGATGACAGCATCTATTCATTGCGTGTTTTTAATAGGCTTAGAGAAATATGAGTAGAGTACATGAAAGCAGCTCAGCTTCACACTTCAGCTGGGAATGCCCAAAAAGCTTACTGCTGTTTAGAATTCTTGCTACAGTCAGGAGAAGCCGAAAGCTGCACGGGGACTGAAGCTTCTACGACTGAATTAGAAGAATAATGACTGTACAATTAACTATCAACCTCTGCTCATTTAAGCACAGTTTTTACAGAGATCAGGAGAAATATGGAACTTGATTGGCATGTTTTATTTGATGGTGTCTGCAAATAGATGACTTTAAAGACAGGTGGTAAGGAAAAATAAGAGAAGGGAAAGAAAAAAGAAAAAAAAAAAAAAGAAAGAAAATGCAATTTGAGACATTGCGCCAGGTCTGCAATTCTGTTTTATCTCATTTCCATGGGGTTTTTTCATCTCCACCAAATATTTTACAAAATGAGCTTTTTGGACAAACGCTGAACAATGCAAGGTGAGTAGAGCTAACCTGTATTTTATTTCAATATTAATATTTTTCAGAATAATAATCTTTTATGTCTTCAAAAATTGTTCTGTATTGAAATATTACCATTTTTAGGGTTTTTAAAATTCATAAATATAACATTATGTAGCATCATCTTAATTTGACTTTAAGAAGTAAAAGAAGCCTACAAAAGCATCTTAAATTTAACTAGCTTGACCTCTGAAAGATAATACAGATATCAGGCTGTTGTAGTTTTTCATCTTCTAATAAATAAAATGCACTTAAAATGCCTGATAGATATTTTCTTTATGGTTGTGGCAGTGATTCAGTTGCATATGTAGGGATGAGACTAAATAGTCATATGTGATTTGTTGGAAAATGTGAATTAGTTTTCATGCCTGCTCTTTGTAAAACATGCGGAAGATGCTTCCTAGGTCTCAGACGCTTCTCTGTGCAGGGAGATCAATAATCACTTCCAACCAAGCTCTTTTATGGAACTGATGATGATGCTTTGCATCAGGTTTGCTAGTTTGGAAGGATTCTTTGTTACAAAATCCTACTGCTTCTTCACTGTGATCTTTTGTGTGTGTGTTGGTGGAGGGTGTTAAATTATGAACATATGTGTTCGATGGTTTCTCCGGCTTGCACCAAAAGAGAAATTCTACTGAAGAATGCTTTTAAAATGCAGTTCTGTCACCTCCTCATTTAAGTTGTTTGCCTTTTGAGAATTTCTAATGTTAGACACCTAGAATAGAAAATACTCGTCTTGACTAAGTATATGTGGAGGAAGACTGAGAAGGAAATAGTGAACACGATAATGCACTGAAACCTTCTGGAAACTGAGGGGGAGCTAATAGTCATAGCATATGGAATGGCCTTGCTGATCTTCCTTTTAGGATCTCTGAACAGTGTGAGCCAGCCTGCTATAGAGATATATGTGGATGTGTACACACACACACACACACACACACACACATATATATATATAAATACCTATTAAATAGCGTATATCTATATTTAACAAATGAAAAGGAGGCTTTTGCAGTTTGTTGGCATTTAAAATATTTACTGATGAAAAATATATTTATGACCTTTGTTTCAAATATGGAACAGCATATCTCTTTATTTTTATACAATTTCACTCGTTTCCCTCAGTGCAGTTCTGTTCACCTAACTAATTTGATTTTTTCATAGTTTATTTTGGAACTCATTTGAAATATATAATATATGAAATGTTTTTATAATAGACTATCTGTGTTTTAAGATTTTATTTAGTAATACCTTGCTTGAATGTCTGTATTTTAGGATAAGAACATTCTGTATTACGTGTTATATTTAAATAAAAGAGGCAATATGGTTTCTAAAAATTTACATCACCTGAAACTTCCAATGTTTCAGCATCATTTGCACTTAATTCTTTAGAAATCCTCCTAGTTTTATTTCCATATGTTTTTTTCAATGTCAGAATTTATGTGTTTAAAAATATTAATATTAGGGCTGGGTATATGTTCACTTTAGAAACTGTGTTACTAACAGGAATTGCCTATTAATTTTAAAATATGAAAATACCTGTTTTTAAGGGAATTGTGTGCGTTTCTATCAGTATGCCTTTGCTCTGACTTCAAGTTTCTTTTATTGTTGGCATGCCTATAATTGCAGTGCTCTGGAATTTTATGCTGCCACAATTAAACATTAAATTGTAAAATTTCCAAAGCTTTCATAAGACCAATCTTGTCTTATTTTGATTCTCATATCTAAAATTATCTAAACTATTACTCAATCAATAGTTTATTCTACTTTGGGGGGGGGGAAGTCCTGCCTTAATATGTTCTTAACTTAGTCTTTTAAAAACATATGATCTATTATTTCACAAAAAGTTCTACTGATTTTTATAAATAGTCAATTAATTACTTGTCTCACTTCTAAAATCAGGCAAGCCAGTGATACAAATAGTTATTATATTAGAAGTATAAAAAGTAAAAAATAGATGTATATGAACTTGCCATTAATGCTGCCACATTCTGTAAGACACTTGTACATATCAATAGTTTGGTAATTTCTGGTATCCAGCTCAAATGCAGTGCTCTTTTAAAATTTTTATTCTGCTTAAATTTTTAGAATAATGGCCTCGGCATGAACAATTCCCTTAACATTGAATTAGAATGTGGGATATGTATTAAAAAAAATCATTATTGAAAAAATATCATATGGTCTGAGTATGTCCTCAGAAGATACGATGCTATAGCAACTTGAATATTTTTTCTAAACAGCAGACTCTTCAATTTCATGGATTGGACATACATGGTCCTGAACATTTTAGACATCACTTATATAACCATGATCTCTGAACAAGTTAAAATGTCATATTTGGTGTTTGTATTGTGACATTAGCTATGTCTTTTTTAAATTGATAGGAAAAAAGCATCATAGATACGGACAATAAGATTATAATGGACAATAAGATTATATTTTATTTTCAACTACTTTTCAGGAGCAATTACTAGAATACTACTACTATGCATTGGTTGGAGATCATATTTTAATAAAAGAGGACCTTTTCAGGTAGTTTTCAAACTGAATTATGTCTTTAAGAAACTGATCTTATCCCTAGATCTGCAATTCAACTTTCATTAGGGTTTTAGATGAAGGGCAGTTTACTTCTATGACATGTTAACAATAAAAGGTTAAAAAGTAAAAATCTCTCATAATAATTGCTGCAAACATTTTCCAAAGGTTAACTTGTCAAAGAAGCAAAGATTCTAAATATACCAATAATATTTTATAGTTACTGAGATTAATATGGATTGGTAAACTAATTTATTACCTAATAAATAATTGAAATTTATTTATGATTTAAAATAATTAGAATATTTCAGCCTAACTTTTTCTTGGAGACCATATAGCATGACCCTTCTGTCTCAGACCGAATGTTCTTAGCTTTTTCATTGGGGTTCTTGAATGCCGTTTTAGTGCATAAAGGAAGTGACAGGAAGTCTTGTGTTGTTTTACAGCTAAAATGAAACAACTGCAGATACAAGAAAAACATATTTATGACTACCCCCACCATAAACCCACTTGGTAGATTTTGATGAAATGCCACTTTAATTTAAATTCTTATCAAATCTTCTTACTGTAAATTCATTTTTATTTTAGATTAAAATTTTAAATTAGGACACAAAGATAATTGCTTTTGTCACAGTAAAAAGTGCTCAAATACTGAATTCCTTATGAAATCTAATGTTTGTGATCTTGTTTTGGGAAGCAAACATAAATACTGGGATGCTCTAAGATATATTTTTAGCAGAGTTCTCTTCACTGCATTGAGTAATCGATTGCTTTGGGCAGTATACAAATGAACATGATAATAATGACTCTATTTTATAATAAGATTAATGGAAAATGGACTTAACATTCTCTAAGTTTTACTCATTTGCTGCTGTTAGCAATCTTTTTTGTACAATAAGGAGATCTCTATTTGCCTCTAAATGTCTATTTCTTTGTCATTAAATGACAGTGAATTTACTATGCCGGCTGGCCACACAGGGGCATGATATAACAGGAGTTTGTGCAGAACAGATATTAAAGACAGTCTTTCTCTCCATTGCATATATATATATATATATATATATATATATATATATATATATATAATATACATATAATATATACAATACATACATATAATATATATATGAAATATGAAAGTTTTCAAATTTAATAAAATAAAATTTAAAAATAATAGACTAAAGAATATTTGGATTTGATGACTTTTTTTTTTAATTACAAATAAGGTAATCATACAATCCAATTTTCTTGGAATAGTCCCAGACTACATCTGCTGTCTGCCAGTAATTATTATCAGTACTACTTTTCTCTCTAAAAAAATTTCTGGTTTGGTTATTCTAGTTTTAAAAATAAAATGTAAAGCTTGAACTCACCTACTGGTATGGTAATAGATTCTTTTCCTGTTGAAACATCCCTAAAGTTCTGAAACATTAATACTTTAAATAAAAGCTGCTTTTTCAAAATAAATATTTAATTATTTAGTCTGGTAATATTTTTGGCCAGAAGTATTTGGTCCTTTACACGACAGTTACTATTGCTTTGGTTTATAATGAAGCCATCAATTTGTGTTCAGGATTATTGGAACAGACAATTGTTATTCATCATGGCACATTAATGAATACTTTGACATTGAGAGAACAGCATGCTTACTTTTCATAGCTCTAAAAGTGCAGTCTGCACAGTGTGTGTTATTTGGACTTGGTATAATCACAGCACAATTGCTTTTTCATATTAGGAACATAGCTCCCTAATAGTCTATTCTGACATGTAAAGCACCTGGTAGTGTCATGCATACACACACACACACACACACATCTTATTGAATATATAATTATTATAAAGCAATAATGATGTATCATGTACATAAAAATTTATTTAAAAGTTTTCCATTTATATATGTAATCAAAATGGCATGATTCATAGATATGTGTCATTAAGACTTTTATCAGATACTTACTGTAGACTTTAGCTCTTTCTCATACTTAATCTGCAACTGATCTGCAGTCTTTCAGTATTTTTTTTATTGAAAGAACTTTTATAAAGCCACTACTTTTGCTGATGGTTACAGATAAATTTTAACTATATTCGTTTATTATCAACTTCTATATGATCTTCACAGATCTTAGAAAAGTCAAAGAAAATAATTACCAGAAAACTTCTTTTTAATTTTGGACTTCTCCACTGAATATCTAGATGAACTAATTTCGTATGTAAAGTCAGCTATCTTATATCATTTTATGAATTACTCCCAAACATTCATATCCTGAAGAAGAGAATTCTCTAACTGATCTAGGACTTATAATCGTTTCTGAATTTGAGAAGCATAAGGGTCTCAGAAATGTGTGTGAAGCCTGATAGGGCAAAAGAGAAAAGGCCATCACACTTCAAAGTTGTGGTGGTGGTGTTGTTGTTATGTGCCGTCAAGTCGGAACCGACTCATAGCGACCCCTCCTTGGGTTTCCAAGGTGGTATAACTACGGAAGTAGATTGCCCAACCTTCCTTCTGAGGAGTAGCTGGTGGGTTTGAACCGCCAGTCTTTTGGTTAGCAGTCAAGTGCCTTCGGCACTATGCTACCTTTATTTTACCTGTGATTTTTCAAATGATTTAAAAAAAAACAACAACAACAGGGAACACTTCCTTCAAAATCTAACTCGTGTAAAGCAGATAAAAGTGAATCAGAAAATGAGATGTGGGAGCCACTTGGGTCCTAAAATATACAGTTTAAAGATTTATCTATTCCACCATTGCCATAAACAAACTAAAGTACAGCTGCTAACGAACCCAAATAGAACTCCTCACTTCTGCTCATTTAAACTTTCATCTTATTGTATGTTCCTTAAAATGGCAGAGGACAATGATAATGGAGAACAGCAAGGAGCACTGCCATGTTTCAAGAAATACTGATTTGCACCTGACTTTTCTATTGCAGTAGGTTTAAGTTTAACACAGAACTTAAGTTCGTATCAGGGGTACACAATTTACTGGGTATGTGACATTGGTCAAGTACTATGATGTGAGCTCCTTGACTTTGGGACTATAAATCTCTGAATTCTCCGCAGCTCTGGTAGCCTAGTGCCTAAGGCATTTATTTGACTGCTAACTGGAAGGCTGGCGGTTCAAACCCACCAGCCACTCCTTGGAAGGAAGGTTGGGCAATCTACTTCCCTAGTAATACCACCTCGGAAGCCCAAGGAGGGGTCACTGTGAGTCAGATTGCTTTGATTTTTGGTTTTGGATCATAATCTTAGAAGCTCTGGTGGCATAGTGCCTAAGGCATTTGACTGCTAACCAGAAGGCTGGCGGTTCAAACTCACCAGCTACTCCTCGGAAGGTTGTTGTTATGTGCCATTGAGTCGGACCCAACTCATAGCACCTGTCCTTGGGTTTCCGAGGCAGTATCACTATGGAAGTAGATTGCCCATCCTTCCTTCTGAGGAGTGGCTGGTGGGAAGATTGGGCAATTTACTTCTTTGGTGATACCACCTCAGAAACCCAAGGAAGGGGTCGCTATGAGTCAGATCCAACTTGATGGCAGTGAGTTTGGATTTTTTTTCCCCCTTTTATTAAATCATGGTCTTTGGCAGGTAGTCTGTACACAGCAGTTGTTCAATAAATCAACATGCTTCTTTTGATCTTCACTTACTTTATTTATGAAATAGAAGCAACCTCATCCCTGTGAAGGAGTAAATGAAATAGGCTAGAAAAAGTTGCTACAGTAATGTCTGGTCCATACCAGATGCTCTGTCTTTCTCTTCATTTATTAGGTCTTCTTTAATTAGGAAACACTTCTAGTTTTCAGAGTGGATGTTTTGAATGATTTTTGTTAATTTTTTCTTTCTAAGTATTTTATGTTTTCGATACTACTGTAAATGGAATATGAGCTCTGGTGGCACAGTGGTTAAAGCATTTGGCTGCTAAACAAAAGGTCAGCTGTTCAACCCACCTGCCACTCTGTGAAAGAAAGATGAGACAGTCTGCTTCAGTAAAGACTTACAGGCTTGGAAACCCTATCTGCTGTTCTACTCTATCCTATAGGGAATGATGGCAGTGAGTTGGCTTTTTTGGCAATTGGAATTGTTTTTTAATTTCAGTTTCCAGTTGTTTGCTGCTAATAAAATAAAAATCTATTTTATTTTTAGTATTAACCTTGTATGTTTTTACTTTGCCAGATTCACGTATTAGTTCTAATAGTTGTTTTGTACATTTGTTATAATATTTTATAGAAATAATGTGACATCTGCAGAGACCATTTTACTTATTACTATTTTAATGCTTTTAATTTATTTTCTTGTCATAATATTTAGGACAACTGTGCAACATTAAACAGAAATTATGAGAGTCCTTTAGTTTAGTAAGAGTTTTATTTTTTTTTGAACCATGAATGTGTTGGCGTTTTGTGAAATGCTTTTTTACTTCAGTTACTGACATCATTATATTATTCTTCTCCTTTATTCTATTAATATTGTTAATTATATATATATAATTATATAGAATTTGGAATAGCCAACCAATTTCCCATTTCTGAGTTCAGTCCCACTTAAGTGTGAAATATTCCCCATTTTATGTAATTCTAGTTTAGATTTTCCACTATTTTGTTGAAGGTTTTTGTGCCTATATTCATGAAACATGTTGTATAATTTCTTTTATTAAAATGTCAGGGATAGATTTTGCAGTTAGGGTTATTCTGTCCTTATACATTGAGTTGGGAATTTTTCATACCTCTTTGACTTTTGGAAACAATTGACGTTTCCAAATGTGGGTTCAGTTACAGTAAGATTGGTGTTATTTCTCCCTTAAATATTTGATAGAATTCACAAAAAAGTAAACTGCATATGGAGTTTTGTGTGAAAGTTTTGATATAGAATTTAGTTTAGATCAAATGAATAGAGCTATTTAGATTTTCTGTTTAATTTGATCAGTTGTGGTAAGTTGTGTTTTTGAAAAAATTTACCATATTTTCTAAGTTGACTAATTTGTTATAAGTTTGTGTCATAATGTTTCTTTATCATTCTTTTAATGTCTGTAGAACCTATTCCAATACCCTTCTTTTATTTCTCATTGATATTTTGTAATTCATAATTCTTTTGTTTGCTTGATAGCTAGGAAATTATCATTTTTCTCCGGCTTTGTTAATTTTGCTATTATTTGTTAATTTCGCTGCTGTTTTGCTATTATTTGTTAATTTCTCTGCTATTTCTGTTGTTTTCCTGCTATTTTACTTATTTCTGTTCCTATCTTAATTCTCTTCTGTTAATTCTCTTATTTACTGTGGATTGTTTTTCCTCTTTCTTTTTGGAGTCTTCTGATTTCTTCTGATTCATAGATTATTTAAATTTTCTCATTCTAAACATTTTATTTTTTAAAAAATTCTTGCTGTAGCTATTAATTTCTGATTGAATTCCATGTGGTCAGATAACATATCCTGTATCTTTTCAGTTCTTTCAAATTTATTTAGATTGATTTTACTTATTTATATGTCTAGCTTAGTTAACATACCATTTGCACTCAAAGGAATATGTATTCTGTACTTGTTGGGTGTTGTTTAATAGTGTTGTTCAGATCTTCTCTATCTTTAATGATTTTTTTAATCCTATGTTTTTTTCTCAATTGCTAAGAAAAAGGTATTAAAGTTTCTAACTATGATTATGGGAGCTCTGGTGGCATGGTGCCTAAGGCACTTGACTGCTAACCAGAAGGCTGGCGGTTCAAACCCACCAGCCACTCCTCAGAAGGAAGATGGGGCAATCTACTTCCGTAGTGATACTGCTTTGGAAACCCAGGGAAGGGTCACTATGAGTCGGATCCAACTTGACGGCAGTGAGTTTTGAAACTATGATTATTGAATTAACAATTGTTAATTGTTGCCTTATATATTTTAAAGTTCTGTTAGTAGGCCTATATACAGTTATGACTCTGTTTTTTCTGATGAATTGACATTTTGGCCTTTGTGATGTGTTGTTCTTTCCTTGGTAATTTTTCTTTTCTTGGTGGTTATTTCATGTTTTCTGTTTACAGTTTTTAACCTCTGTCTTAGTTATCTAGAGCTGCTATAACCGAAATACCAATGTGGGTGGCTTTATTGAAGGGCAATTTATTGTCTCATAGTGTAGGGGCTAGAAGGCTGAATTCAGAGCACTGAATTCTACGGGAAGACTCTCTGTGTCTGCTCTGCAGGAAGGTCCTTGTCTCTTTTCAACTTTTATTCCTCAGTTCATTGGTGGTCATGGTGTGTCTGCCTATGGGCACTGTGAGTTATTGTTGACTCGACAGTGGTGGGTTCAGTTACAGGTTTTATGATTATCTCATAGATTCCTGTCATTTTTGTTCTCATTGTTTTTTTCTTTGTTCTTCAAAATATTTTCAAGTTGATTTATTCTTTTATCATCTCCTATCAGATGAAGAGCTCATCTAGTGAAATTTTTAATTTTAGATTTTTTTATTCTAAAATTTCCATTTAATTCTTTTTTATAGCCACTATTTCTCTGTTGAAATTCTTGAGTTTGGGTCATGCTTTCTTATATCTTCGTATGTCAGGTAATTTGGATAATATCTTTAACATTGTTAGCAATGTGTTTATACCAGTTTGTCTGAAGAGTGCTGATTTTTTTTTTTAAAAAAGAAGACAGTTAATTTGGCTATAATTTTGGTTATAAACTCTGTTTCCTCTGAGGTGGCAACAGCTGCAATCTTAGTTTAATTATTTTAATTTTAGCTGAGTTGTTTGGAGTCACCCTGTTTATGCCTATGATTTGGGGAATGTTTGTCATGCACAGAACTTTATGTTTCATTTCCTATGTATTTCTTCTTTTTTGGCATTTCCTCCTCATTTTCCATATTTTGTATGTGCTCAAATTCTTTCCTTTGATTCTTCACTCCAGTAAGGCTCTGGATTTTCTACCATAGAGTACTTCTAGGCCTTGATTGGTTGTTGCTAAAAGCCATAATGATGGGAAATTCACCCAGTGCCTTTCTTCCAGGTGACAAATGCACCTCAGTGTCTTTTTTCTTTTTCTCATTCTCTTGGGCCTTCAGACAGTTGTTTGTTCACATTTTGTCCTGAGCTTATGCTTTTTATCTGTAGGAGAACTAGGCTAATAGAAGCTGCTTGGCTATTATCAAAAGAGAAATTTGTTCTTTTATATTTTAAGTTATATTTACTAACCACTTCCTGGCAGGAATTATATCTGTAACTTTTTTTTTGTAAGCCCAATGGTTACCCTCTATGTAATTAGCACGCTTTCCCAAATATCATTGGAGAGTCAGTTGTCCAGTGACTTACTGTGAAATTCATGGCCTAATTAAATAATCACTGTATATGTCAAAATATAGAGATAGCATATAACTTTTAAGTGTTCTTTGTTGACTACTTTACTTCGTCCACATCCTGATGATTATTGCTGGTAATAAATGTGACCAAGATGTGTTGAGCCTTTCTTCTCAGCAATTCTGTGATGCATATGGCTGATGTAATTATAAGAGAAAATGTCTGATCAGGTAAACGAAGAGACAAAAGTCATTATCTTTCTTCTTCACTGTTTAATTGGATGAGCATCCTTGTCATAGATGATTTCTACAGGGAATTTTAAAGGAAAAATATCTGTGATGGATTGACTAAAGATGAAAATCCATTTTGTTGGAGTGGTCAACAACTCATTCATCAAATGGATCAACCATAGTAGAAGGAATGAAAAGTATGTGCTCAAAATTTCATGATAATTAATTTGTAACAATGAACAGTCGTTTAAGTTTACTTCTCCCCCCCCCCCCCAAGGCCACAGTGTATTTGTACAGTAAATTTTTGAATATTACTTCTTTGGGTCCTGTTGAGTGATATAATAATTTTGAACAAAACATGACAATCATAAACATGGCAGACTGCTTGTTATATAGAAATGGAATAGTTTGTTATAAAAATTATTTGCATAAAATGTAAATCTGATGGAGAAAATACACTTAGAACAATATTTACTTCAGAAAATATTACTGTATTTCCCATGCAGCTCACATAGCTAGGGAAAAGCTCCATACAGTATGTTTACACAAAATATGTTATACGTTTTTACATACTGCACAACTTTCCTTGTGTTATTTTCATAAGCACTATTTTTACATTTTGCTGACTTTAATTTCAATTTTTTTTCCTGTTCATTGGATTTAATGTTAATCTTTGTGTTGGTGCTTATTGATGCAGAGGTTTGATGCCCAGCAACAGATCCTCACTGACTTACCCATAAGTTTCTAAAGTAGCCCGTCTCCCAGCAGGATTCCTTCCCTGCTCTCTACACTGTTTTCTACAATGCAGGAAGAAATCATCTTTTCTGTCCTGGAGTAACCCTTGTCAGGGAAGCTGACTCCAGTCCAGGAGGTGCACCAACCTGTGCACCTTGGGTGGGAGAGGCCACTTTAGTGACTGAGGCTGGCCACCAGAGCCACATGCATTCCACTTTGCATCTGGCTGTAGGCCGCTGAGCTCAGGGTGTTTGAATCTCCCACCTGTGCCGATAACGGGGCTGGTGTGAGAGCTGCGGGCACAGAGGGGTTGAGTGTCTTAACTGGATGCCTGGGCACCTCATGGCTGGGGCAGGGCTCACCCCCACCTGTACAGTTTTGCCACCCAGCTCCACATGGGAGTAGCACCACAGGACCCACACATGCATAGAGAGTGGCTTCTGTCTGCAGTGGGACCAGCCTGTGCTTGAGCTGTGGCAACTCCTCACATAGCCCACCACCTGACCCTCTACCCATCTCTGATGCTATGTGCCTGGGTGCAGAACTGCTACAAGGAATTCCACCAATCTTAGGCCCAGCTGTGAACTGCCCCAGAACAAACACACCATTTCAATTGTTTGTCTTCTGATTACCAGTTACTGCCCAACTGAATCCATGACTTCTTGACCATGACTGTTATAAAACATGATCAAAAGTAACATTGTCAGATTTAATGAGGGTGAATTAAGCTGAAATTCAGTGCTGGATGTGGCATGAGATACGCACAATGTATGCTTGAGCATACTATGCCAGAACTTTTAAGCATATTTTTGTCTCTCCAAGTGTTATATGTGTGTGCATGTTATTTATGTGGGTGCAGTATTTGCAAAAAATACAGTATATTCTTAACTATTTCGATTTCAACAAAAATATAATTGAGCAGCTTTAGTAACGACTGGTACCAACTTTTGATTATACAGTGCGTAAATTTATACCTGCATAAATGTTTTAATTCATGAACAAATCAATCTTAGAACAACAACTACAACTGGAAACCTCCTTAGAAATGAAGATGGCGAGGCTTCATCTTGCTTACCTTGTACAGGCCATCAGGAAAAACCAATTACTAGAAAAGACCCTGTTTTCAAACAGGTCACATTCTCCAGGTGTCCAGGGTAAGAATTTCAACATATCTTTTTTTGGCACACAATTCAACTCATAAAAGATACTGTTTTTGTTGTTATTTGCCATTGAATTGGACCTGACTCATAGCGACCCCTACTTGGGTTTCCAAGGCAGTATCACTACGGAAGTAGATTGCCCCATCTTCCTTCCAAGGAGTGGCTGGTGGGTTTGAACCGCCATCCTTCTGGTTAGCAGTCAAGTGCCTTACCACTGGACCAGTTAGCAACATCGTGATAAATGGAGAAAAGATTGAAGTGGTCAGATTTATTTTTACTTAGATCCACAATCAATACTATGCTACCAGAGCTCCTATAAAAGACACTGTTGTTGTTGTTGTTGTTATGTGCCGTAGAGTCGGCCCCGACTCATAGCGACCCCTCCTTGGGTTTCCGAGGCAGTATCACTACGGAAGTAGGATTGCCCAACCTTCCTTCCGAGGAGTGGCTGGTGGGTTTGAACCGCCAGCCATCTGGTTAGCAGGCAAGTGTCTTAGCCACTATGCTACCAGAGCTCCCATAAAAGACACTACTAGTAGCTAAATAGTAAAAATTTGATTAAGTATGATTTGTTCTACCTTTAAGTTTGCAAAATAACCATATTTATTGCATTCTACTTAGAGAGTCTGATTTTTGAAAGAATTTACCCTTATCTCTTAAGTTGTAGAATTTTTGTTAACTTTTTTTTTTTTTTTTTTAATAATATATCCTTATTACTTAAAGTATGTAGGATCTATAGGGGCATCTATTTCTTTCATTCCTGATATTATTAATTTGCATTTTTCTTGTTTCTTGATCATTATTAATAGTTGTTTATAATTTTGCTAATTTTTAAAAGAGTTGGCTTTTAATTTTCTCTGTTGTGTCTGTTTTCTATGTCATTGATATGTGTTCTTTTTATTTCACTTCTTTTACTTTCTTTGGATTTAATTTGTACTTATTTTTCTAGCTTGTGTTAGCAATATTGAAGGATTCTATGGGCAAAATACTGAATGATGTGGGAAGCATCAAAAGAAGATGGAAGGAATACACAAAGTCACCGTATCAAAAAGAATTGGTTGATGCTCAGCCATTTAGGAGGTAGCCTGTGATCAAGAACTATGGTATTGAAGGAAGAAGTCTAAGATGATCTGAAGGAATTGGCAAAAAATGGGTTCCAGGAATTGATGGAATAGCCATTGTGATGTTTCAACAAATGGATGCAGCCCTGGGGCACTCATTCATATGTGCCAAGAAATTTGGAAGACAATTACCTGGCCAATCAATGAGGAAAATACACATATTTTTGCCTATTCCAAAGAAAAATGATCCAACTGCATGTAGAAATTATTGAGCAGTATCATTAATAATACATGCAAGCAACATTTTGCTGAAAATAATTAAAAAATTATATAGCAGTATATCAACAGGGAAATACTAGAATTCAAGCTGGATTCAGAAGAGGGTGTGGTACAAGGGATATCAATGCTGAAGTGCAATGGATCTTGACTGAAAGGAAGGAATACTAGAAAGATGTTCACCTGTGTTTTATTGACTCTGCAAAGGCATTTGACTGTGTGGATTATATCAAATTATTATAACATTGTGAAGAAAGGGAATTCCAGAATACTTAATTTTACTCATGAGGAATATGAACATAGACCAAGAGGCAGTCATTCAAACAGAACAAGGGGATACTGTCTGGTTTTACATCAGGAAAGGTGTGTGTCAGGGTTATCCTTTCACTGTGCTTATTCAATCTGTTTGTCAGTAAATAACCAGAGAAGCTGGACTATATGAAGAGGAAGGTGGAATCAGGATTGGAAGAAAATTCATTAACAGTTTGTGATATTCAGGTGATACAACCTTGCTGAAAGTGAAGAAAATTGGAAAGCGCTTACTGATGAAGATCAAAGACTACAGTCTTCAGTATGGATTACACCACAACATTTAAAAAACAAAACAAAAAACCCTTACCACTGGACCAGTTAGCAACATCGTGATAAATGGAGAAAAGATTGAAGTGGTCAAAGATTTATTTTTACTTGGATCCACAATCAATACTCATGGAAGAAATCAAATTACTTATTGCACTGGGCAAATCTGCTGCAAAAGACCTCTTTAAATAAGTGTTAAGGAGTAAAGATGCGTTTAAGACTAACGTGTGCCTGACCCACACATGGTATTTCCAGTAGCCTCATATGCATGTGAAAGCTGGATAATGAATGAAGAAGACTGCTGAAGAATGGATGCATTTGAATTGTGTTGACAAAGAATGTTGAATACAACATGGATTGCCAGAGGAAAGAGCAAATGTGTCTTGGAAGAAGTACAACTGGAATGCTCCTAAGAAGCAAGAATGGCCAGACTTTGTCTGTCATACTTTGGTCATGTTATTATCAGAAGGGACTAGTCCCTGGAGAAGGATATCATGGTTGGTAAAATAGAGAGGAGAAAAGGCAAGACGTCAACGAGTTGGATTGACACAGTGGCTGCAGTGATGAGCTAAAGCATATCACTGATTGTGATGGTGGCACAGGACTGGACATTGTTTAGTTCTGTTGTACATGGGGATGCTATGAATTGGAACCAATTCAGTGGCACCTAACAACAACAATAACAACATGATGTACAAGCTGTTGGAAGCTTATAGGTTTGAATTTAACCCTTCCTTGTTAAAGCTGTTAAATTTTCTTCTAAGTACTGCTTGATCTGCATACTATAATTTTTGATATATTGTGTGTTTATTATGGTTTAGTTTAAAACATTTTCTATTTCTAATTTTCATTTTCATTTTCATTTTACTTTAGATTATTTAAAATTATGTTGTGTAATTTACAAATATTTGGGGTGTTTGGGTTTTCTTTTTCTTATCAATTAATGTTTAATCCTATTACAGTCAGAGAACAATCTGTGTGTGATTTTAATCCCTTGATATTGTTTGAGACTTATTTTTCTTGTCTCCTGTATGGTCTATTTTGGCCAGTTTTTCATATGTATTTGGGTAGAATGTTTATTTATAGTTGCTTGGTGTATCATTGTAATATATAATTTAGGTCAAGTTGATTAATAGTTCTCAAATCTTCTAGAGTCTTACACATTTTTGTTTGGTCTTCTATTATTTATCGAGAACAGTGTTAAAACCTCCAACTATGACTGTGTATTTGTCTGTTCACCCATCTGATCTTGCACTGAATCTAATTTTTCCATATTCAGTAGAGTTATTTGAAAATTGTTATCTATCAATTGCAACACTTTATCTGTAGTTCTGTTCTACAGAACTTTTGTTCCCTTATTGTGGATGCTGTTTTGTTGCTTCTTTTTCATGTCTCATAATATTCCATTCTGTGATGAACATGGTAAATGATGCATTGTATGATCCCACACTACTTTTTCTTCTAAAAGATGCTGATTTTTATTCTGTAAGGCAGTTAAATTAAGGAAGAGCCCCTTAATTGAAGCCTTTTTTTTTTTTTTTTTAGGACAGTACTCTTTCCTTTTTTCCATTTATTATTACAGTGTGGTTTCTTAGTCTCAAGTATGGTATTTTTGGAATCTTAATTGAATGCATTAGGGTTTTCACAAATTTCTTTCCAAGCTGGCTTGTTAGTGTCACAGTACTATGTGACTTCTGAATTCTCTTCAACTCTCAGCGCTCAGCAGATGCAATCTGCCACGCTCCACGGCACCTGTATTTGCATAGTTTAGGATTTGGAAAAGTATTACCTGAGCTCCACCTCTATGACTATTTCTGGAGCTTATTCTCTGGGCTACCCTTCTCTCTAGTACCCTTCCTCACAAATTCCAGCTCTGTTAGGAAGCCTCAATTATAATCTCTGTCTTAAACATCAGACCATCTTTCTTCTGTTCAGTTAGACCAATGCTCTCAACTTGGTCTCCAATTCCTTATGCTCCAGTTGGGAAATTTTCTCTACCCAGAAAGCTGGTGTGACTATGAAGCTTAGCTTATGTGTTTTCCCTCTCTCAAGAATCTCAGCCTGTGTTGTGTGCCTTAAAAAAGGTGGTTTCAAATATTCTGCCCAGTTTTTTTTAATGCATTTTATTGAAATACAGTTTATGTACAGTGAAATACACAAAACTAAAGTGACATGGGTCAATGCTTTTTTTTTTTTTTTTTTTGCCCCCCTTCTCTCAAGGATTACTGTCCTACACTACACAATCTTTGCTCCATATTGTCTACTAGTTTTCTAGCTGCGTACGTTAGAATGGCAAATCAGTACCTGATCTTCCATCATAACTGAAAGCAGGAGCTTATGCTAAGTTTTAAACTAAGTAGTTTTAAAATATTTTAATCCATGAGGCTAATTATTATTCTAAATTTTCCACAATTAAAATTTTAATATATTTTTTAAAATTGTACACTATCTCTCATTTCTTTCATCTCACATATTTTAATTATGTGTCAGTACATTGTTGTTCTTTAATTCCTAGGGAAAAAGGAAAATCTCAATGAACAATTGCTACAACTAAGATCATTGTTTTTGCTACTTAAAATATAAACAAATGAACAAAAACTACATTTCCTGCCATCATGCATATTTAATTGTATAAATTAATGTGATGGTGAAATTAAATTAAATGCACCTCAGCTGACTTTCTAATCACAATATTAAATTTGCAATCTATAGATTAAGCAGAAGAGTTGCATTGCTGTGAATACAGTCATAAATCTAATGCCATTCTAATTAATTTGAGTTTCTTTTAAGAAATATTTTGTTTATTCCA
>NW_006921608.1:8526688-8559980 GCF_000298275.1 Orycteropus afer afer | reverse complement strand
ACTCCCTTTAGCATCTCTTGTAAGGTTGGTCTGGTTTTAACAAATTCCCTTAATTTCTGCTTATCTGGAAATGTCCTAATTTCACCATCATATCTGAGGGACAATTCTGCTGGGTACATAATTCTTGGTTGGAAATTTTTCTCTTTCAGGGTTTTATATATACCATCCCATTATCTTGTCTCCTGTGCTGTTTCTGTTGAGAAATCTGAGCTTAGTTTATTGGTTGCCCCTTGTAGGTAACTTTTAGTTTTCCCCATGCTACTCTCATGATTCTTTCTTTGTCTTTGGTTTTGGTAAAGTTTGATGATGATATGTATGGGTGATTTTCTTTTGGGGTCTATCCTGTTTGGGGTTTGTTGGACTTCCTGAATGGATATATTCTCATCTTTCATCACATCAGGGAAGTTCTCTTCCAACAAATCTTTGACAATTTTCTCTGTGGTTTTATTTGTCTCTTCCTGTTCTGGAATTCTGATTACACATAAGTTATTCCTTTTGATGATATCCCACATGAATCTTAGGCTTTCTTCATTTTGTTTTGATCTTTTTTCTGATATATCTCTTTCCAAAGAAGTGTTCAGGTATTTGCCTTCAGTCTCCTAATTCTGTCTTTCATTGATTCAATTCTGCTCCTTTGCCCATTCAGTGTGTTAGCTGTTTCTGAAAATTTAGTATTAATCTTCTGGATTTCTGTGTGTAGATTTTGTATCATTTCTGTTTTTTCATTTATTTTGTCATTTTGTTCTTGTATTGTCTTTTGAGATTGTTCTAGGGTTTTCTCTTTGTTTTCCTTGATCTGTCTCTCAGTTCGTGGAAGATACCTAAATATAATTCATTTGAATTCCTTATCAGGGAGTTCCCATGCTGCATCTTCCTCAGGGATGTGTTTTGGGTCTGTATCCTGGTCCCTTGTTTTTCCTGCTTTATCTTGCTTCTTTGTGTGCACTGTGATGCTCTGTTGTCTTCGAGGCATTGTGACGTTTGTGTGTTTATATTTAATTGGTGATTGTATGTTGGAGTGTTCTGCCCAGTTTTATAGTTATTTATGACAAGGAGACAAATCTAATGCCAACTCCTCAGAAACTTACTAGTTATAATAATATAATAAGCTTCTGCGAACCTCCCATTACCAACAAGACCTTAAAATAGTGTACATCCAGCCCTTTGTTTACCTAATATCATCTCCTTAACTCCTCTAACTGGTGACAACCATCATCTTGAACCCAAAGTTCACCATTCATTTGCTTTCCTTTTTATGTTTCCTATACCTATGTAGTACTAAAAAACATTAGTTGTTTTATTTTTACAAAAAGGTAGCATTTTGTTTTTTCAGTGTAATTTTATATTACCAAAATGCACCCATAGTTTTATGGATTTTCATATACCCCATCTCCCCCAACACCCTTTTTATTTTACAATTACTAATATTTTCTATTTATGTGATACTTTTGCTAAAATTTATGAACCAATATTCATACATTATTATTAAAGTTTGAAGTTAATAATAATGTGGTAATAAAAAGTGCTGAAGATAATTAAAAAATGGTTGCATCAGTATATTGACAGGGAACTTCCAGAAATGCAAGCTAGATTCAGAAGAGGATGTGGAATGAGGGACGTCATTGCTGATGTCATATTGATCTTGCCTGAAAGCAAAGAATACCAGAAAGATGTTTACTTGTGTTTTATTGACTATGCAAAAGCATTCGACTGTGTGGACCATAACAAATTGTGGATAACATTGAGAAGAATGGGAATTCCAGAGTACTTAATTGTGCTCATGAGGAACTTGTACATAGACCAGGAGGCTTTGTTCAAATGGAATAATGGCATATTGCGTAGTTTAAAATCAAGAAGGGTGTGTTGTGTGTCACGGTTGTATCCTTTCACCATACTTATTCAGTCTGTTTGCTGAGCAAATAATCTGAGAAGATGGACTATATGAAGAAGAATATGGCATCAGGATTGGAGGAAAACTCATTACCAACCTATGATATGTAGATGACACAACCTTGCTGAAAGTGAAGATGACATGAAGCACTTACTGCTGAAGACTAAAGACTACAGTCTGCAGTATGGATTACACCTCAACATGAAGAAAACAAAAATCTTCACAACAGGACCAATAAGCAACATCATAGTAAATGGAGAAAAGCTTGAAGTTGTCAAAGATTTCATATTACTTGGATCTACAATGAACACCAATGGAAGCAGCAGTCAAGAAATCAGAAGTCAAATTGCACTGGACAAATCTGCTGCAAATGACCTCTTTTAAGTGCTGAAGAGTAAAGATGTCTCCTTGAGGACTAAAGTGCACCTAACCGAAGTTGTGATATTTTCAGCCACCTCATATGCATGTGAGGCCTGGACAGCGAATAAGGAAGACTGAAGAAGAGTTGATGCTTTTGAGTTGTGGTGTTGGCAAAGAATACTGAAGTACCATGGACTGCCAGAAGAATGAACAACTATTGACAAAGTGCATTTGGAATGCTCCTTGGAAGCACGAGTGGCCAGACTTCATCTCAACTACTTTGGTAATGTCAGAAGGGACCATTCGCTGGAGAAGGATATCATGTTTGGTAAAGTGGAGGGTCAATGAAAAAGGGGTAGACCATCAACAAGATGGATTGATGCAGTGGTTGTTAACAATGAGCTCAAGTTTAGCAAGGATTGTGAGGTTAGTGCACGACTGGACAGTGTTTGGTTCTGCTGTACAAAGGGTCACCATGAGTTGGAGCCAACAACAACAACAAAATACATTCTTTACGTTAGTGTTCACTCTTTGTGTTGCACAGTGCTATGGGTTTGACAAATGCATGATGCCATACAGCATCATACAGAATAATTTCACTGCCCTTAAAATGTCCTGTGCTCCATATAATCATCCCTACCCCATGGTTCTTGAAGTCCTGGCAATCACTGATATTTTTACTATCTCTGTAGTTTTGCCTTTTCCAGAATGTTATATTCAGACTGGCTTTTTTCACTAAATATATATATTTAACATTCCTCCATGTCTTCTTGTGGCTTGATAACTTATTTTTTTTTTTAAATCATAGATAATACTTTATTGTACAGAGGTACCACAGTTTATCCATTCACATATTAGAAGGCTTCTTCATTGCTTCCAATTTTCAGCAGTTATGAATGTAGCTATTGTAAACATTCATGTGAAGGTTTTTTGTGGTCATACATTTTTTAACTCATTTAGTGCCTAGGAGCATGATTGGTGGATAGTATGGTAAGATTATATAGGGTCATTATGAGTCGGAATTGACTCAAGGGGACACAACAGTGACAACAACAACAACATGGTAAGACTATGTTTAGCTTTCTAAGAAACTGCCAGATTGTCATCCAAAGTGGCTGTATCATTTTGCATTCCCACCAGAAATGAATCAGAGATCCTGTTATTCTATATCTTTGACAGCATTTAGTGTTGCGATATTTGAATTTTAGTCATTCTAATAGGTGTGGGGAGCTCTGGTAGCGTAGTGCCTAAGGCACTTGACTGCTCACCAGAAGGCTGGCGGTTCAAACCCATCAGCCACTCCTCGGAAGGAAGATGGGGCAATCTACTTCAGTAGTGATACTGCCTTGGCAACCCAAGGAGGGGTCGCTATGAGTCGGGTCCGACTTGAACGGCCCATAACAACAACAACAACAATAGGTGTGTGATGAGATTTGGTGGTGCAGTGGTTAAGGCGTTTGGCTGCTAAGCAGAATGCTTTTGCTTCAAACCCATCAGCTGCTCCATGGAAGAAAGGTGAAATATCGCTTCAGTAAAGATTTACAACCTTGGAAACCTTATGACGGTCACTGTGAGTCAGAATTGACTCAGTGACAGTGAGTTTGGATTTTGTTTTGAATTGGTGTGTGGAGCAATGTTTAAGTGCTAGGCTGTTAACAAAAAGTTGGTGATTTGAACCCGTTCATCAGCTCCATAGGGGAAAGATGTGGTGATCTGCTTCAGTAAAGATTCTATTACTGAGGTTACAGTCAAGGAAACCCTGAGGCAGGCAGTTCTACTCTGTTACATAGGGTTACTATGAGTCAGAATCAACTCATGGCTCATACCCACATCAACAGTAGGTATGTAGTGGTATCCAGTTGTTGTTTTAATGGATTTATTGGTGGTAGTTTCTGCCCCCCTTAACCACTGTTCTCTTTAGCAGCCTGTTTGCCTCTCCAGTTTTGGGGGCATCAGTTCTTCCCATGGTCTCAGTATTCTGATGGGTCAAAGAGGATTTGTTGATTTTTACTTTTTTTCTTGTGAAGGTGGCGGTGATGACTTCCAAGCTCTTTATATGCTGGACTGGAAACTGGAAGTACATTACTTACTCTGCCACTTTGGATTATTTCTAAGTTCTTGGTATTTTCAGAGTGCTTCTGTGACCATGCTTGTACACATGTCCTGTTGTACATAGGAGTTTCTTTTGGATATATTCAATTTATATTTTCAACTTCAGGAAATGATGCCAAAATATTGTAAATAATATTTTAGGCAGTGACAGTTCATTGTTTTGTTGCATTCATTAAGTGTGAATTAAATGTTACAAGAGAAACTCTTAATGAAAAGTAAATGAATAGTTTTAACCATACACGTTCTATTTGGAGGTGTAGTTATTTATTTGACAAAAACATAATCACAGAGTAAATGTATTTTCAGTGAGTGCCATACTATATACCAGAAGTTTGTTCCTTCCTTCCTCCACACCACCCCCCTTTCATTCATCTTTCCTTTCCTTCCCAAATGGATGAAGATTTAGAAAGTATGCAGGAGTAGCTGGAGTTGGTTTCCACATCTTAAATTGTGACTTTTCTTGTACTGGCACAGAAGAATGAGTGTCCCTTCTTTTTTCATGTAATGTCTCTTCCTCTTTTTTGTTAAAAACTTAAAACAAAACCACAAGACTTAAATCCCATGGTCTAAATCTCCATTATCAGCAACAGGATGCAAACAGGTGAATCATGGAAGATTTTCAGCCTTCAGAGTCTGATGTTGCCCTAATCTGCAGCTAGCTACAGAAATGCAGGTGAGCCTTGTTAACCCAATCAGCTAGACAGTTTTCTCCATAAAATCTTACAGACGGTTCTGATGTTGCAGGAATCTCTTAGCATCTGTTTAAGATTCTCAAACTGCTTTCACCAAATTCGTGTGATTCCTGTTTGTGGTTACTTTTCATTACACATCTGTGGAGATTTGAAGATTGGCCTTACGAAATAGCTTTATGTCTTACAGGGTACGAACATTGTCATCTAGCAATTATAATTGGTGAAATATAAACAAAAACGAAACCACAGAACTTATGAGATTAACATATTCAAAGTAGAGCTTAATCTCACTTTATGTGAGTTTCTGAAAACTTGCACATAAAGCAAAATTCTGGTTCTTTTGATTTCCATTACACTTTGAGTGATTGAATGTAGAATAATGCTTTTTGATTTCTTCCACCCGTGTCAAGTGAAAAAAGAACATTCAGATGTGTTTGTTTTGCCAAATTGCTTTTCCAAAAGTTTTACTTCAATTAACTTTTATTAGGAATACATAAAATTGCTTGTCATCATTGGCATTGGCTACTATCATATTGCTCTGTTTTTAGTATCAGTGGTTTTTATGTAAGTTTCTTTTTACTTAGGAAAAGATTATTCATCTCAGTATCAGTCAAAAATAAATCAGTGTATTTTATTAGAATTTAATGCTTATGTTTCTGTGCCTTCTTTTGACAATTCTTTAAAATGAAAATTTCACTGTTTTGATTTCTTGAATGTAAATCGTATGTTAGTGGTCCAGTATATACGCTTAGTATAAAAGATGGATATATGGGTTATGTTTTCTGAAAATGTATATATTTGAGACTTTTTTACTCTCATTTTTAATGTGTGGCTGGGCATACAATTTTTGAATCATAATGATTTCCCTCAATGTTATGTAGGATCCTAAGTGCTGATATTTTCCTTTGAAAGTAAACTACAGTCGTTATTTGTCACCAAGTCAGTTGTGACTTGTGGCAGCCCTAAGTGTGCAGAGTAGACTGCACTCCACAGAATTTTCAAGTCAGTCATCTTTCAGGAGCAGATTGCCAGCCTGTTTTAGGAAGTACTCTGGGTGGGTTTGAACTACCAACCTTTTGGTTAGTAGTATAGCACTTAATGGGAGCTCTGGTGGCGTAGTGCTTAAGGCATTTGACTGCTAACCAGAAACTGGCAGTTCAAACCCACCAGTCACTCCTCGAAAGGAAGATGGGGCAATCTACTTCCGTAGTGATACTGCCTCGGAAACCCAGGGAGGGGTCGCTGAGTCGGGTCCGACTCCATGGCACATAACAACAGCAACAACAACAATAAAAACCATAGCGTTTAATCATCTGCGCCACCCAGGGACAATGTATTTTGACTGCCTATAATATTTTACCATGACGACAGTCAAGTGTGCCTTCTTTTTTTCTTTTATAGCAGTCATTTTTACCATATGATGCTATAGCATCTTTATTAATAAAATCTTAAATGAAAATTCATGATTATTGTGATTATAATCATGATTTTGTCATGATTTGGGTTTTCATTCCCTTTAAGACACACTTTCTTTATGTGCCTTTGGTTTCAAAATTATTTAATGTAATGCCTACAAACAAAATGTGTATTTAGTATGCCAAGTAGTCTCTTAAAAAAAACAAAACAAACCATTGCTGTTGAGTCAATTCAGACTCATAGTGATCCTATAGGACAGAATAGAACTACCTCATAGAGTTTCCAAGGCCATAATCTTTATGGAAGCAGATTGCCACATCTTCCTTCCATGGAGTGGCTGATGGTCAGAATCACCAACATTTTGGTCAGCAGCCAACTATTAAACTACTGCATGACCAGCGTTCTTTAGCAGTCTCTAGTCTCTGGTACTTTGAACAGGGAATGAAAATATCTTTGTCAATTTAGTCTTTTTCTATTTTCATATTTCATTAAAGAATTTAAGAGATTTCCTTCTGGTATCCTGGGAATGGTTCATTGCTCATAAAGGTTGATCATGATCTTCTTCTTGGATTGCAATTTAATTTTCAAAGTTCTTTTTCTATTAAATCATTCTATAGAAAAGTTATCTCAAGGTTATTTTTCTTCTAATGTCCTTCACTCTTGAAGCTATCTAATTTAAAACAAAGTCACTTTGATCATCGTTTTTGTTGTAGTTTTTGTATATTTGTCTGTTTTTGTCCCTCACAAGTTATAAACTTGCCAATAACTTCACCTTTTGTTTTCATTGAACATTTTAGTATTTTCGGTTAAAAAATAAAAAAAAACCTTTACTATTCTTGAGCCTTTTTTTTTTTACCCCTTCCACAGACTAAAATTAACTACCTGATTATTTTGAATTCTCTCTGCCTCTTATTTTTTTTTTCTCTGTTAGATATTCCTTCTGTTAGGAAATATTCTGATTTCAAAAGAGAATTTTGCTTGTTTGCTCTTTTTAAGTCTCTTTCAACATATTCCAACATTCTCTGATTCTTTTTTTTCCCAAAAAATTTTTATTTTATTTTAAATTTTTGTGTGATTTGGGTGAAAGTTTACAGAGCAAATTCATTTTCCATACAGAAGTTAATGCACATTTTGTCTCATGACATTGACTGCAATTTCCCACAATGTAATAGCTCTTTCCTACTTCCTGTAGTTACCTCTTCCCTGCGTCCTTCCTTCCCTTGTGTTCCCACCCCTTGAGCTGTCTCCCTGTGCAAACACTGCCCTTCTGTTCTCCCAGGATTGATCACACCTGGTGTATCTACCTGGTATAAATGTTCACTCCATGTGCTTGTCTGCAGCTCTGATAGCACAATGCCCAAGGCATCTGACTGCTATCCAGAGGTTGGTGGTTCAAACCCACAAGCCACTCCACAGAAGCAAGACTGGACAATCTACTTCTGTAAAGATTTACTGCCTCGGAAACCCAATGGGGGTTGCTATGAGTCAGAATCAACTCCATGGCAGTGGGTTTGGTTTAGTTTTCAGTATGCCTGTCTATTGTTTGGCTGGAAGCCACAGGGGTGAGGTCAGTTCCAGACTTGAAGGGTGGCAAGGGGCCAAAGTTTCAGTATTCTCTAATTCTTAATAGAGCACATTTTTGGCTTCATGTTCCTTCTTCCTTTGCTCTTTTTCTCAGTTTCTATATTTCTTCATCAAATATCTGTGTTTTAATGAAATCACTTTTCTCATTTGCATTGTATTCTCAAAAATATATATTTTATTGCCTGAAAAAGTTAAGCCCCCCAGCTCACTTTAATTTTATGCAAAGTTTGATTTTGAAGAGAATAGTCAGATTATTTTTCAAACTTTTTAAATATATTTTATTTGTGTATTACTTTTATTTGTAAGTCCTCTATTTGTATATTATTGTTTTATGTCACCTAAAATCATTCTCCTTTTCTCATGGATGTACTTGATTTCCATCACAAGTGTGATAAGAAAAGCGTAAGATGCAGGAGACCTGAACTCTAATCGTATTGTTATTAAGAAACTGTCACTACCAGTTAACACTGCAGCTACCTAATATTACTACCGAAAATTATTTAAGAACAATAAATGGGAATGATTATTAATATTTTTAGTACTTTCAGTTAATTACTACTTTCACTTGCATTATCTTAATTAATCACTTTCTAATCATGTAGTGTTAATATAAATAATCAAAGCTAAACTCATTGCCATTGAGTCAATTCTGAGTCATAGTAATCCCCTTTGGGTTTCTGAGGTGGTAAATCTTTATGAAAGTAGATTGTCCAGTCTTCCTTCCATGGAGTGGCTGGTGGGTTTGAACTGCCAGCCTTCTGGTTAGCAGTCAAATACCATAGGCACTACGCCACTAGAGCTCCTTAATATTAATGTGGTCTCCTCGTTTTAAGAGATTTTGGAAATGGCTTTCACCCCTGGCAGGACTAGGGTCCAAACCCTCTGCATTCCAGGTGGGGTACTTTTTGCTAGATAAAAGACAAGGCTTGATATTACTGCCTCCCTCTAAGAATGTAGCATATTGGAGGTGGAGATCAAAAAGAGGCACAACCCAGAATAACATGTCTCAGTTTTTGATGGGACTTGAGTATGAGAGGAGGATCTCAGGGGCGACAGGCGCCAATACTGAATGATGCTCAGGTTCCGGTGAAGGCCTTGCTGTGCACAAACATCTTCTCTGACACATAGAACAGAAAAAGGGAAATGAGGTTTGCTGAGCATCTTTGACTTGCCATGCAATTTTGATGATGACTTAGCTTATGTTAAAGAGGCAATTGTATAGGGTAATAGCATGATATTTGCAATTGGAGAGAGATCTAGATTTTTCAAAAATTAGCATTATTTGATATGTAATTTACACTCAAGAAACTTTAAAATATTTAAAGTGCTTAATTTGATATGTTTTGACATATAAATTCCTGTGAATTCTTTGTAGTAATAAAGATAATATAAATACCACCCCTAAAAGTTTTCTCATGCCCTTTGTAATTATTTCCTCTTGTCATCTCTGCCCACCCCCTGTCTGAGCGAACAGTGATCTTCTTCTGTCATTATTGATTAGCATACATTTCACAGCATGCATTTTATGTAAATTAAATTATACAAAATATACCCCCCCAAAGTTTGGCCTCTTTCCTTAGCATCACAATTTTGAGGTTTACCCATGTTGTATGTGTTTAAATAATCCACCCTTGTTTACTGCTGAGTAAGTATTCCATTGTTTGGATATACTGCAATTTGTATATCCTTTCCCCTGTTAGGAGATATTTGTGTTGTTTCTAGTTTTTAGCTAGTTCAAATAATGCTACTATGAACAAGCATGTAAAAAATCTTTGTGTGGACATAGGCTTTCTGTTATAAAGATAGAGAAACAAACAAACAAAAACCTCACTGCTGTAGAGTTGGATCCTATTAATAGCGACCCCTCCTTGTGTTTCCGAGGTGGTATCTGTATGGAAGTAGATTGCCCAGTGTTCCTTCTGAGGATTGGCTGATGGGTTTGAACCTTCAGCCTTCTGGTTAGCAGTCAAATGCCTTAGGCACGGTGCCATCAGAGCTCCCTAAAGATAAGGAAGTGATCATTTATTTACAAGAGATTTATCTTATGTGAGGGACATATTTCTTTCACAATCTGATATCCTTTCTTTGACATATCTAGCCCTTTGTCATATATTATCCTAGGTGGAGTATTTTAGCTTTCATATTTCTTTGTTACTCTGTATTTACAAAATAACAATAACTTTTTGACATAACCTTCAGGAAAAGCCCCATGTTCAAATGGGTTATCCCTTTTTGAGGTCTTTGCATTTACTTTAGTCTTTCATTAGACTTATACCTGCTCCCAGGGGCAGATGACCAAATAGGCAAGGTAAGGACAGGCTTCCTTGTGTTTACTTACAACCTGTCGTGAACAGTTTCATGTTTTTCACCATATCTGAAAAACATGTAAAACTATTCACGACCGGTTAGTAAGTAAGCACAAGGAAGCCCGTGCTTACTTTGATTTCTGGGCACCTGTACCTGTCAGGGACTGCAAGTTTGAAGTCTTTGCTTCTATAGGAAGGTGCTATGGGGTTGGGAGAGAGACAGATGCCAGCCATAGCTAGAAGCAGAATCTTTGATGTGGTGAACAAATGTAAAATTGTTCACTACAGATTAGTGAGTAAGCCCAGGTGAGCCGTGTTTACCATGTTTGTTGGGTATTCCAACACTGCCTGCTGCCGTGTGCTTTCGTCTGTATTATGGCCGTGTTTAGTCTGTCTGTCCCTATCGTTGCTATGGGTTGTCTGTAAGGAAATGTAATGAGTCACATTTTTAAGGTTTTCTGTCAGTTACCTTTCCTAAGACCTCTTCTACTCTTGTTCTCTATTCTTTGCACTACTTTCTGGCCAGCTTTGTCCCTTCACAGTCTCTAAATATCTTGGGTACTGTCTTTAGTAGAGTACTCTTCTTAATCTCTTTATCTACCTCTTTTTCTACTCTCTCTTGAAATGTATTGCTGTTTTCCCTCTTCTTAATTTATTCCTCATTCAGACATTTCTACTATGGTAGAAACTGTTATGTTAGCATATTGATACTAGTGGAATAAGGCTGGCCAGAAGGAACCATAATGGTTAGTGAAATGGAGGAAGAATAGGTAGGTAGTCATGGATCACAACTATGTAGAGTGTCAACTGAAAACATCAAACATGCTGCATAAAAAGCAAGCAGGCTCATAGTCCAGAAGGTGGTCATACTCCGAGAGGAATTCACAGCCTTTGTAAGGAAGCCTGATCAATGTTTCCTGCTTTTAATTGGCTCGAGGCAGCCCTGGGCCCTCAAGTATGGTTCCATTATAATGAATAGTGCAGAAATTTGATCAAAGCAAGGGACATAAATGTTACCTGCATTTCACTTCGAAGTGTATATGTTTTTTTTTATATTTTCTCTCAACTCATCTTTTACTGCTTTACTCTTATTCCTGTTTTCCTTATTTGCTTTGTCTTACATGCTGTTTAAGGAGCTCTGGTGGTTCAGTGGTTAAAGCATTCAGCTGCTAACCAGTAGGTTGGCCACTTGAATCCACTAGCTGCTCCATGGGAAAAAGATGAGGCTGCTTGCTTTCATAAAGATTAATAGGCTTGGAAATCCTTTGTTGTTGTTGTTGTTGTGTGCCGTCGAGTCGGACCCAACTTGTAGCAACTCCTCCTTGGGTTTCTGAGGCAGTATCACTATGGAAATAGATTGCCCCATCTTCCTTCCGAGGAGTGGTTGGTGGGTTTGAACTGCCAGTCTTCTGGTTAGCAGTCAAGTGCCTTAGGCACTACGCTACTAGAGCTCCCTGGAAACCCTTTAGGGCAGTTCTACTCTGGGCTATGGGGTCACTGTGAAAAAACACTATGGGATTGAGTAAATCAGGATTGAATGGAGCCTATGGCTTTCATATTGGGAAAATTTCCAATAAGATTTTAACATATTTTTCCTTTTATTCTTTATACTTGAAGGTAACTCTACTGGTGGGATACTCACTGTTTAAATGTAGTTACTCAACTACTATATACTACACAAATAGAAAAATTCTCAGGGTTTACATCTGTAACCTGTATTTGTAGAGCAAAAGAATGAAATACTATCCCATTTTGAGAATACAATATTTTTTATGGAATGTAATATATATATACATATATATATATATATATGTGTGTGTGTGTGTGTGTGTGTGTATAGACAGTTGGTTGTGAAACAAAATTCTCACTCTGTCATACTCAGAGTCCCTAAGTCTTTGACAGCTCAGTAGATTTTTCTCTGCTGCTTGTGCCATTTGGAGTCCTGTTACAGAGGCTACTAAGCACACTATCTTGCAGGGAGGATCATCTTCCAGGGTAGCTCCCTGGTGCCTGTTTAGTTCTCCAAAGAATGCCAAAGACCAAATGCTTTTGGTTTTGGTTGATGGTGGAGACTGGAGGCATCCCAGTTCTGCTCTTCTTATCTTTTGTAGACACCTATTCTTTCTGCATGACTATGACTTTCTACTTTTACCTTGCACTTATATGTTCTGTTACCAACTATAAGAAAACAGAGCAAAGAACGTAGACTTGGGGTTTAGTAGGTAAGTCATATATTTTTAATGTGAATGATTGAAATGTGCTGGATCTGTCCTGTTACATAGGATCTTCTTTATCTGAAAATATATTTAGAATCCTATGGACTTTTTTATTCAGTATCAACTAAGAAACAAGTCATTCTTGAGTATAAGATGTATTAAGTATAAATTTTTTCTCTATTAAGTCTATTGTGCCTTTGAGTAGGACAAGCTTTTGATAATTTTTAAATAAAAAGTTTTAAAGAACTTCCTCGTTATTTATTCACTTTGTCGCAGATTTGGAAAATTAATTTTAAAATTCTCATTTTTTTTTTATAGTTTTACATTATAAATTGTTTATCATTACACTTAAATGTGATTTTTTTCATTTAGACATGAAAGGAGTGTTATTCAGAGAACAACTTTTAATATTCATTTAAGCTTTTATTCTTTATAAAGTAAGATGGAAATTCAAAAAGAAAATCAAAAGTGCAAAAGGTTATATACCATTTAAAAAATATTTTTTAGAGCCAGGAAAATTGGTTTTATAATGATTGTGGATTTTCTATGATATCTCTCTCTCTCTATATATAATATATTTGTAATAATGATTATAAGCTTTATTTTTCCAGTTATTTATAAATTGGTCCTATCATTTTAATAATTAAAAAACATTTATATTATCCATAAAATATAGAATTTGACAATGTTGAGAGGGTGATTCCTTGAAATGAGTGGAACAAATAATCTAAGAAAATATATAATAAAAAAGTTACCATCTTATAGTTAGACCAGTGAGCTCTCAAATATGTGTCTAAGAATATAATGTAATTTCTTCATGTTCAGAAAATAGTTTCAGTTCAATATTTTTGCAGTGGATAGCTGAAGATCAATCATATATTCTTATGTATGCATTCTTATACTTATATTCAGAGAAATATCAACAATTGTACAAGAGTAAATTAATTTTCAATTGTAGTTGATTAACTTCTTAGGAACAAGTTCACAGGGTGGTTTGAAAATAAGAGATAAAGGAGGGTACAACAAAGAGGAAAGTTGTAGATGTTTTTATTTTATTAGAATATGTCTAAAATTGCCCATTTTTTTAAAAAAATAAAACAACCAAAACACTGATTCTACTTATGATAAATAATGCATATATCTAACACTCACAGGAGAAAGATGTGGCAGTCTGCTTCCATAAAGATTACATCCTTTGAGACTCTGTGGGACAGTTTGTACTTTGTCTTATAGGGTTACTATGAGTCAGTTTTGACTCTGTGACACCAGGTTTGGTTTTTTGGTTTTGGAATAGTGTAGATGCTAAAGTTTCTTTAAAAAGCTTTCCAAAAAAGTTTAAACCAATTTTGTGTTTTCCTCTGAACTTTCATTGATATAATGGGCAGAGATGTTCATTATCATCACATTAAACATTGGGCTTTTTACCCTCCAAGTCTGCAGTTTCTCTTCTTAGAAGTTTGTTAGTAGGTAATAGAATATATTGTATAAAATTTTATTCAGGGAAATTCATGAGTATTGATTCTGTTGCTAAAGTTGATGGATCAGAGATCAAGTCTGGAGTTGCTTATTAGTACATAAGTCTAAGCTTACAGATACTTGCTTCATTTAATGAAGAGCTGTGGCAGGTGTCTCAGAAGCTTCTTTGAGCCTTTTTTCAAAATAGAGTAGGATGCTTGTGATTCGTTACGGTGCTTCTCCAAATCAGCTGTGTACAAACATGCTTGCTTGTTTTTATTTTTGTTGTTAATCTTAAACAACTTTTTGTTCACATGCATCATTAACAATTAAAATGTTTATCAATATTTAACTCTATATTTAACATTAAACTTATCTTTAAGATCTTGGTTGTCCAGTTTTTTGAGCTGTGAAGCTTTTATTTGCTTTGGGCTATTTTGGCTTATTTTAAGATGTGTGTTCATATGAGATTGCATTTGGTTTCTTCTCACACTATTTGATGGTCATCAGTTCCCTACCTAGATGTCTTCATATTTAATATTTTAAATTTTACTATAAAAATGACTACATTCTATACAATTGATTGTATTTAGAATCACATTTAATTTGGAAAACAAAACAATAGTCACCAAATCAAAAGTTGTGCAAGATGCTGTGTGTGGTCTCCCTCAGTGTCACTATGACTGTCTTCTGACTTATTTTCCTCCACTATAGAAGCTATAAAAGCTGTAAAATTAAAAGCTCATCTTTCCGTTGTACCTTCAGGTGGCCATGTGACTCGATTCTGACAGAGGATATGGTCTACTGGTGCCATCTCTCTGGCTTCTCCCTTTTTCCTTCCTGGCATTTGCCAGCCTGAGCTGTAATAGCCAAAGTCTACAGTGAAAGAGTCTTTGTCCTTTTATGTTTTGTTGATGAACCGGCCCTGGACTGAGTTCTTGATGTATAAGCAAATACATTCCTCTACTTTAAAATACTGTTTGATGGATTTTTTGGATCTTGTAGTCTTAATTGGTATATTAAATTTACTTTTAAAGATGAACTTCCAAAACTTTTGCACATCGTTGCTAAAACAGGCATGAGATCTTGTCCTGGGTAGGCCTGTATAACCTCTTCATGTATATTCTCAAGACGATGAAAACTATTTTAACATTTTTTAAAAAATTTATTTCACTTCACCCAAGTTAATACATGTTTAACCTCTAGTTGATGATTGTCCAGAATGTTATTTTGACATTTTTTAAAATCTCTGTCATGTGTGGCACAATGTTTTATAGCTGGAAGGTTATGAATTAAGATATGTATGAAGGAATAAAAAGTTAAGTGAAACAGATTACGTAGATTATTTTATACTACTCAATCACTTTTATTAATGTACATTTTCTGATTTTAAATTTTAGTGTTATGAGTATATTATGCCTATATAAATTTTACTCAAATTAGTTTCTACACTCATTTTTGAAATTAAATTATATTATACAGTTGAAAAATATTGTTTAAAAGTAACTTGATAGGCTTGCTAATTAAATAACTAAAATATTTCTACCTTAAGGTAGTCAGTGCATGTTGTTGTGTTATTATTTTATTAGAAACAAATCAGCATTGAAACTTTTATGCCTGTTGATGATTTGTATTAAGAAAAAAAAAAGGCCTTGTTTAATGATCAACTTAATACAAGTTTAAGTTGAAGCTGAAGAAGATTAAAAGAATTCCATGAGAGCCAATGACTTCAGTATGTCCCACCTGAATTTGGACTATCATCTGAGGAATAGATTTGATGCCCTGAACACCAGTGACCAAAGGCCAGCAAAGTTGCTGCTCATCAAGAGCATCACACATAAACAAAGCAAAAGGTCATTGAAAAGACAGGAAAGGAAGAGAAAGGGTGTCAGAAGAGACTCAAACTTGCTCTTGAACGGAGAGTAGCTAAAATGAATGGAAGAAATGATGAAGTTAAAGGTCTGAACAGAGGATTTCAAAGGGCAGTTTGAGAAAACAAAAAAAATTATTATAATGAAATGTGCAAAGACCTGAACATGGAAAATAAAAGGAGCAGAACATGCTCGGCATTTCTCAAACTGAAGGAACCAAAGAAAAAATTCAAACCTTGAATTGCAATATTGAAGGATTCTAGGGAGAAAATACTGACTGATTCAGGAAGCATCAAAAGAAGATGGAAGGGATACCCAGAATCACTGTACCAAAAAGAATTGGTCAATGTTCAGCCATTTCAGGACAGAGCATATGATCAAGAACCAATGGTAGTATTGAAGGAAGAAGTCCAAGCTGCACTGAAGGAACTGGCAAAAACAAGGCTCCAGGAATTGACAGAATACTCATTGTGATCCTTCAGGAAACAGATGCAGTGCTGGAGGTGCTCACTTGTTTATGCCAAGAAGACAGCTACCTGTCCAAATGAGTGGAAGAGATCCATATCTGTGCCCATTCTAAAGAAAGATGATCCAACAGAATGTGGAAATTATTGACCCATATCATTAATGTCCCACACAAGTAAAATTTTGCTGAAGATAATCCAAAACTGTTACGGTAGTACATTGACAAGGAACTGCTAGAAATTCAAATTGGATTCAGAAGAGGATGTGGAATGAGGGATATCATTGCTGTTGTCAGATGGGTCTTGCCTGAAAGCAAAGAATACCAGAAAGATGTTTACCTGTGTTGTATTTATTATGCAAAGGCATATGACTATGTGGAGCATAACAAATTATGGATAACACTGTGCAGAATAGGAATTCCAGAACACTTAATTGTGCTCGTGAGGAACGTGTATGTGGATGAAGAGGCAGTTATTTGAACAGAACAAGGGGATACTGCATGTTGTAAAATCAGGAACGGTGTGTGTCAGGGTTGTATCCTTTCACCGTACTTATAAATCTGTATGCTAAGGAGGTAGTCCAAGAACCTGGACTATATGAAGAAAATGGCATCAGAATTGGAAGAAGACTCATTAACAACCTCTGATAGGCAATGACACAACCTTGCTTGCTGAAAGTGAAGAAGACTTGAAGGACTTATTGACGATCAAAGACTACAACCTTCAGTATGAAGTACATCTGAACATAAAGAAAACAAAAATCCTTACAGGTGGAACAGTAAACAACATCATGATAAAAGGTGAAAAGATTGCGATTGTCAGGTTTCATTTTACTTGGATTCATAATCAGCACCCATGGATGCAGCAGTCAAGAAATCAAATGACCTATCACATTGGGCAAATCTGCTGCAGAAGAGCTCCTTAAAGTGTGTAAGAGCAAAGTTGTCACTTTGAGGATTAAGATGCCCCTGACTCAGCCATGGTATTTTCAATATCCTCATATGTATTTGAGAGCTAAATAATGAATAAGGAAGACTGCAGAAGAATTGGTGCATTTGAATTGTGGTGCTGGCAAAGAATGTGCTGTGGACTGCTGGAAGAAGGAAGAGATCTGTCTCCCAGGAAGTACAGCCCCATGTTCTTTAGAAATGAGAATGACCAGGCTTTGTCTCTCATACTTTGTTCATGTTGTCAGAAAGGACCATTCTGAGTAAAGGAGAGGGTCAGCCAAAAAGGGGAAGACCCTCAATGAGATGGATTGACACAGTGGCTTTAACGATTGGCTCAAGCATAACAAGGACTGTGAGGTTGGCACAGGACCGGGCAGTGTTTTGATCTGTTGTATATAGCATTGCTATGAATTGGAACTGACTTATGGCACCTAACAACAATAATGATGATCAGTTGTTTGTTAGTATCACAAAATCTACCAATTTCTAGTATTTCACTCAGGTTTCAAGAGATCTAGCCAAAAACTTAGAATAAAAACTATGAAGATGGGTGGGATGGGGTGGGGTGGGGATAAGCATAATCTCTTTCTCTCTCTTTTTTTTTTTTATAAAAATCAAAGTAGTGTATACTTGGATAATATTTAGTCATTTAGTTCTACTAAAATCTTTTTGGCATAGATTTACATTAGGAAAATAGGTAACATTTGTACTTTTCATATTCTCATATAAAATATTATTAGTGAACAATCAAAATTCTGGAAGGGTTGTTTAGAAAAGCCTCAATAATGTAATTACTTTTTTTTTTTTTAATTGACTAAGTACATTTTGTGAAAACCAAAACACCTGAGACCCAAATCAACACAGCTGTGGAAAGTTTATAAAATTGCTAATTCCCTACCCAGTAGTGGGGAGTTTAAAAAGTCTTGAACAAGTAAAAATTTATGCTGATATTATTGCAATTATTCCCCACCAAACCCGCTGCCATCAAGTCAGTTCTGACACATAGCAACCTCCATAGATTTCCAAGGCTGTAAATCTTTACAGAAGCAAACTGCCTCATTTTTCGTCCATGGAGCAGCTGATGGGTTTGAACCACTGATCTTTTTGTTAGCAACCCAGTCAGTGTCTTAACCACAGTGCCACAAATGTTCCTTAATAAATTATTAGTTAACACTAATTAACTAATAAGCTTTCTTTAGCTTATATTATGTATTCATAAAATTTGATATTCATTTTGGATCTTTTATTCAATCATAAAGGAAAATGCTGCTTGAAATTTAAATATTACAGTGAAAAAAACCTTTCCAATTTGTTTTAAAGTCAGTATACAGAAAATCATTGGATTATCATGTAAAATTAGGAAAGTTATGGAGATTTATAGTACAGAGATTAGTTGGGTTTACCTTAACTGAGGACCTAGTTACCTAAAATTAAATGGTTTATTTTGCCTAACTGGGTACTATAGGAAGTAAACACTTTATGGCATTGCATATGGTATGCATAATATACATATACACAGCAGTATAGTATACAGTATTATAGCATAGTATTATAGGATAGTAAGCTCGAAATGGATGGCATCTGTATTTTTTAGTCTGAATCATGCATTTGATAGAGAAGGGTAAATTGAAGCCCTGTAGAATGATATTTTTCTCATTCATACATTTGTATGAATTGGTTTGATCTGAGTGTTTCTTTATAACATAGTGGTTTAAAATAGATCTTTGTGGCTTAAAGAAATCCTCAGGGTCAGGTAAGTTTAAATAAATGTTATAAATGAGAGCCGGGAATAACATGAGGCACTAAATAATTATATTAAGATATGGAGTGTGTCTTTTCCTGTTGCTTTAGACAGAGACTGAAGCTTAATGAGGACAAAGAAGCATGAAGTACCCTGCCAGTAATTGAGATCCAACATTGCTTTAAGCGTTTTTTAAAAGGAGATAAACTGGCTGCTACTCTCTGTCATCACTTGAGTGGAATCCTAACTTTCTACAACATCAAAGAGGAGGGGAGAGGGAAGAAAAAGAGAGCAATGTGAATAAGGAGCCTAGTAGAGAATGCCATGACTTTTCCCTTTTCTGTTCTACCGCTTTGAATTGGGAAGGTAAGCCAAGTGAAGAGTAGTTGTTGTTGTTATGTGCCGTCCAGTTGGACCCGACTCATAGCAACCACTCCTTGGGTTTCCGAGGCAGTATCACTACGAAAGTAGATTGCCCAACCTTCCTTCCGAGGAGTGGCTGATGGGTTTGAACCGCCAGCCTTCTGGTTAGCAGTCAAGTGCCTTGGAAAGGTTTTGTCGCAGTAACAACTCTAAAATCTCAAAGCTTACAAAAAAGGTTCTTTATTGCTCTTGTGCAATCCTCTGTGGGCAAGGATGTCTTCATGGTGATTGCCTTCCATTTGGTTCAGTGATCAGACTTCATCATCTGGAGAGTAGAACATATATTTTCCTACACACGTGTTCCTTTTCCTGTTTTTCAAATCTTATTCATCTAGGGCTATAAAATAAATAAATGAAATAAAAACATTGTTAACATTTCTTTCTTTCTTTTCCTTTATCTTCTGTATCTAATCTGTCACAAAGCACAGATTCCACCTTCTGAATATATTTTGTTTCATTCTCTTTACCACTATCATAGTCCAGGACCTCCTAATTTCTTATCCAGATTGTTAGAATAATCCAGTTCATCATCCTGCTACTCGAGTTGCTCCTGTCCCTTGGTTTAACCAGGCTAGTGCATGACTGAACCTTCTAACACAAAACATCTGATGACTTTCTCTTTGTCTATAGGATAAAATCCACAATACTTAGCATTATATATAAGTCCTTTTCAATCTTTATTCAGCATTCATTTCTGGCCTCTTCTGCCACTCTCAATTTTCATCCCAGTCCTCTGATCTTATTTTACTGAACTGTTTTATGTATTTTCCTTTTTATGCAAATTCTTTGTTCAAAGAAGTGAAGTATATTGTTGTTGTTTGTTGTTAGGTGCTATTGAGTCAGTTTCAACTCATAGGGACCCTGTGTATAACACAATGAAACAGTGCCCGGTTCTCCACCATCCTCATAAGCAGTGCTGTGTTTGAGCCCAGTGTTGCAGCCATCAACTCATTCCATCTCGTTGAGGGCCTTCCCTTTTTCATTGACCCTCCACTTTACTGAACATGATGCCATTCTCCAGGAACTTTTCCCTCCTGAGATAACATGACCAAAGTACAAGAGACAAAGCCTCACCATCCTTGTTTCTAAGGAGCATCCTGGCTATACTTCTTCCAAGACAGATTTGTTCGTTCTACTGGCAGTCAATGGTATATTCAGTATTCTTTGCCAACACCATAATTCAAATGTATCAGTTCTTCCTTGGTTTTCCTTATTCATTTTGCAGCTTCTGCATGCATATGAGGCTATTGAAAATACCATGGGGGTGGGTCAGAGGCACCTGAAACTTCAAAGTGACATCTTTCAAGTGGAATATATATAAGTCCTATTAATTTAAAGGGGATTTCATATAATATAACAATCTAAAATAATGAAACAATGACTATAGTTCTTTACTGTGGATACCTCAAGATACAGATTCTGTTGTATAATCCAGTTCCATCTCAAACTAAACTAATTTTAGTTTGCTCCATATGACCCACTGGGGCACTTTAAATATAGTTTAACACCATCTTTCTTTGTCTACTGTTGTTATACTGGCCATTGGATCTTTGAAAATCACATTCTCCGAGGTCCTTTGTCATGCTCTGATTTCAAAAATACACTTTAACTCTATCACAATATGCAGCTCAAACAAAAGGATGTGTGGGACAGGAGGTGAAATGTCATATTCAGAGAGCTGCAGAGATTTTCCTATGTCATTAAATAAAAACCTGAGTGCATTTCCTACATATAATTCTTTGGAAAAGTAATTAGCTTCATAGTTAATGACTGGGAAGGTTTTCTTCCCATGTCACTCTTCCTTTTCTCAAAGAGTGACTTCCTGCTTAATGCTAGGCTTTATACTAGGCATTTTTTGCGCTTAGGAAACGAGGGTCTCCACAGCTGCTTTGCTGTTTGCACTTTGTGGTCTAAGCTTTTGTTTAGCTGAGAAATTGGGGTATACCATTAGTGTGCTGTTAAATATGTTACAACTACCTCTATCTGGAAAAAAGACCTACCTGGTTGCTTTTGTTAATTTCTGTGGTGTGTATATGCATTCCCAGCATGGCTGATTTTAAGCTACCAATGTGCCGTCACTGAACTCAGAATTGGGAGGAGCTGCTCACATACTGCCTTGGCGTCATCACACTGCTGGATCAGGAATTCTGACCTGTGCTGTAGTACTCTGCCTCTTTCCTTCGAATTCACTTTAATCTTGATCTATACTTTATTAAACAACCTGTACAATTTTTCTGTTCTTCGACCCCTTTAATCTGTAAAATCAAACCAAACTCACTGCCAGTGAGTCAATTTTAACTGATAGTGACCTTCCATTGGGTTTCCAAGGCTGTAAATCTTTATGGAAGCAGACTGCCTCATCTTTCTTCTGCAGAGTAGCTTGTGGTTTTGAACCACCGATCTCTTGGTTAGCAGCCAGATGCTTTAACCATTACATCACCAGAGCACCTGCCTTTCACCTGTGCTAGCCTCTTTTTCACTTGTTCTATATCTTTTATTAAAATAAGCAGCAGGTTACTTATATGTCTCAGAATGCTCACTAGAGACAAGCCTCTTTCTGTCTCAGTTAGCATATATGCTATCAGAAGCATCATAACTGCAATGCTTACATAAAAAAAGAATTTATTTTTTTCTCAGTAAAAGAAAGAAAATCAACAGAGATCTAGGCTCCTTCTCGCTTACTGCCCTGCCATTTACAATGTGTGGCTGTCAAACTCAGGGTTAAAAGAGGATTGTTCAGTTATAGGCAGCAGGACCACATTCCCCTCAAGATGGGGAAAGGACAGAGTATGAAAGACGTATGCCAGCTGGGTCTGTCTCTTTTCATTAAGAATAAATAGTTTTTGTAGAAGCTACAGCTAGTAAATATCTATCTAAACCTTATTGACCTTAATTATGTCACATGACCACTTCTCACTGCCTGAGAGCCTGGAAAATTTTTAGAATATGCACACTGTTGCCCTGAATAAAATTAGGATTCTATTAGGAAGCTAGAAGAAGAGAGACTAGATGTTCACTAAGCAACCAACTGTGCCTGCCACACTTTTTGCTTTGTTTCTGGTTCTATCCATTGCATTCTCTAAAGCTATAATTCTGTACTGCTATTTCATTAACTTTCATTTTAAGCAGAATTTTATTTTAAACTCTAAATTATGAAGTCTTGTGTGTGTTAAAGCTGCTTTAACTAAATTAACAAAATTCTAGACTTAAGTTTTGGTTGGTGGGATACCCTCCCTCCTCACCCTAATTTACTTCCACGTGGAGAGAGCTTCCGTAGAGTAACATCTGGGCTCCTCCAGTTCTCCTGCTCCTCTCCTTGGGATAAGGAAGGAGCATAAGCAATACCTTGTCTTTCACTCCTGTTTCTGTTGGGAACACGCTGCTCACAGAGAGCGTGCATTCTCTTTTGTTACAAGGACAGGCTGTAAAATAAATAGTCTTGGACTAGGGTGGTCTGTGCCTGGTTATGTATGTCTGTGTGATCTTGAGTCTTGGTGTATGGAAACCCACTGTTACAGACTCTCCAATTCCAGCTTTATCAGTCATAGAGGTATGAGTGGAGGATGGTTTAATGTGAATTATTTTAAAAAAAGCTTCCTGTTGCTGTTGCTTGAGACATACGGAATGTGATTTGTTTTTATCTCTTTCTAGCCTTGAATAGAACAAGCATGATATAATTATCATATGAAATTTAATACAGAAAATACAGTCTTAAGATTTTTAATCTCAGAAAATGCACCAGGGAAAGCTTTCAAATCATCCAATCTGTGTTCATTTAGGGCTTCCCCCTGAGCAGATCTTATGTTAATTTATAAAGCATACTGGAAAGTTATTCTTCCTTTTGTTTTTCATGTGGAATCAAATAATCTATTTTTATGAATATTAAATGACTAATGTTTGTACTGTTAAACTGAAAATATGTTCGTGAAACGTCTGACCAGAACATACATAGGGTCCCATGGTGCTCACTTTCCACAAAGATGAAATCAATTTCCATAGAAACAGTATTCAAAAATCTTGACAATTGATGAAAAAGTAACATACAGACTCTAGAGTCTGTATCACAGATTCTTTGCAGCCAAGAAGATTCCAGTTAGAGGTAATAGAAAACCCAACTGATACTGGCTTAAAAAATAAAGGATTTTGTTGGTTCATCTAACCCAAAGCTCCAGAGGTACTGTTGCTTCAGGTAGGATTGAGAATGAATCTCATAGAATGTGACTAGGACCTAATTTCTTTCTTCCTGTTGTTTGTCACTTACTGTATATTGACTCCATTTTGGATAGCATTCTGTAACTCGTGATTCTAAATTGGCTTCCAGTAGTCCTGAGAGTTACATGAATTTTTATCATTTATGAAACAGGAAAGTTGTGTTTCACTTCTGTCAGTCAAATGTCCTTAAGAGTAACTAGGTTTGGACAAGCTTCCATCCCTGTGCCAGGTCCAAACCAGTCACTATGAACAGGGATGGCACCTACAGATTGACTTTGCTAATCAGAGCCCACCTCTGGGCCAGTGAGGCCAGTCCCATTTAAACCACAAAGCTGACAAAGAAGGAGACCTTCTTTCTCATCCCAAAAAGGAAAAGGCCACGGAAAGATACTGACTACAGCTACTTCCAGGGTACATTTCCTATTTTTTTTCCTTCAGAAGACTTTAATTACCTGCCCCCCCCCACCTCCCAAGCAACTACATATTTTTAGTTGGTTACCTGACATATTTTTAGAAAATAGGCATGAATTAAAAGTTAGGCAAATGATTTTACTATGTGTTATCACAATGTGATATTATTTCTATCAGTTAGTTTAAAATTGTTGAAGCAATTTTGATATAAAAGTGGCAAAACATATAACTTATTCTGGAGAAATTTTTATTAAAAGTTGTGTCTACATTCGAAAGCAAATGCTAACTGCAGTGTCTGATCTGGTGAGCTCCCTCGCCATCCTCAGGTCTCAAATGTGCTTCTTGACGTGCGTCTTTAATGTGGTGGTTAAAAAAAGAACACCATGTCTAAAATATTATCAGAGCACACAAAAACACTTCTTGAAATTTAAGAGGTTTCTTTTTGTGACGCTCAGTTCCAGTAGTGTCTGATCACATTCTGCCTCATCTTACTTGGGGATTTACTGCAGCTACTCCTGCTACGAGCTGCCGTTGGTGACTCCGACTCATGGCCACTCGGTGTGTGTTACATAGGGTTGTGCTCCACAGAGATTTCAATGGCTGTTTTTTTTTTTGGCAAGGAGATTGCTAGGACTTTCTTCTGAGACTCCTCTGGATGAACTCAAGCCTCCAGTGTTTTGGTTGGCCGCCACATGCCTTAATCACTAGTACAACTCAGAGACTTCTAGCTCCAGCAAGCATCCTTTTTTTTTGCCTTTTTGCCTGCTCCTGTGCATCAGTAGCAGAAGAAATTTGAAGAGGGGGCTGGGGGAAGAAGCTACTAAGACACAGAGAGGTTTTATTGAAGGGAGAATTACTTCAAGAAAGAAAAGAATTGTTAAAAGATAATGTGTGATGTAGTTTTGCTCTATGGGGTCAAGTGCTGTGTTCTTCACCTTTCTGAAAAGCTTCCTTCAATTCCCCATATCTTGCAGTATTTTTTGTAGTGTAGACATGTGGATTTTTGAGGAGCTTTCTGAAACCGAGAAGCTCTGATGGTATAGTGGTTAAAGCATTAGACTGCTAACTAAAAGGTTGCTGGTTTGAACCCATCAGACACTCTGTGGGAAAAAGATGAGGCAGTCTGCTTCTGTGGAACCCTACGGGGCAGTTCTGCTCTGTCTGTAAGGTTGCTGTGAGTCGGAATCATCTGGATGACAGTGGGTTTGGTTTTTTTGGTTTCTGAGACTCAGAAATGGAGTAAAAATAGTTACATTCCAAGATAAAATTGCAACTTACTTTCAGCCACTTTTGAGGACAATCTGCTAAAACAGTTCACTTTATAGTATTTGACAATATTAAAGAATTTAGGAGTTTCAAGACTATCTTTCATCCAGAGGGTACATTGTGTATGGAACTGATTGAAGCATAATTTGGAGCAAGGCAATATTGATATAGATAACTAAGGAACATTCTACAGACCATGTTGCCATGCAGATGTTAAATGCTGTTGTCTCTGTTTGAAAAAGAACATTCTGTTAAGTGAAAGATAAATTGGGTTTCTCTAATTGTTCTACCAGCAATTGAGTCAGATCTGTAGATGCAGCTCATGTGGAAATAACTTGTGTCAGTTCTTTCAGCTTCGTATCAAGATATATAACATATAATGTGTGTGCTCATTTTCATTCGCACATAATCATAGACGTGTTACACAGGAAAATTTCTGTCACCACAAATACTGGTATGAAGAGATACATATAGCTCCAAACAGTACTCTGTTGATTTGGTTATTATTAATTGTCTTACAAGAAAAATCTTGTTGAGCAAATGCCTTCCTTGTACCTGCCATTCTGTAAAAAGCCTTTGATTGAGTACTGTTCTCATGCTAATAATGTGGGCTGATTGACGGAGCTGTGGCTTTATATTTCAGTCATTCTGTTCCACTATCAAAAAGCAGCTTTTCTTTCACTTCTTACCTCTCCCTATCTGAAGCAACACAGTTTTGACACTATGCCACCAGAGCTCCTCATTCTGGACATAGTTACTTAAATTCTCGAGTTACTCTTAAATAACAAAATAACACAAGAATACTCAGTAACTAGGAGGGTGGCGTAGTGCCTAAGGCATTTGACTACTAACCAGAAGGCTGGCAGTTCAAACCCACCAGCCACTCCTCGGAAGGAAGATGGGGCAATCTACTTCCATAGTGATACTGCCTTGGAAACCCACGGAGGGGTCACTATGGGTTGGATATGACTCCACGGCAGTGGGTTTGGTTTTATGCACTGAAGGTACATTCTTTGCTGGTTCACTTGAGAGTCATATTTGGGTATTAGTGAATTTATTTTTCAAGTTAAAATAAAAATAAGGAAAATAGTGTGAGTTTAGGCTAATACTACTAATTTTATACTATTGATAAGCTAATTGGGACAAATGAGGTTTATTTTTAGCATAGTTATAAAACCATGCTTTGCTCGTGTGGCTTTATTTATTTAGTCAGCAAATATACTGAGTACCTCCTGTATGCTAAACATTTAGGATAAAGTGACCGGAACAGTTATCTTTGCTCATAAAACTTGATTTTAGCATAAAGAAACAGTAAATGTGATAAATAAAAATACATGTCATGATTATCAGGTGACAAGTGTTATACAGAACACTAAAAATTAAAGCAGATTGATGGGATTGGGATAGGGAGTGAAGGGAGTGGAGGAGGAGACTGAAATATTAAATACTCAGGGGGGCCTCCTGCAGATAGTGAGCTTTGAGGGAAGGCTTGAAGAAGGTGAGCAGTTATCTCTACTGGTCACAGGAGGACAGCATTCCAGGCAGAGGCAGAGGTCCCCAGATGAGAGGATGCAGAGAAGCCAGTGGGGCTGGATCAGAGTGAACCAAGGCTTGGCAGTAGGAGAGGAGGTCACACGGGTAATGGGTATCAGATCCCTCAGGTTGTGTAAGGTCTTTGGTCCTCATCCTAAGTAAAATGGTAAGTTACTGCGGGGTTTTGAGCTCGTTCGTGACATGATGTAACTGCTTACATTTTAGCTATTGTGGGGAGAGTGGACTGTAGTAGGATAAGGTAGAAGCAGGGATAACAGTTAGGAAACTTTTGCAGTAATTCGCATGAGAAATGATGGTGGCTTGGAAGTGGTGAGAAGTGTTTGGATTCTGGACATAATCTGAAGCTAGATCCAACAGGGTTTCCTGATCTACTGGGTAAGCAACTGGAAGGAAAGAATAGGTGTTAACAGAGATGAGGAATGCCACTTCTGCTTCTACTTAAACCTACTTATCTGTATTTCCCATATTTTAAAATACTATATGAATTTTTTTTCCAATAAGAAAATAAATAATTAAGGGGAAAATTATTTATACATTATTAAAAAGTAAAAGTTGTCAAAAATTAAGTGGAACACATAAAGATCAATATCCTAGGCATTAGTGAGCTGAAATGGACTGGTATTGGCCATTTTGAATCAGACAGTCATATGGTCTACTATGCTGGGAATGATAAATTGAAGAGGAATGGTGTCTCATTCATCATCAGAAAGAACATTTCATTGGAGGGTGAGAGAGGAGGTGACAGGAGGCTTAGAAAGTTACATGGAGAGTAAAGAGAAAGCAGTACCGATATTAGAAACGGCACAGATGAAAGTCTGGGTAGACAAATCAGAGCCTTGTATCTAGTTTAGAGGGACAGGAGAGGCTTGCCAGCACAGTGTGCATTACAGATGGAAGAGTGTTGCCAAGGGAACACACACATGGAGGTGGTCAAAGCGAAGGGAAGGAAATGCAAACAGGAGGAATGTTTGGTCTTACTGTAGCAGCTGTAGTGTTTTCTGAAATCTTCTGGACTTACACGTTTGGAAGGATCAGAATATGCTGTGGAATCCCCCCCCGCCCATTTACTATTAATTAAACGGTTGAATTTTGTTAATAGTTAACATTCTCAGGAAAATGGATTATCTTGAATTTATGTCACATATCTCTGAAGAATCTGTCTTTATTAAGAATTTCAGAAGGTAGGAGTCACTTTGTCTGCTCTCTTTTCCTCACACAATTTCTCCAAGACCTACACTTAATTCTAGGTGAAAATTTTATGGATGAGTACTGCAAAAAGGTTAAAAGGTGTTATCACATATTCCTAGACCCTTATTTAAACTTGAAATTTGAGAGACAAAAACACAACACAGTACTTTTGCATCTCTACCACTCTTTAACACTTGTTTTTTCTCAGTTTCATGGAAATTTATTTGGAATTACTTAATAGAATTCTGAGAGGTATAGTATTGATATCTAGATAATTGGCTAGTGGCAGAATGAACTCAGTGGAGTTAGTTTATTTTCTTTCCTTTTTTTTTTAAGTGACTAAATGGAGATATTTTGAGCTAAAATGATACATTAAAGTAAGTAAAGCTTGATTTAAGCTCAGTGTTATTTCAGGGATCATATTATTTTTTATTAAATTTCTGTAGACACTGCTGCTGTCTGTCCCATTGCACTTTTGAGGAAGTATCCTTTTCTTTTTTTTAAAGTAAAAATTGACTTATATTGAATAATTGAAAAGAAATTACAGAATAGGCCTGTTAATCTCTCACCTATATTGTCACATACCTTTAGGATGAAAGCTAAGCAAATTCATTTATGATGAGAATAATGAATTGTGTTATTTTAGAAATACTGCAATTCACATAGAAGAACATGACTTACCCATGTCCAAATCTGTCAGTTTTAACTGTAGCACCCAGAACTGGCATGGATGTAGGTTGATTTGGTGTTTAGTACTGACAGGCACTAATCACCTAAGTACCATAATCCTCCTTACAGAGTACGTTCTTACTTGACCTCCAGCTATATACAGCCACATAGTAACAGCATTAAAGAAGACCCTTGCTCTTCACAGAGGCCCATCACTAGAGGATTTTATGACTCCATCCTTGAATGAGTATTCTTTTATGAATAACTTTTTAGAAACTGAGTTTTGAAATAAAATGATTGTAAGCAAGTGGAGACTTTCAAATCATCTGATTAAGGATGGCTCCTATGTTTTGCTGGAGCTAAAAGGATTAAATGAAAGCACCGCCTGGCACAGTGTTTATGTATTTTTGTCAACATGATGCTTCATGCTCGACAGATGTGCATTGGTTGAGCAAAAGGTAAAGCAATAAAAATGTATTAAATATTAATTGTTATATGTAAAAATAGATTTATATATTTTATGGTTTTGATGAGTATATATTGTTCAGTTTTTAAAAAGTAATTTGTCAGAATTGTACAAATAGAACCTATATATTTAATATTTTACAGCATCATGTATTTCTGTTAAATCCTTGATTTAATATATTTTAGTAGCTTCAGATGTTAGAATTTGATTGCTTTGTTCTGTTTACATGTTTGGCATTGTGTGATTTTATTAATGAAATCTTTTAGTCTTTAGCAATATCCATAATTTATAAAGTTAATATTGTTTATATTCTTTTATTTATAAAATGACAACTTTTTAATGAACTGTATTAAAAATTATGATGACTAAGAGAATTTCTTATAGGTAGTACTTAATAGTAATAATATAAATTTTAATTTGCAGAAATTAGTAATCCTCAAATTCTTCACCTTATTACAGACATCATTAATATTCTTAAAATTACATGTATCTTCACTTAAGAGTTAAAAAAATATGAATATTAAAACTGAAGTTTTCATTTCATCTTTCACTGGCTTTACAAATGTTTACAGGATTATATTTTCAGTGATTTGATGATGCTTTTAAAGTATATATCATCCAAAAATTAGAATAACAAAGTATATATGGTCAGTATTATAGGTGGTATATTAACACAAACTACATAAGGTGGAAAAAATTTCAAATAGTAAAAATGGAAACTATGATAAAAACATGATGAATAAATATACAGTATATAAATTGAGAAAAAAATGCCTTTAATTGGGAAGGGAACTTTTTCTTTGGCATGGAATTTCAAAGAGATTAATTGGTAGAATTTCTTGCTAAGACTCTGGTACCTACTCAGAATAACATTTACAATGTATATAAGGTATGAATAGTACAACTAGAATATTTAAATAATTTAAATAAATAGTTTAAATAATTAAAAAAATTAAAAGCTGATTGAGGTAGATTTAGATTATTTAAATTACAATTTTCAATCAAGCAGCTCCAGTTAAGACCACCATTATGTGATGAAAAAGAAAATAAATGTGACAATTTAGGTCCAGCTGATGAGAAGTAAGATAAACAGATAACAGGTAAATATGCAGTGAATATCAATATATAGTTACTGTTCTATCAGAAATGGGCATGGTGGAATGTATACAGTTTTTGAAAAGCAAGGTATTATCCATGTCACAAATATGTTTTTTTGTAAAGAAAGAAAGAATTGGGATTCTGGCTCTTAATTTCTTGGGGTTTTTGAAGGGTTAAATAAAATAGGTGAATTCTAGATGAATTCCTTCATTCTTCTGAATTATGAATTATAAGTTGTGTACTGTTAATACTTTGCATTGCTTTATAGAATTATGCAAATTATCATTACATTCTTTTACCTATTAGATGCTTTCTATCTGATAATAATAAATGCCCAGGCTTGTTTATAAGGGCCAGTGGTTAAGACTGTGATTAGAGACATTGTAATTTAATTTGCATGGATTTCTTTCAGTTCCTGAAAAACCATAGTGCCTTTGAAATACGGCAGTTTTAATGTAAAAGAGAGTATGTATGAGGCAAAGGAGCTCTGGTGGTGCAGTGGTTAAGGCATTTAGCTGCTAACTGAAAGGGTCAGTGGTTCAAACCCATCAGCCACTCTGAGGAAGAAAGAAAAGGCAGTCTGCTTCTGTAAGTATTTACAGCCTAGGAAACCCAGTGGGGATTGCCATGAGTTGGAATCAACTCTGGCAATGAGATTCTTTCTTCCTTTTATTTCTACTTCTTCTTCTTTTAAATATATGAGATAAGAGCACCTGCTGGTGCAGTGCTTAAAGTGCTTGGTTGCTGGTGGTTCAAACCCACCAGCGGCTCCATGGGAGAAATAGGTGGGAGTCTGCTTCAGTAAAGATTTAAAGCCTTGGAAACCCTATGTAGCAATTCTCCTCAACTATAGCGTCTTGATGAGTCAGAATTGACTTGATGGCCACTGGGTTTTGGTGTTTATATATGAAATGATTTAATATATAATTGGTGAGCGTTATCTTGACAAAGAATTTTAATATTTTGGAATAATTGACAGCAGAGTCTTCATTGTTTAATAAAATCACTTTTTTATCCTTAGAATATTATCTTGCATGCTTCTAGCATAGCTTTAATATAAGGTATAATAAAGTACATTTTAAAAAACAAACAAACCTAAGTTCATATGAGAATAACACTGACAATAAACCAGAAGCCATACCCACTGCCATTGAGTCAATTCCGATTCATAACGATACTGTAGGACAGAGGAAAACTGCCCCATAGGCTTTCCAAGGCAGCAAATCTTTACGGAAGCGGGCTGCCTCATCTTTCTCTCCAGCAGCGCAGCTGGTGAGTTCAAATCACCGACCTTTTGGTTAGCAGCCAAATCCTTTAACCGCTGCACCACCAGAGCTCCTTAACAGTTATAATAAACCAAAATCCACTGCCGTGGAGTTGGATTCAACTCATAGCGACCCCTCCATGAATTTCTGAGGCGGTATCACTACAGAAGTAAATTGCCCAGCCTTCCTTCTGAGGAGTGGCTGGTGGGTTTGAACCTCCAGCCTTCTGGTTAGCAGTCACATGCCTTAGGCACTATGCCACCAGACCTCCCAACAGTTATAATAGTCACTCTCCAATTTCAGAAATAGTGATTATTTTCCTGTTTTTACTTAAATCTTGTACAAATCAGCATCTACATTTTGATTCACATGTTTCAGGAGAATTTTATAATGCCTTGAACAAAATCATTGCTGGATTTAATATTAAATGAATTTTCCTAAGGTATGATTTAAAAAGCATTTAGATACTTTACTGGAAGCTAATTATTAATGATGTTAGAGATTTTTTACAGACCTCAGATTACTCATACAAACTTTACTTTAGAACTGAATTCTATAATCCTGTTGCCTTCTAGTGGATTCTGACTCAAAACAACTGCAGAACTGCCCATAGGGTTTCCAAGGTTGTAGTCTTTACAGAAGCAGATCACTACATCAGTTGGTTCCAACTGCTGACCTTCAGCTTAGCAACCGAGTGCTTAACTGCATGCCACCAGGAATTCTATAATAGGAAGTACATATTCTTATTAATCAATAAAATAGAATATAACTTCTGGGTTATAAATAATCACTACATTCAAGTTATTTATGCCCTGCTTATTTGCAAAAAAAGGAGCTCTAGTGCTGTAATGATTAAGGCATACGGCTGTTAACCAGAAGGTCTGTGGTTCAAATCCACCAGCCTCTCCATGGAAGAAAGATGACACAATCTGCTTGTATAAAGATTCATAGCCCTGGAAACCCAATGGGGGTTGCTATGAGACAGAATTGATTAGATGGCAGTGAGTTTTTTTTTTTTTTTTTTTCCAGTTACTTTCAAAAAATTGTATTAATTCCTCTGGGTAGGAAAAGGAGCTGTGGTGGCTCAGTGGCTGAAGGATTCTGCTGCTAGCCAGAAGGTCAGTGGTTCTAACCCAGAATGATGAGATAGTCTGCCTTTGTAAAGATTTTTTGTTGCTGATGTGGTTAAGTGTTGTTGAGTTGGCCCTGACTTATAGTGACCTTATGTACAACTGAACAAAATGCTACCTGGCCCCATGCCATCCTCACAATCCTTGCTGTGCTTGAGCCCATCGTTGCAGCCACTGTGTCGATCCATTTTGTTTAGGGCCTTTCCCTTTTTCACTGACCCTCTACTTTACCAAGCATGATATCCTTCCCTAGGGAGTAGTCCTTTCTGACGACATGACCAAAGTGTTGTTGTTGTTGTTGTTAAGTGCTGTCGAGTCGTTTCCGACTCATAGCAACCCCATGCACAGCAGAACGAAACACTGCCCGGTCCCGCGCCAGCCCCACAATCCCTGCTATACTTGAGCTCATCATTGCAGCCACCATATCAATCCATCTCCTTGAAGGCCTCCCCCTCTTTTGTCGACCCTCCACCCTACCAAGCATGACATCCTTCTCCAGGGAATGGTCCCTTCTTACAACATGACCAAAATAGGTGAGACGAAGTCTGGCCA
>NW_006921608.1:8515256-8524188 GCF_000298275.1 Orycteropus afer afer | reverse complement strand
AAATGTCCAAAACCAGTCCATTTCAGCTCACTAATGCCGAGGATATCAATCTTTATGCGTTCCATTTCCTTTTTGACAACTTCCAATTTTCCTAGTTTCATACTGACCAAAGTAGGTGAGACAAAGTCTGGACGTTCTTGCTTCTAAGGAGCATTTCAAAAACTGTACTTCTTCTAGGACAGATTTGTTCATCTTTCTGGATATTTTCAGTATTCTTCACCAACACCACAATTCAAAATGATCAACTTTTCTTCAGTCTTCCTTATTCACTGTCCAGCTTTCACATGCGTATGAGGTGGTTGAAGATATCATGGCTTGGGTTAGGCACACCTCAGTCTTCAAAATGACCTCTTAGATCTTTAACACCTAAAAGATATCTTTTGCAGCAGATTTACCCAGCACGAATTGTAAAGATTTATAGCTTTGGGAATCCTATAGGACAATTCCACTCTGTCCTATGGGGTCACCATGAGTCAGAATTGACTTGATGGTGGTGGGTTTTAGGTTTTGAGAGTAAGAATGAAGTTTTCCTTTTTTTTTTTTTTAAATTAGCTTGTGACCTACCCAGCGTGAGGGAGCTCTGGTGGTATAGTACTTAAGGCATTTGACTGCTAACCAGAAGGCTGGCAGTTCAAACCTACGAGCTACTCCTTGGAAGGAAGACTGGGCAATCTACTTCCATAGAGATACTGCCTTGGAAATCTGAGGAGGGGTCACTATGAGTCGGAACTAACTCGATGGCAGTGAGTATAGTTTAGACCCAGTGTGATGTTGAATATATAACTGGAACTCCTTAATTAAGAAGTTTTGTTTCAAAAGTTTAATTGTAAAGTGATTGCTAGTCAAAATATATTTTCTTAAAGAAGTAATTTTATAAACAGTAGTTGGATTCTGAAAGAAGCCCTGGTGGCACAATGATTAACCACTTGGCTGCTAATCGAAAAGCTGACAGTTCGAATCCAACAGCTGTTTCACAGTAGGAAGATGTGGCAGTCTGCTTCTGTAAAACAGCAACCACCACCACAACAACAAAACCCCAAAATCCACTGCCATTGAGTTAATTACAATGCAGCATGAGTTCTGTAAAGATTACAGCCTTGCAAACCGTATGAGGCAGTTCTCCTCTGTCCTGTGGGTCATTAGGATTTGGGATCAACTTGCCAGCAATGGAGTTTAGTTAGATTTTTAAGTCCAAGTACAAAAGCCAAATTAGTCAACCTGGAAATTTACACTACTAATAAAAGTAGGTTCTTTTTCTACTTAATGTGTTGTGACTATCATGGGAGTAGTTGCCTCAACTAACTCACTGCCGTCGAGTTGGACCCAACTCATAGCGACCCCTCCTTGGGTTTCTGAGGCAGTATCACTACCGAAGTAGATTGCCCAATCTTCCTTCTGAGGAGTGGCTGGTGGATTTGAACCGCCAGCCTTCTGGTTAGCAGTCAAATGCCTTAGGTACTACGCTACCAGAGCTCCCAGGAGTAGTTGAGGGGGGAAGAAATGGACTATTTTAGCAAATCAGTGTGTTTGTATATAGAAGAAAAAAACATGAAAAATAGAAATAATCTAAGGAATAATTAATTAATCATTTCACTCATTCAACAGATGCTTATTGAGCACTTACTAAATACCATCCTGTTCAGATTCAGGGTCCCTGTCCTTATGAAACCTAACACTTTAAAGAGTAATAAAGACACTTCTGCTTAGAAATGGATTACGATCACCTGGGGAGGGAGTGTAGTGGAAAAGAACACTCTTAAGTGAATTGCCTCCAAAATACCCTATTCCCCGTCATTACACTTTGAAGTCTGGCCTTAAGTTCCACATGATTTATTTCTATTAACAAACATCCTCTTAAGGTGGGCAAGTATTTTTGAGAGTGTTAGTAAACTAGCACCCATTCACTCTGATTTAATCTGCTTATTATTCTTTTGTCTCTCAACTGAGATTGGGTATAATGGAGAATTGGAATTTTCATTGGGATGGAAGGAAGATAGACAGTTTAGGAGTGTGAAATCTTTTGAAAGGGAAGGATGTGTGGGCTAAGTGAGCTGCTTTTAGATGGGTCCTTGAGATGAATTATCTTGGAAAAATACTTGGTTTAATAAAACAACAATTAAGGATTTAGGAGATTTATATTTTATAAAAGTTACTTAGAGTAATAAAAAGTAATGATAATAATAGTCACTTAATTAGAGTACTCTTTCATTTCCACTGTTGTATATTTTATATTTTTGGGGCTGCACTCAATGTAAACATAATTATTTAATTCTCAGCTCAGATGTACCATTTCAGAATTAGGTTATTTTTTTTTTGTTGAGATTTTATTTAGGAATATTGACTTCATGAAGGTGTGGTATCAGTATTATAAGATCATTAAAAAAACAAAACAAACTCACTGCTGTTGAGTCAGATACAACTCATAGCAACCCCTCCTTGGGTTTCCAAGGCGGTATCACTACGGAAGTAGATTGCCCCATCTTCCTTCCGAGGAGTGGCTGGTGGGGTTGAACCTCCAGCCTTCTGGTTGGTAGTCAGATGCCTTAGACATTATGCCACCAGAGCTCCCTATAAGATCATAGACTCTATGAATCATTCAGCTTCCTAAGATCACGGATCATGTTTTATTCTGTCTGTATTCCTATGCTATGTTATAGTGTGTGGCATGTAGTTCTTACCTAATAGATGTTTGTTAAATAATGAGTGACTTAATGTATATGATCTTTGCCTCTTATTTTAAAGCATAGACTCCCAAAGAGTAAATGACTTTCATAGCTTCAAATAACTGATTATGGCAAAAATTAAGGTAAAATATCAGATCCCCTAATTCTGGTATTCTTTATGTGACATTCTGCTACCATGCTGGAGTATTTTCTGTTTGTCATGTGTCTAAAAATAATAATAAAAGCAAAATGAGTGATGCATAACATGTACATGCATATATGTTCTCTCTATATAGGATTTTGTATAGGTTAATAATTTAGTATTTGAGTGCCTTGCTTTGATTGTACATTTTTAGCTGTAGGAGTCAATGGTTTTATGTAACAATTGTAACCTAAAAGATTTATGTTAAGTCATAATTTTTAAAAAGCATTATAGCTTTAAATGTAAAAAAAATCTAAGAAATTATATCCACTTATTTAATCATAAGGAGCTCTGGTAACATAGTGCCTAAGGCTCTTGACTGCTATCCAGTAGGCTGGCAGTTCAAACTCACCAGCTACTCCTCGGAAGGAAGGTTGGGCAATCTACTTCCATAGTGATATTGCCTCAGAAATCCAAGTTGGGGTCACTATGAGTCGGGGCCGACTCAATGGCACATAACAACAACAACACATTTAATCATAAGACATTTAGGGGAGCAGATCAGTTCCTTTATTTATTACAATACTCCTTTCCCTTTGGGAGCTCTGGTAGCGTAGTGCCTAAGGCATTTGACGGCTAACCAGAAGACTGGTGGTTCAAACCCACCAGCCACTCCTCAGAAGGAAGATGGGGTAATCTACTTCTGTGGTGATACCGCCTTGGAAACCCAAGGAGGGAGGGGTCAGTATGAGTCAGATTTGACTTGATGGCAGTGAGTTTTTGAGTCTTTTCCCTTTGTGGTTCGAGTTTAGAGTCCATGGGCTGTGTTGGTTTACAATTTGAAAGTGAAAGAGAAAGAGAAGTTATTATTGTCAAGCAGTAGTTGTAAGGAGACAAATGGACAAATGTGAAAGTCTAGTGGCTCTTGGGCAAGCTTCTGTTAATTGATCACCCCAATACTTTAAGCAGCTGAAGTAATTGGTGGCAACTTGCCTGTGACTCTTGAGATTCAGGTATCTTTCAAATGGTTATTTTGAATATCCCTACCTTTACTTCAGCAGCATTAATTTTCCTGGCCTTCATTCTCCTAGCCATTCCAACAGTTATGTAGCCTCTGATTCCCATATTAAAACCCTCCCTACCTGGAAAACCTAGAGTGACTTCTACTTTCATTAATGAATGTTGATTATTGATACATTGGCAGACTGTATTCCGGGTATGGGGAAAAGGGATTTGGTGACACAGAGGAGAATTTAAAAGAGAGTGATCATCTTGTTGACGTGGGTCATTTTACCATGTTCTTTCTCTGCTTCTGCTTTTGGGCCAAAATAATGTTGTCTAAGAAATTCACAACTGAACTGTCTAATCTTGGTCATTTTTAACACTTCAGCAAATCTTACTTCCTCATTATGTCCTGGCAAAATCCTCATGGTAGTTATTTTAATTCTGTTCTATCATCTTCAGGATTCCAATCCCATTGCTTCCTGTGGCTAGTAGTTGATATTATTTCAGTTTATACCAGAGAAGAGGACAGTGTGAATCTCTTGTTGTCAAATAATAGTATTACGTGTGATTGCAAGGTCCAGGTATAGGTTGTACCAGTGTTATTGAGACATTTTGAGAGTTTAAGAAGCCATCTCTTAGACTGGAAGGGAATAAGAGGGGTCAGATGTTGAGACTAAGTGGAGAAGTGTCACGAAGTTGGCCTTAACTTTAATGAAGTTGGAATAAATATAGCAGTCCTGTCTGAATTCTAAGGTAGTGGTGATGAACAAATCACTTTGTAATCCATAAAATGAAAATGGTAATTATTTAAATTGCTTATCTCAATTTAGAGCAGTGTAGAAGGATTGGAGACATAATGGTACGATGAAGATTGGAATGAACCAAAGCTGAGAGTGATCTCCATAGTTGCTGAATGAAAAATGATGAATTTTTTAGAGCCTGTTTTACTTTAGTCAGAAAGTATTCAATTATTGAGCCAAATCAGTTTGGCTTCGTCATTTTCAAATAACTTTCATAGCCAGGTGTCAGGAAGAGAGGGAATGGAAGGAAGGATATTTCTAGGCTACTGAGTAACAGTTGGGGGATAGCTGAAGTAAGACACACAAGGAGGTAAGAATGAAGGCTGTTTTGCAACAGCTGAATATGATAGTGATTAAATAATTTCAGAGCATAAGTATGTTTCATATATAGTGTGTCAAATGTTTAGTAACTACTGCAAAAGCACCTTTTCAATTGATTATTTGAACTAAATCATATGAATACTTATAAATCTTGTGGTATGGCATGTCTTTAAAATGAAATAAGGAAAAAAGAAGCAAAAGAACTATTTGAATTTATCCAAAGCCTGCCAGGGAATTAGTAAAATGTTAAGTTGTTTAAATGTTTCTCCTCTTACCTTTCTTTTCCTTTGGTTATTAGGAAAAGAAGTCCATCAGTGACCAGAGATCAGAATAGAAGATACGACCAAAGGGAAGAAAGAGAGGAATACTCACAGTATGCTAGTTCAGATAGCGCAATGCCTAGATCTCCATCAGATTATGCTGATAGGCGATCTCAACATGAACCTCAGTTTTATGAAGAATCTGATCCTGTAAGTTATAGGGACTCCAACAGGAGAAGTCATAGGCGTTCCAAAGAGTATATTGTAGACGAGGAGGAGGATGTGGAGAGCAGAGATGAATATGAAAGACAAAGGAGAGAGGAGGAGTACCAGGCACGCTACAGAAGTGATCCAAATTTGGCCCGGTATCCAGTAAAGCCCCAGCCTTATGAAGAGCAAATGCGTATTCATGCTGAAGTATCCCGAGCACGGCATGAAAGGAGACATAGTGATGTTTCTCTGGCAAATGCAGAATTAGAAGATTCCAGGATTTCTATGCTGAGGATGGAACGACCATCAAGGCAAAGATCTATATCTGAACGGAGAGCTGCTATGGAAAGTCAGCGATCTTATTCAATGGAAAGAACTCGAGAGGCTCAGGGACCAGGTTCTTATCCACAAAGGACCACAAACCATAGTCCTCCCACCCCCCGGAGGAGTCCAGTACCCATCGATAGACCAGACTTGAGACGCACTGACTCATCGAGGAAACAGCAACACTTAGATCCTAGCTCTGCTGTAAGGAAAACGAAACGGGAAAAGATGGAAACAATGTTAAGGAATGATTCTCTCAGTTCAGACCAGTCAGAGTCAGTAAGACCTCCACCACCAAAGCCTCATAAATCAAAGAAAGGAGGTAAAATGCGCCAGGTTTCATTGAGCAGTTCAGAGGAGGAATTAGCTTCCACGCCTGAGTACACAAGCTGTGATGATGTTGAGATTGAAAGTGAGAGTGTAAGTGAGAAAGGTAAGCACTTTAATCGAAACTTTCTGCTGTAATTTACTAGATAAAGGTTTTCTTTTTGAGTAAACCATCAGTAGTTAGCTATTACTATCTTTGTTTTACAAGTCTTTTACTGGTCTTGGTCATGTGAAGAATATTTCAAGTTATAAAAAAGTTAATACCTTTTGTTGTTCATATATAAGAAAAACCTATTGTTTTTTAAAATTGTTTGGGGTTTTTTTGCATTGTATTTCTGAATTTTTTGTTACATCATATGATGGCATATTTTTGAAGTTTCTACTAACTGTTTTGTTTAAAATGACATTTTTTTTGCATGTGTTTTCTTATAAAAGTAACGATATGTTCACTATAGAACATCTGAAAAATTCCTTAAAATATAAAAAATGAAATACAAAGTATCCATCATCCTCTCCCACAGACATAGTCATTGTTAACATTTCATTGTTTTATTCCTTTTTTCCCTATGCGTGTATATTTTATATATCTATGCAATTGGAATCATTCTATATATATAATTTTGTATGCTCGTATTTCCAATTAATATCATAAGCTTTTTTTCATGCCATTAGAATTCTTTAGAAATATGTTTTAAATCGCTATACAAATATTCTATCTTAAATGTGTACCACAAAATATTTAACTATTTCATTATTTGGAGATATTACAGTTGCTTCCAGCTGTTATCATAAATAATAACATAATGGTTATTTTTATATATAATTTTTTGCCTATACTTTTGATTATTTCACAAGTAAATATTCACACTTTGGACACTTCTAAGCCTTTCATGCAGATTACTAACTTGCTTTCCAGAAAGGTTGTAACGCTCGTACTTCTGTCAGACATGCTTGAGCTTTCAGTCTCATTGGTAGTTAAATAGGCCACAAACGCGCTATCTCTCTGTCATTTTAATTCGAATTTGATGGTGAAGTTGAATGTTTTATATGTTTATTGGCCATTTGATATCTTCATCTATGAATTATCTATTCATTCATTTTATTCTATCTACCCATATTCCTATTGGGTATTAGTGTTTCTTTTATTGATATATGAGCTTTTTATTATAGTCAGGATTTTAACTAATTAACTGTTATTTGTTCCAAATTTATACCCAAATATATAGATATACTTTTCTTTGGTCATTCAGAAATATTGAATTTAATATAGCTAAATGTTTATGTTTTAGGGGAGCTTTTGCCGTTGCTATCATCCTGAGTAACTCTTTATTCATCCTTAAATAGTTAAATTTTCAACTCTACTTTTCTCAGGTTTTGTTTATTTTTTTAACTGTTAACTCTGTAGTCAGTTTGGAATTTATTTTGGTGTATGCCAAAATACATCAGATAGGTGAGTATCTAACATGAGTCCCTCCCCTACCCATACATTTTCTAATATCATTTGGTGAATAATCCATTTCTTGTTTATAAGAATCACCAAGAATCAATAAGAGAAGTCAAAATTAGCTAGATAGGAGATTAACATAGAATCATTTTATACTGTACCAAAAATAGTTAGAAAATATGAATGAAAAGTAATTCTCATTCTGAAATAAAAACAGAAAATGTAATTTAAGAGTAACTAACAAGAAATGTGGAGCTCTGGTGGCGTAGTGCCTAAGGCATTTGACTGCTAACTAGAAGGTTGGCAGTTCAAACCTACCAGCTACTCCACGGAAGGAAGACTGGGTAATCTGCTTCCGTAAAGATTTACTGCCTCAGAAACCCAAGGGCGGGGGTTCGTTATGAGTCAGAATTAACTTGACGGCAGTGAGTTTGGATTTTGGTAACAAGAAATGTGGGTGCCTGCAGGAAGAAAGCCACAGAACTTTATGAGTAGCACAGAGGAAGATGTAAGTAAGGTTCATTTCATGATGCTGATTGGGATGTCTAAGTACTTTAAAGATGCATGTTCTTTCTAAATAATTTCTTAGGATTAATAACTTTCTGGTCATAATCCCAACTGGACCCACCCTGGGAATATTTTATTTCTAAAGTTAATCTGGAAGAAAAAAAAAAAAACAAGAAAAAGTAGCTTGGCTAGCTATTAATAAATATTATTAATAAAATTACAATAATTGAAAACGTGGTGCAGTCACAAAATTTGACATACAGATCAGTGAAATTCTAACATAGTATATTAAAACTAATAAATGATATTTTAAAGGCACCATAAACCAAAGAAAAAGAGAAACTCTCAACAAATGGGCTTCATAAAAATGCCTATACTCTTGAAATAATCAAGTTAAAGTCTCATTTCGTACTAGTTAATACATTCTAAGGAAATTATATTTATTAAAATGTAGTTATCTATAAAGAAATCTATAAGTTTTAATCAGCTTTATCATAGAATATATAGAAATTTTATTTTCCAAAAGCTGTATGTTTCCTTAAGTATATTAATCTTTAGTCATTTTTCACACTTGCATGAGGGTATTGTAATACTTAAAGATAAGAAAAAGGTGGTTTTGTCGTCTTTAGTGGTTTGGTTTACAATCTATCTGGGAGGTAGTTCTGTTATCCTTTGCATACATAGTTATGTAAAACAAAACAGAAATGCATCAATGCAGCCTTTGAAAGCTTTTACATTCAGTATCCTTCTAAGTGCTTATACTTTATTTCAGGATTTTGAAGTATTCACAATATTTTTTGTGTTAGTATTTTACACAGTGTGTGAAAATCAGACACAAAATCCACTGCCTCTGAGTCGATTTTGACTCATAGTGACCCCATAGGACAGAGCAGAACTACACTGGAGAGTTTCTTCTTCTTTTTTTTTTT
>NW_006921608.1:8498819-8513251 GCF_000298275.1 Orycteropus afer afer | reverse complement strand
TAGGTTTCGCATTTAAGTCTTTGATCCATCTGGAGTTCGTTTTTGTGTGTGGTGTGAGGTACAGATCTTGTTTCATTTTTCTGCACATGGATCCACCGGAGGGTTTCTAAGGCTGTAAATCATTACGGAAACAGACTGCCTCATGTTTTCCCCATGGAGCTGCTGGTGGGTTTGGACTACTGACCTTTTGGTTAGCAGCTGAAAGCTTTAACCTGTGCACCACCAGAACTCCTCCACACAAATAAAAAGATTTTATAAATTAAATTCATGTTTTCTTATATGTGTAATACTATTCAGCAAATCTGAAACATTTATCAAATATGGAAAAAAACTGCTTATCATTCACATACGTTCTCCTCTAACTTGAATTCTTAGTATAGACTCTTTCTTATCTATGTAATAATTTGTTTCACAGAATATGCTTTCTACCAACATGTCTTTCCTGTGGACAAAAAAAAAAAAAAAAGCCAAACCCACTCACACTTTAATTCTGTTTTGGAGGAATAAATCTAAATAAAATAATCCTTTCAAATGATTACAAGTGATTGTACTCATCAAATTGGAATTCCTTGAGGAGAATTTGTAGCTGTTGAGAGACTAGAGCAGTGCACGAGGGACACTGAATTCTGTTATATTGTGACATTTCATTTTGACAGTAGCATTTTTGATTATTTGTAGAAAAAGTACCAGTCTGATTTGAGAATCAGCTACTTTTAAAGGTATCTGACATTGTGATTCACAACTATCCTCGACAGTTAAAGTTTTTCAATTTTCCTAATAATTAAAAGTGTTTTGTTATTAGTGGCACTTAAATACCTTTTCCCTGTATCTTCACACGTGGATACCTCATTCTTTTAAGGACCAATCAACTTTTAAAAGATAGTCAGGCATCCCTTTGCTTTGTATTGCTAGGCTAAATAACCTCAAATGATATATTTTAAAATTCAGATTTCTTTCTCTATATCTTTAGTTTTTTGGCTTTTTTCATACTTGTGTACAGCCTTTCAAAAATATGCAAAGCAAATTTAAGTTAAAAACCAAAACCAAACTCATTGCCATCGAATTGAATCCAACTCATAGCGACCCCTCCTTGGGTTTCCCAGGCTGTATCACTATGGAAGTAGATTGCCAAACCTTCCTTCCAAGAAGTGGCTGGTGGGTTTGAACCACCAGCCCTCTGGTTAGCTGTCAAATGCCTTAGGCACTAAGCATTAATCAATGCTATGTAGATAGCACCAGGTAGCATTATCCTTGCAGAAGAATTCATTCCTGGCCCTGTACGTAATACGATAGCTTCTACATTTTAAGATCTTTTTTGGTCTTTAAATAATATAGTTCTGTTCTCATCCACATAGTTCACACTGTTTCTCTGATGTCTTTTTGGTGAATCAATTTTTTGTTATCTTCAGCCTTATTGGTGTTTTTGTGCCTTTTATTCATTTGACAATTTGGATCTATTTTATTATTTTAAATGTACAGAATTTCACTCAAATTTGTAGTAGATATCCTTTCACACATTATATTCTGGTAAGTGGTTCTAATAATTACAGTCCATAAGGGACTAGCCATTATTTGTATAACCGCAATGGCGGATTTGAAAAAGCATGAGGTTTGGAGTCAAAAGGAGCACAAATTCTGCCTGTGTCACTTACTAACGTCATGACCTTGTCCTATTTATTTAATTATTCTAGATCTGTTTCTTTTCTATAAATCTGTAAATGAGAAGAATAGTGTTTCCACTGCTTGTTTCTCAGCCTCAGCCTTATAGACACCTGGGGCCAGATAATTAGTTAATTATGTTTTGTCTAGTGCATTGTGAGATATTTCGCAGAATCTCTTACTTCTGCCCTCTAGGTGCCAGTAGCACCTGTCCTTCATTGCCCTTGTGAGTACCAGATGTCTCCAGATGTTGTGAGCTATCTCTCGTGGAGCATGGTTTCCCCTCTCCACTCTCCTATCTCTACTCCTTCACTTGCTCTCCTTTGATCTTTCGGAAACAATAGAGAGAGGTTGTTGTGTGTCCTTGAGTCAATTCTGACTTCTGGAGATTGTTTAGGACAGAGTAGTACTGTCTATAGGATTTCTTAGGCTGTAATCTTTACGGCAGCAGGTCACCTGGTCTTTTTTCCAGTAGAGCCACTGGTGGGTTCAAACCACTGAACAGCTGAGCACTTTAACCATCGTGACACTAGGGCTCCTTGGGAGAGACAGTAATGACCAACTTCAGTAAAAAAAGAGCTAGAACAGACTAGGTTAGAAAATACCAGAGGGAATGTGCAAAATGAGGGTAACTGTTACATTGTTATTTTAGTTGTGTGTTTGAGTGTGCATGTGTACTTTATATGCGTAAAATACATTGTTTTAATGTAGCTCATGCCCAGAATGCTTTAAAGCAACTGCCCTACCTTCGAATTTTGTGGCTCACTCAATGCTAGTGTTTTCTACTCCCCGCCATCTCCTGACCTGAAGAAAGGTCTAAAAATGTTGTTCAGTGGCTACTTGATATACTACAGACTCTATTTTTTCTTATTAGATAATTTAATCTTAATATTATAATGTAACATGTTTGTTTTCTTGTTTCACGTATAGTCATGTTAGCAACCATTTGACCAACTGTACAAAAGATAACCATGTTTGACATTTCTTAGCAATCATTTAGGGAGAGTTTTAGGTTTACCTGTGTTTCAGACATAACTTGCTGTGTAGAGACTCATCTTTCTTGGTGTTGCAGGTCTCTTGTTTCTCTTTAAAATTTTGAATAGAAATTGGGGTAGCAAAGATAAAAATACACGTGTACACTAGTGTCCTGAGCTATAAATAGTGAAGCATTTCATTCAATTATTAGACCTTTGAAAGAGGTATAACACACTTCTTCCTTTTACTTGCTTTTTGGAGGAAGATGGATAGATGTGGAAAAATGGAGCACTCTGGAAATTAGGTCCAACACAGGAAGAAGAAAGATAGCTGCAAACCTTCCAGAAAACAGCATAAATCGTAAGGTGTTAACAACAAATGCTAAAAATACAGCTTGATATATGTCTGATTTTAGGTGTCAATATCTATAGTGAAATTTATCCCTTTGCATAATGTCAAATTTCTTGTAATCTTTAAGTAGTAATGAATTTACCATATATGTTTGTGAAAAACATAGCCTATTCAAATGATAGACAATATACATTAGCAATTGGAAGAAAATACTAATTTATGGTATTCAAGAAAGATGCATTAGGCATTCTGGAACCAAGTTTTTAGCATAAATTGCAATAATCAGAAAACTAAAATAAATTTTTGTTAGCTTTTTTATTACTAAGGCTTCCATAGGTAAATTTTCTAGAAAATCAAAGACTGAATAATCTCATATGTATTTGCTCCATTATTGGGAAAAAACCTTTATAACTTTTTTATTGTGATTTGGGTGAATGTTTACAGAATAAATTGACTTTCCACTGGACAATTCATACACATTTTGTTTTGTGACATTAATTGCAGTCCCCACAATGTAACAACACTCTTCCAACTTCCTGCCTTTGTTTACAGTTTCCATTGGTCCGTCTTTCCTATCCCTTCCTGTCTTCTGAGCTTTATTCTTACGGAAATGATCTTGTATGTTTGATTGTTCTAAGGAATGTGTACCTCCTTGGTATTATTGTTCACTTTATAGTCCTGTCTGTTGTTTTGCTGAAAGTTGAGCCAAGGGAATGAGTTTCAGGGCCATAGTCTTGGGGGTTCCACCAGTCTCTATCAGACTGTTGTTGTTATGTGCCATTGAGTTGACCCCAACTCATAGTGACCCCTCCTTGGGTTTAGAGGCGGTATCACTACAGAAGTAGACTGCCCAACCTTCCTTCCGAGGAGTGGCTGGTGGGTTTGAACCGCCAGCCTTCTGGTTAGCAGTCAAGTGCCTGAGGCACTATGCTATTTTTTTTTTTTTAATGATTTTGTGATCCCTTTCAGAGCAGTCAGCAGTGGTAGCCGGGCACCATCTAGTTCTTCTAGTCTCATGGTTGAGGAGGATTGGGTTTGTGCAGTCCATTTGTCGTTTGGACTAATTGTTTCCTTTTGTCTTTTATTTTCTTCTCTCTTCTTTGCTCTGGATGGGAAGAGATCAGTAGTTGCACCTTAGTGATAAAATATTTTTATAGTAGATTATTATTCCAGTTGTAACAGGAATCTTTGCACTTCCTTCTTGAATAATACAAATAACTCATATAGAAGTTATATGGATGTAATTAATATGTTACTATATTAGACAACATTATGAAATTATTTCATCATGTCTTCTAAAAATAACATGCTTTTCTTTTCATGAGAAGCAAAGTTCAGAATACCTATTATACAGCTGATTTGGGACTTAAAATTATATAACATAAATATAAGCTAAACTACGTCAAAGTTAATTTGTGAAATGCACAGCTAGTATTTGTGCTTATAAATTGCAGTATTAAAAAAATTTAAGATTGATAATCTCTTCTCTTGGCAAAAATATTTCCTTATTAATTATGGATTAAACATCATTGTAAACATTTACCTACAGAAATCGATTACTTTTAATGGAAAATTTAGTATTCAACTTCAAAAAACCAAGCCCACTGCCATCAAGCTAATTCCAACTCATGTAGACCCCCACAGGGTTTCCAAGGCTGTAATACCTTGTCTTTCTCCTGTGGATTAACTGGTGGGTTTGAACGCAGTGCAATGGTTTAATCACAGCACTTGAGCTTCTTAGTATTCAAGTAGATAACAAGAAAAAATACTTTACAGATTTCAGTTTGGGTATATTTGGGACATTGCTTAGCTATTTGAATGAGAAGTTAAAAAGCAAACCTAAATTATAGATGTTTTGAAGTTTGTTTGCAATATGGTAAAATGGTGACTTTTAAGTTATAGTGGAGTCTCTATTAATTAGAATTCAGTAGATGATGCCTAGGTTTTGAGATTTAATAAAGCTTTGAAAATTTGATGATGAAAGTGTTAAAAGTATAGACAAAGACATGCCTTTATGAAGAACATCACAATGTTGTACAGGCTGATTATATTTTAGTTGGAAAAGGATTGAAGTAGAAGACAAGTTGGTTCTAAACTAGTTGAGTATTTCAAAAGTGTACAGTAGATTCATCCATCCATTCACTCATTCTTTATTTCATTCAATTAAAATGCATTAAGTGACAGTCATCAATAGTATTCAAGTGTGAAACATTTTTAGATTCTTATATTCCAGTTTTGAAGAGCCAGAAAAAGAAACTGGGCTATAAACGTGGCTGCAAAGTAGCTGATTCCTCCAAAAAGTAAAAATAAAAAATTGCGTACTGGATAGACTTTGGCTTTGTTAGTCTGTCCTGGAAGCTTTGAGCAAGTCCAGGATTTCCAGAGCTGATTTTGCAGCAGCCGAATCTGACTCTTTGCCTAAGCCTCACATTTTGGATGTACAGTATAGTTTTACTGCATGTGGAAAAGCATCTACTTAGGAAGTTCCATTTTCAAGGATGATCAGGTATCTAATACACAGTTTATAGAAAAAGTTGGCAAAGTATGTCTTGTGAGCCAAATCCAGCCTGTCATTTATTTGTGCATGACTCCTGTTTTCTGCTAAGAATGGTTTTCATATTTTCAAATGGTTGGAAATAGCTTAGTTAACAAAGAATAATATTTGGTGACATGTAAAAGTCATAAAATTTAAATTTTATCATCTTTAAATAAAGTTTTATTTAAGCATAGCCTCATTCATTCATTCATTCATTTATATATTTTCTATGGTTGCTTTGTCGGGAGCTTTGGTAGCATAGTGCCTAAGGCAATTGACTGCTAACCAAAAGGCTGGTGGTGGTTCTAACCCACCAGCCACTCCTCAGAAGGAAGGTTGGGCAATCTATTTCTGTAGTGATACTGCCTCAGAAACCCAAGAAGGGTCGCTATGAGTCAGGTCTGACTCGATGGCACATAACAACAACAACAACAACAAAAACAATGGTTGCTTTTGTGCTACAAAGACAGAAATGAGAAGTTGTGACAGACCACATGTGCTCTCATGAGTTTGCACTGCTGTTCAGCAACTGCTAATCACAGTGAAGCATTTATAACTTGAAAGTCTGCTGGGTGGTATGTGTATTGCTATACTGCTGCATTTGGTTTGATTTTTTTTTTCTATTACTAGTACATAACTCATCATGATGTAACAAGAAAGGAAGAAAAAGTGGATTTTGAATGTCACACTTTTAAGCCATAATGGACTATGGATCATTTTGTTATGGAATTAGATGGCAAAGCCTTGTGTTTATTATTTAGTGACACTGTAAAACAAAAACCAAATTCACTGCTGTTTAGTCAATTCCGACTCACAGCGACCCCCATAGGGTTTCCCAGGTTGTAGATCTTTACAGAAATAGATTGCCCAGTCTTCCTTCCAGGGAGTGGCTTGGTGGGTTTGACCCACCAGCCTTGTGGTTAGCAGTCAAATGCTTAGGCACTGTGCTACCAGAGCTTCTTCAGTGAAACTATAGCTGTGCTAAAAGGATACAACACACACTGACATCACCAGATTAACGACCCATCACAATTCTGCCATTCGCAGGAAAGCAAAAGTAAGAAAACTTAATCATTTACAACAGAATATGTTATTATAACAGAATTTCTTCACAAAAACATTTGAAAATGAAAATGAAGCTCTAACCAGAGTAAATTTCCAAGTACTTCAATTATTAGCCAATTGAAGCAAGTTATTTGTTTGAATTGGCTAATAATTGAATTAAATTGTGTTTGTTTCCTACAGTCAAAGTAATGTGTTCAGAGAAAAATAAACTTGTTTAAGTTTATTAGCATTTTGGTGAAATCAGTTGCTTGAAGATTTGAGGACATTGGTCAATTAAAAAATAGGGGAAATTATTTCAAGTGATTGTCCTTGGTTTTTGATGAGTTGACAGATGTTATCATACTGTTCAGTTGTTTATTTCAAGAGTGAGTGCTAAGTTTAAAGTGACTGAGGAAGCAGCTTATATGAATAGTCTGTGTGGAGTGACAAGAAGTGAGAATATTTTCAAAGAAGCCGAGAAAACACTAATTCAGTAGAATCCAGAATGGAATCTGCTGAAATGTGTTACAACTAAGATATGTGTGGAGCAGAAAAAGGCTTAGCTGGAAAATATACAAGGCTTGTTAAAATGTAGGATGTTAAAAGCCTATGGTTATGCATTGTATTATTCATCAGCAGGTACTTAACAGGAAAATATTTGAATCTGTCACGTGTTGTTTAACCATTAGTGTGCATGGTACACTTCATTTGCTCTTTTGTGCTCACGGTTGTTAGCTCCCTGAATTGTTGTCAGAAATAGAAGCTGAATATCCTGACTTTCCCTACCACACAGCAGTTTGATGGCTTGTTGTTGTTGTTGTTGTTGTTTGCCATCGAGTCGGCCCCGACTCATAGCGACCCCTCCTTGGGTTTCCGAGGCAGTATCACTACGGAAGTAGGATTGCCCAACTTTCCTTCCGAGGAGTTTGAGGGGTTAGAAGGTACTAAAAGGTTTTTGTATTTTATTTTTTTAGCTCAGGGTCAGTACTGACATTTTTCTAAATGATCAGAACTGCCCTCAAGTACGATTATTTAACAATGAATGGCTTTTAAAATGAGATTTTGTTGATATCTGATGATGTTTCTTAATGAATTATTGTTTCCCTCTTAATTTTAAGTTGCCAAAAATTATGAGGCAAAGAATGATTATAAGAGAAACTGATACTGCAGTAAAGTCATTTTAACAACTAATATTACTTGAATCACAAATTGATGTCACTCTGCTTCATACACTTCTCATGTCAGAAATTAAAACAAAAATGTAAGTTCTTCACTCGCACATAAGTTGGCACCAGAAATACTTTCTGAGCTCCAGCCACAGGCCCATCAGTGTTTATCAGGCCTCAATGCAAATGCAAAGAAAATGCTCATATTTCAAAACTGTTGGCGCAATTGAGGCGCTTCCACCTAACTTTCAAGTTAGAAGTGATTAATCTGCAATGTAATGACATGATCAAAGGTAAATATTCAGAGAAGAATTTGGTGAAAGTCTGTAAGTATCTTAGAAGTGATGAATATGCTGAATTAGAATCATATAATCATGAATTGCTATCAGTGTTGGGTGGTACCTCTTTGTATGAGAAGACAATTTTGGAAGATGAAATACATCTTATTACAGATTAGCAGTAATAGATGAATGTTTATAATCAGTTTTGATGATAGGACACACTAATTTTGAACCCTAATTAACTGAAATGTTATTCTAAAAATTGTACTCAGTATTATTACTGTATTTTGAATTTCATCAATAACAAAGTTGTAGAAATTTGTCTTCACGTTTTTTATATAAGTACCTACATAATGGCCTAGATTCTCCCTTTTTCCCACAAAACTGAGAATATTTATGATGTGGCCCTTCACAGAAAATGTTTGTTGACCCCTGAGGTACAGTACTCATTGTTCATTTTAGATGTTAACTTAAGCTCAGTTAATAATATTTTCTTTAAACTATTAAATGGTCATTAATATTTTTTAACTTTAACAAACACTAAAATGTTGTTATAATTTATTGTTTTACCTGTGGACACTTAATTTCTTTAGAATTTAAATTACATTGGTTCACTTTTTAGAACAAATTTTATTGTGGTAAAATATATGTAACAAAAAACAGCCATTTTAACCATTTTTAAGTGTACATGTCAGGGACATTAATTACATTGCTTCACTTTTAATGCAATAAAAATTTACTTCCTCAATTAAAATTACTTAAATACTGTCAAATAGAATTTTGTTTGGTAAGCATTTTTTGCGGGAGCTCTGATAGCATAGTGCCTAAGGCACTTGACTGCTAACCAGAAGGCTGGCGGTTCAAACCCACCAGGCACTCCTGGAAGGAAGGTTGGGCAATCCTACTTCCGTAGTGATACTGCCTTGGAAAACCCAAGGAGGGGTCGCTATGAGTCGGGGCCGACTCGACGGCATATAACAACAACAACAAACATTTTTGCTGTCAGTGTTGAGACAGTTTTGAAGTAAACAGGTCTGGTTTTAAATGTATACTTAGACATTCACTAGTAATGTGACCTTGTGACCTAATCTCAACATTTAGTTTTCTCATCTATCAACTGGGGAGTGAGGATTAACATAATAAAGCATCTACAGTGATGCCTGGTATGTATTAAGCTCTCACATACAATGAAAGTATTATTATTGAAATAAATGAATATTCTATGTGAGTAGGGACTTAGTTTTTTGTTGTTTGTTTTCATTGATTTGTTTCCAGCACCTGGAATAGTTTCTGAGGTATGGTGCTCAGTAAATATTTGTTAAATGAAAAAAATTAATCATATAAATATTTTGTTGAATTCTCCTCTGGAATCTAAGGCATTAAGATTTCCTCACTATTGGAGTTGAATATCCTCTACCCTACTAACCAATAAATCTACGGTTTGGTTACTGTTTTTTTCTCTGTGCTGTCAGTAAGAAGTCTTTTTGATCCTGTATTAACACACGCACACACACACAATGACCATTTGTTGTTTTAGAGCTGTATATAAAACTCACTGTCATGATTTATGTGTCTCAGGGTTGGCTACTGTAGGGCATTTAGGTTACTTCTAGTTGCATGTGGTGGGAGCAGCCATTCTCTGTTGCACCTTTATTTCAAGGAAAGGAATTATTAGTAGCCCAGTGTTCAGGAGCACTTATTCTAGTGACCCGATATCCTGGAATGAAACTCCCTATTGTTTGAAATTGGTAAGTGTCAATTTTCTTTGCTCAATAGTGCCCAGTTCATCCTGGAGAAGATGTCAGATTGTGTTGCAGACATTGCAAGTTGTGGTTAACATCGATATCTATAGTTGTATGAATTATAAAGTTACTGTTTCTCAACTGCAAACTTGCCTTTCCCTACTTTGTCATGCTGAGCCTGGAACTCTGCAGATGTTTTTGCATCTCCTTGCTAGATTGTGCCAATAGGGAGACTCAGAGGGAGATTATAAGACTGGAGGAAGGAAAAGGGGCCTACCCTTTCCTGTTTGTTTTACACAATCTTCCTGTTCACTTTGCATCTATTTCTTGTTCCTGTGAGTGGCATGCTCCAAACCCCCGGCAGCAACATTTCTCTTTGCATGAACAGGTGAATTCAGTGTGCAGTTTTCCTAACATCTGCAGACCCAGCCTCATTGCACCCTTGCTCAGAGACACCAGTGACGGCTGAGTGGTACCCATTTTAAAAAGAGCCTCACAGTTCAAGCATGGACTCCTACAGTACAAAGAACCTAATGAAAGATAAGAAAAAGTTTAATTGTATTGGAATTTAAGATGGTACTTTTATCTACCTCTTGATATAAGTAATTTACCTCCAAATTTTGAGGTAAATGATTATATTAGTCAAATAGTGAAATGCACTATTGAGTAAAATAGTGGGATCTTTGGAACGTATTGACTTTAATGAATGACCAAGATGGTAAGATCAAGTTAGACTTTGTGGAAGATAAAGGATATTAAGGAAAAAAAAGATAATAAACTGAAAGAGAATAAAAGAAGTATGTTAAAATTCTGGGTCAGAATTTTATAAAATTAATGGGTAAGAATGGAATGCTTTGCAATCTGATCAAACCAAATGAATTTTAGATATGATCATCTTTTTATAAAACAATATACATATTCATAAATGTGTGTTTGTGTGTGTATTTATGTAGGAGTAATGTTGGAAGAATCAGAAAATAAAATTCCTGGCATTCTTTTTGTTACTTAGTGCCTCTCTGACAAGAATGTAGCACAAATGGGGTGGTTTTACAAAACAGGAGTTTATTCACTTACAATTTTGGAGGCTTTAAGTCTGAGTTCAAAGTGCCAGGCTCTAGGGGCTGGGTGAGAGCCCCTTGACCTTTGGCTTCAGCGCTACATCCTGCTCCCAGCCCACTGAAGCTAGAGGCTTCTCTTCTCTCAGACAGCTGCTGCTGCTGAGGCTGACCCAAGGTCAACAAGTAAAAAGGCACAGTCCCAATGTCACTAAACAACATGGCAGGCCATTGATTCAAGTCCATTAAAGTTCCATGATCGGCAGAGCATGGCAGGCTGCTGAACAACGACTCGGCTTCATGCAGGGATCAAGTGTGCAATAAGCTGGAGACCTTCCTCAAAGCTGCTTCTTACATACGGGAAGCAGACCACATCCCTAATGCAGCTACTCAGCTGCTTGCAGTAGATCCCACCATGGAGTTGATTGCCAGTCTTATCATGGGGAATAACTACCACCAACTGCCCTGACACTCAACCAGGCCTAGCCAAGTTGAGACATAACCTTAACTACCACATAGATGATTGGACAAACAATTTTATTTCAGTGCATGCAATTCTGTATATGTTTGGAATTTTCCCAAGAAAATCCTTGGACCTTCTTATTCCCACTAAGACTGCTGCTCTTTTTGTAGCTGACTCGACGGCACATAACAACAACAACAACAACAGGCTTTGATTAACTTAGAATTTGGGTTTCATATTCTATTCTTGAGATAGAATAAAGAGGAACTCTCCAAATATTATTGAGGAAACAGGAAATATTTATTTCTAATTTCAAACTTTAGAGCATTTCCCAAAGAAATAATAAGTGTAATAAACTATACTTCTTACTCATTTTAATCTACAGATTTAAGAAGCACTTAGAATTCTGTCATGTAAAAGATATAGGTCATTTGTTTTGTTTTGTTTTCAATCTGGGAAATTTAAAAATTTTCCCTTCATTTTTGAAGGATAATTTTCCTAGGTATAATATTCTTGGTTGATGGTCCTTTCCCTCCCTTTTTAGCACTTTGAATATGTCATTCCATTTCTTCTGACCTCCACTCTTTTGCTGATAAGTCAGCTGTTCAATGTATTCTTCCCCTTCACTTGATGAGTTCCTTGCTGTTTTCAAGGTTTTCTCCTTGCTTTTGGATCCCCACAGTTCAATTATGATGTGTCTAAGTCTGAGCTTTTAGTGTATATCCTATTTAGGGATCACTGAGCTTCTTGGTCAATAGGGCAGTATTTTTCCTTAAGTTTAAGAAGTTTTCATCTCATGTTTCTTCAAGCATTTTTTCCCTCCACTTTCTCCTTTGAACACTCCCATTGCATGTATGTTCATATGCTTGTTATTTCCCCACAGATCTTGAAGGTTCTTTCACTTCTCTTCAACAATTTTTCTCTCTGTCCAAAGTGGAAACTTTCTGTTAAAATTCACTGATTCTTTCGTTGCTCTCTCAGATCCACTGTTGAGCCTTAAAATGACCATTTCATTTAGCTATTATATTTTTCAACTCTAGCATTTTCATTTGTTTCCTTTTTATACTTTCTATTTCATTATTGATAATTTCTACTTATTGAATCATTATTATTATATTTTTCTCTAATTTTTTGACATATTTTCTTTCATCTTTAAATAATGTATTTATAATAGCTTCTTTGAATTCTTTGTCTGCCAAATCCAACATCTGAGCTCACTGAGAGTCAGTTTCTTTGACTGTCAATTTTCCTGTTTCTTTGCATGCTACATAATTTTTGGTTGAAAACTGGATATTTTAGGCAGTATATTGTAATAGTTCTGAATTTTTATTTATTTTCCTGAGGATTGTTTTCTCCTTTCTTTTTTCCCCTCTCTTCTTTAATAATTTGCCCAGAGTTAAAGTATGCAATCTGTCTCCACCGTGGTATGTGTCCACTGATATCTCTGCCCATTTTTTAAAAAAATTCTTATATTTATGTTTTAGTCTAGTTTCCTACAGTTCACTCCTGTGTCTGCATAGCTTCATTGTCAGTCAAAGATTTGGGCAGATGTTATGTTCAGTTCTCTTAAACCTATAAGCTTTCACCTTTTGCCAGTCAATCTGTGTATAATATGAAGATATTTTCAGAGTTCAGCTGGTTCTCACGTCATCTTTAGTTTTTTACCTTCTATCAGGCTCTTTTGAGTCTCACCTGCACATGGTGTCATTACTCAGTCACCCTGGAGTTTTTAGATAGCTTATCTAACTTTTCTGTAGGTCTCTCATTTACAAGGTTTTGCTGTCAAATTTCTCATTCTGTCACATTCACCCTAAAAGGGATTGTAATCTTAGGCAAGCAAAACTACGGGTGTTCTTTATTTACTACCTAATGAGTTTGCTTCTTTTATCTAACAAAGCCATGGGTGTTCACCACCATCCTAAATCAAATTTGTCTCCCTGGTAGCAAAGCTTCTGGTTTTTCCAGCCACCCTCAGGCCTGTAAAACTATTGCTCTTGCTTACAGACCTTGGGGAAAATGAGAATAGCCCCAGGTAAGAAGATAACAAAATCCTGTTGTTATTATCTACAGTTCTGTAAGTTGTTAAAAAATAAATAAATAAACACTTCTCAATTTATTGTTTGCCTTTGTTTGATTTCCGGAGCACTGCAATTATTATTAAAAAAAAAAAAAATTATTGTGATTTGGGTGAAAGTTTACAGAGCAAATTCATTTTCCATGCAGCAGCTCACATACACTTTGTCTCATGACATTGACTGCAATTTCCCACAATGCAACAGCTCCCTTCCCACTTCCTCCCCATAGTTACCTTTTCCCGGTGTCCTTCCTTCCCATGCATTCCTGCTCCCCAAGCTGTCTCCCTGTGCATGCACAGCCCTTCTATTCTGCCATGATTGTTCTCTCCAATCATGTAGAGAGTGTGTTTACCTTCTGTAAATGTTCACCACATATACTGTCTTTTGTTTGGCTGGAAGCCACAGGAGTGGGTTCAATTCCAGACCTGAAGGGCAGCTAGAGGCCATAGTCTCACTGGTTCCACCAGGCTCTATCAGACAGCAAACCTGATCCTTTTTTAAAAAAATGATTTTGAGTTTTGCTCTACATTGTTTTGTTCCAACCTCTATCTAGGATCTTCTACATAGATCCCCCTCTGAGTGGTTGACAGTGGTAGCCGGGCACCATCTAGTTCTTCTGGTCTCATAGTCATATAGGTTGAGGATCCCATGGTGTACCAGTTACTTGGACTAACTGTTTCCATGTGTCTTTGTTTTTCTTCATTGTTCTTTGTTCTGGATGAGGAGAGACCCATCATTGCATCCAGATAGCAGCTTGCAAGCTTTAAGATCCCAGTTGCTACTCACCAGCGTAGGATGTAGAACAATCTATTTGTATAGTATGTTATGCCAATTGAGCTTAATGTCCCTGTGACCGTGGTCCCGAGCCCACAGGTCCAACTATTTGCTCCTTCTGGGTAGCTGGCTGTGGCAAAGAAGTGACTACAACCTTGTCCCTTCTCAGCTCTACTATATGCCTGGGAATTCTTACAGAACATACAAATACACTTGTAGAAACATTGTCTGCCAACCTTATACATGATCATGGGCACACTCCCCCCTGCATAGACAAACCTAATAGTTCAGCCTCTCCACCCATCCATCCA
>NW_006921608.1:8488236-8498573 GCF_000298275.1 Orycteropus afer afer | reverse complement strand
TTTGTGGAGAGAATTAGTTGACACTTCTTGCCACTATAACCTAAGGCCCTTCATTCTCATAATTTGGGAGTCTAGAATTCATACTGTGTTCAGTTGAGTAATTTTATTCTTCATATGGTGTTGATTGATTGATGTTAACTGGTCAAATTTAGCTAATGTGATGGGTGATATGGAGGGTTCATGATATTGTCTCTTGCATATCTAGCACTTTGGCAGGGATGGCCGGAACCATTGTGTGGCCATAGATATGTGCTGAGGGAGAGATAGTGGTGTAAAAATAGTGAATGATGAAGTCTGGTCTACCTGCACATGCAGCTTACTTGTGCCCTCTGGCCCTGTCATACTCAAACATGGATGGCAAACCTTATTTGGTGATGGATTGCTGTTTGGCTTGCTTAACCTTCTATTTGCTGAATCTATCAGTCCTCAGCTTATAATGAGCACTTCTGGCTTTATGGTCACTGGATGACTCTTTGTCAAATCTTTGCCTTTACCAGGGCTAGGAAAGCACCAAGAACAGTTTTTCAAATAGTATATAATTATCCAGTTCAGATTGCACATTTGATTCAGAAACCTAAGAGTGTGCATTATGACTGTGCTATTGAGTCATCTTTTCCCACCACAGGTGCTTTTAATAACATATGGTTTGTTGTCTCATGTAGCCCCAGTGGCAAGGTTGCTTGCACTACAGCCTAGACAATCTATAACTTCTTGCTCTGGGCACCACTTTAAACTGGCGGGCTTCTATAATTCTTGGTAAATGAGTCAGAGCAGTATTCTCAAGTTTGGAATATGCTACCTTAGAGTCCGAAGAAGTCTATGAGGCATTGTTTTTTGTTCTTGGTGGTGGTAGGCGCAAGATGTAATCATTTGTTTTTTGCCTTTGAGGTGATAATCTTGCACACCCATGACCACTGGGTCCCTAAAAAGTTCTCTGACTTGATGGGCCACTGAATGTTTATAGGATTTATCTTATACTATCTGAAAGACCTATGCTTAAACAAAGCCTTCAATGTAATTACTACTTCTGTCTCACTTATACAGTATACTTGTGATATTCTTTCAATCCCTTTGGATATTCCTAAGGTCTTGACCCTTCTGGGCTGTACTATGATATTGTTGTTGTTGTTATGTGCCGTCGAGTCGGCCCCGACTGATAGCGACCCCTCCTTGGGTTTCCAAGGCAGTATCACTATGGAAGTAGATTGCCCAACCTTCCTTCCAAGGAGTGGCTGGTGGGTTTGAACCGCCAGCCTTCTGGTTAGTAGTCAAGTGCCTTAGGCACTATGCTACCAGAGCTCCTACTATGATAGAGGGTAAGAAAGTTAATGTGGCTCTGGGGCAGAGTATACGTCTCTACTCTTGTCCATCCTAGGTGAATGAAATGATTCTTGTTCTTCTTGATGGAGGTAGTAAATTTTACATTTTTCAGTTCAATTGCTGCATATCATGTACTTGTTGTTAGGTGCTGTTGAGTTGGTTTTGAATTATAGCGACCCCAGTTATAACAGAATGAAACACTGCCTTGTGCTGCACCATCCTCAGACTCTTTGAGTCCATCATTGCAGCCACTTTGTCAATCCATTTTGTTGAGGGTCCTCTCCTTTTTCGCTTACCCTCTACTTTACTAAGCATGATATCTTTCTTCAGGGACTGGTTGCTTCTGACAAAGTGACCAAAGTACTTGTGAAACTTGAGGCCTTGTTGTCTATTAGAAGAACACCACATTTGGCATACCAAAAACCAAAACCAAACTCACTGCTGTTGAGTCGGATCCAACTCATAGTGACCCCTCCTTGGGTTTCCAAGGCAGTATCACTTCTTTCCAAGGAAGGAAGATTGGGCAATCTTCCGTAGTGATACTGCCTCAGAAACCCAAGGAAGGGTCTCTATGAGTCAGATCCAATTCAATGGCAGTGAGTTTGGTTTTGGTTTTTGGTATGCCAGATGTGGTATTCTTCTAAGAGACAATTAATATGGCCTCAAGTTTCATGTGCATTGGTCACATTGTCAGAAGGGTCCAGTCCCTGAAGAAGGATATCATGCTTAGAAGTTTCAAATGGGACTACTACTTGGTTAACATTATGGTAGTCCTCTGCCATTGTCCGGGGTGTATACATTTTTGTGGGGGCTAGACTCATGAATTAAAAGAGGATGTGTATTCTTAGTTTCTTAGTTTTTTATGCAGTCTTTGCCAGTTTGAGGAGGGCAATTTCAGAGACTTCTGCTTGCCTTTTCCCACTATGATAGCTCTTTACTCTAGGCCAAGAAACCAATGTAAGGACTCTCCAAAATACCAACTATTTACACTTGTGGGCCAACACATTGAACACTGAATGGAATAGTGGAATTAGTGAGCCTGTTGTGAGCCAGACCTGGACCAGGACTCAGTTTATTACCTGGTCTCTATATACCCAAGTGCAAAATGGAGGCCACCCAAGAAGTGGTTCTTGGGTATCAGTGTCAATCAACTAGGCTCATTATGTTCAACATTCCTGGAAATGTCTGGGTATCCCCTTTCTTATGTTTATTGTTACCTGAGGAAGTAGCTGTATCCACTTGCTGTGATGTTGTAGAATCTTCATCCTGGCAACCCAGCCCTCTGAAAAGTGGTTTAGGTCCAGAAACTGGGCATAGAATCTTGTCTTTTTATTATGATGACCTCCCTCAGGCCACTGATCATCCTACTTTTATTTGTTTTGATTGTATAGCTTGACCATACCATCATTGGCTCCCCATCTGTCTTACTCCTAGTCATGCATGTTATGTTCTGGGATCTTCTCCATAGCTCTGAGTATCAGTTTCCTGTGGCTACACTCCAGACTTAACATCCAATATGATAATGACATGTGCCATACTTCCGATTGTTAATAGCTTTCACCTGGGTTCTATTTCAGGATCCTATTCATCCCGCTGCTATTTTGGAGTCTAGATATGTAACAGCATCTGTTACTGCCCTGTCTTTCAGAGGATAGCCACCACTGATATTCTCAATGATAACTGGTGTCCCTCTCAGTAGTGCATTTCTTATTGCTTTAGCAACTGGAAGATCCTCTGGGTCCTCTCAGCATCTGGGCCCTCTCAGCATCCCCTGACTGGCTGGTGGGTTTGTTGGCCTGCTTCTCTAAGTTTTTTATCCTTTCTTCTACTATCTCTCATGACAGTTCTATCATTTCTATTTTACTTGGTTTGGGACACCACTTTTTCCAAGTTTCCAAGAGCTATCCTGATAGTATTTTAATATCATTTTCCAGCATCCTCACCAGGATTTTAAATATTCTGTCATGTGAAAGTGCACCATTGTGGACCATTGTTATTCCTCATCCTACACGTTAGGTTCCAAGTCCTTCCCAACCAGGGCCCAGCCCTTGCTGAGATTGAGAATTTAACTTTCTCAAGAGCTTTCCTACCCTTATAATTAATATGTGGGCCTGATCCTTAGCTTTTTCTGCCCATTACCTGCAAAAGATGAGTCTCTTTATATGTTTCCAAGAAAATGTTTCAGCTTCGGCTCTTTACCTTAAATCGATGATCTACCTCTTTCATAAATGTGTAGATAACCCCAGTAACAACCATAATATTCATAGTCATCATAATGACTACTTCTCCAGAACCTCTCAAAAGCCCGAGGTTTGGGCCCAGTAGTAGTATACTATCCCTTCTACCAGTATCCCATTCCAATTCACCACTTTCACAAAACTTTCACCACTATCACATAGTAGGAGCTATCTGCACTCCATTTACTACTAGTGATATAGAGCCCTCATTGCCACTTGGTCAGTCAATGATCCAATTCCCAAATCCTGTTTTATAGTTTTATTTCTAGGACCACTCCTTCCTCAATGGATATAAGTTGGATTCTCCAGGCAGCAGACACTGAGACAGACATTTGTATGTGGTAGTTTATCCAGAAGTTCTCTTGGTAATGGCACTTTTAAGGGAATAAAGGAGGATATAGCAGAGGGAGAATTTGCCATTTCATTGCACCAGGGGTCTCAACTAAACACACAGGAGCTTGAAGCTAGACAGATCTTCAAAGATGACCCAAATCGGGTCAAAGAAGCCATGTGGACTGGATGTTGTTTGTCTTCTTTGGTGGGAGCATAACTTTAAGCAAGGCGACTTACTTTGCCTGAGTGAGTTCTTGGGGAAGGACTTAGCTGTGAGTAGTCAGGAAGCAGTACCTGGTGCAGCTTGAGGACTGAATGCTGTTCTGAAGGGAACATAAAGGTGGTGTGCAGCAATGTCCACCATTGCTTTTCTTCTCAGACTTGTTCCCTGACATTTACAAGATGGATATAATTATTCTAGGCATCTCTTACTCATATTCTTTTTTGAAACTGAGGGGAAATTTTCTAGAAATATCGTCAGTAAATTTTTTCATATGTCTTTGCAGGCCATTGTTATTACTCATGCCAATTTCTATCTAGTTACTAGAAAGGGAATTGGAATTACCAAGATTGGCTTAGAGTCCACAATTCTAAGAAGATAGAAAATAACTGTTGGGTAGGCAATCAGTTCTGCCTGCCAAAGATACTGTAATGATTATTAAAAATACTCACTGCTGTCAAGTCAGATCCAACTCACAGTGACCCTTCCTTGGGTTTCCAAGGCAGTATCACTATGGAAGTAGATTGCCCAACCTTCCTTCCAAAGAGTGGCTGGTGGGTTTGAACCGCTAGCCTTCTGGTTAGTAGTCAAATCCCTAAGGCACTATGCCACAAGAGCTCCTTTGGTAATGATTATAATTGTGCAGAACTGGAAATAACTTGGAAGTGCAAAAATAGCTAATTAGTGGCAGTGGTGTACAGCAGCTGACTTCCACCAGCATGTGAGAGCCAATTGTGTGCATCTCTTACCAACTCTCTATTTAAGAAATAGAAACTGGCTTAAGTGGGAATATTTGCACTCCCGCTATTAGGGAATAGGCCAAAAGGAGGAAAAAAAAAACCACAACTTACTGCCATTGAGTTGATTCAACTCATAGCGACCCCTCCTTGGGTTTCTGAAGTGGTAACTCTATGGAAGTACATTGCCCAGTCTTCCTTCCAAGGAGTGGCTGGTGGGTTTGAACTGCCAGCCTTCTTGTTAGCAGTCAAATAAATGCCTTAGGCACTATGCCACCAGAGCTAGGCCAGCTAGGCACTAGAAGAGGCCAGTGCTACCAAACACGGCTCATTTCCCCCCCAGAAAAGTGGTTGTTAAAGCATTTAATACCATGCCACTGATATATGAAATTGATAACTGTGAAGACTATGGTAACAAGGAAAGTTTTTTGGAACATAATGTAAACTTTTCAAAGAAGCTGAATAAAAAGTTATATCTGCTATAATTAAACCTATGTTGAAAGTACATGTTCATATGATGAGAAATGGAAAGAAGTAAGGATAAATTAGAAGTTTGATTTGTTTACAGTAATTTGTAGGAAAAATGTAATGTAGAATTTCATTAATGTAATAGAAATAAAAAAGAAACTCTCTGTTGAATAAATTATTGTCTTACTATATTCTATTTTCAGTTACGTATACTTCCCTACTCCCTCCAACCCTTGGTCATAGTCAGAATGCATATTGATTGAAGAATATTGTCAGTATACTCTTGTTTGTTTTTTTTTTTCTTGTCAATATAATCTTAAGCATCGGGTAGGTCATGCTTATTGCCTAAAAAAAAAGTGAAAATATTTATTTTTGTTACATATAACAATATTAATTTCCCAATAACCTTTTCTTCACAACTCCATTAAATTTCTAAGGTATTAAATTTTTATGTTTTATGCTTTATCATCTGTCCATCAAAAGCCAGAAATTTGACTAGTATTTTATTATCTTCTTTTGATATTCATGGCTTATCTAGATTCATATATCTTTCCAGAGTCTTTTACAAGTTGATAATGACAATACATGTAGAGGTCTTTTCTTTGTGTCAGAAATGACTCAATAGTCCACAGCAACAGAGGTCTTTTCCAGGAAATTCCAAGACTAAGATTGATAATGGAACCTGTTGTTGTTAGGTGCCATGGAGTCAGTTCTGACTCACAGCAACCCAGTGTACAACAGAATCAAACACTGCCTGGTCCTGTGCCATGCTCACAGTCCTTGCCATGCTTGAACCCATCGTTCCAGCTACTGTGTCTGTACATATTGTTGAGTGTCTTCACCTTTTTTGCTGACCTTCTATAAAGCACGATACCTTTCTCTAGGAACTGATCCTTTCTGACAACATGATCAAAGTAGGTGAGACAAAGTCTGGCCATTCTGACTTCTAAAGAACGTTGTGGCTACACTTCTTTCAGGATAGATTTTTTTCTTCTGGCAGTCCATGAACTAACTTTTCAGTTTTCTTCACCAACACCACAATTCAAAGGCATCAACTCTTTTTGGGTCTTCCTTATTCATTGTCCAGCTTTCACATGCATATGAGGCACTTGAGGTGCGCTTGGGTTAGCTGCACCTTAGTCTTCAAAGTGAAATCTTTGCTCTTTAACACTTTAAAGAGATCTTTGCAGCAGATTTGCCCAGTGCAGTATGGTATCTGATTTCTTGACTGCTGCTTACATGGGCATTGATTGTGGATCCAAGTAAAATGAAGTCTTGGAGACAACTTCAGTCTTTTCTCAGTTTATTGTGATGTTGCTTATTGGTCCAGTTGTAAGGATTTTTGTTTTCTGTATGTGAAGGTATAATCCATCCTGAAGACTGTAGTCTTTAATCTTCATCACTAAGTGCTTCAAGTCATCTTCACTTTCAGCAAGGAAGATTGTGTCATCCGCATATCACAGGTTTTTAATGATCCTTCCTCCAACGCTGATGCCACGTTCTTCTTCATATAGTCCAGCTTCTTGGATTATTTGCTCAGCAAACAGATTGAATAAGTCTGGTGAAAGGGTACAATCCTAATACACGCCCTTCCTTATTTTAAACCATGCAGTATCTCCTTGTTCTGTTGGAACCACAGCCTCCTGGTCCATATATAGGTTCTTCATGGACACTTACTTGTGTCCTGGAATTCCCATTCTTCACAATCTTATCAATGATTTGTTACGTTCCACACAGTAGAATGCCTTTGCGTAGTCAATAAGACATGGGTAAACATCTTCCTGGCATTGTTTGCTTTCAGCCAAGATCCATCTGACATCAGCAATGATATCCCTCATTCTTCATGCTCTTCTGAATCCAGCTTGAATTTCGGGAAGTTCTATGTCAATATATTGCTACAACCATTTTCTAAATTATTCAAAATTATTTTACTTGTTTTTGATATTAATGAAATTGTTTGATAATTTCTACCTTCTGTTGGATCCCCTTTCTTTGGAATGGGCACAAATATTTATCTCCACCAGTCAGCTGGCTAGGTAGCTGTCTTCCAGATTTCTTGGCATAAATGAGTAAGTGCCAGTGCTGCATCCATTTGTTGAAACATCTCAATGCATATTCCATCAATTCCTGCAGCCTTGTTTTTCACTAGTGCCTTCAGTACAACTTAAACTTCTTCCTTCAGTATCATTGGTTCTTGATCATATGCCACCTCCTGAAATTGTTGAAGGTCGACCAATTCCTTTTGGTACAATGACTCTGTATTCCTCCCATCTTCATTTGATGCTTCTTGTGCTATTCAATATTTTGCCCACAGAATCCTTCAATAATGCAACACAAGGCTTGAATTTGTTCTTCAGTTCTTTAGCTTCAGAAATACTGAGCATATTCTTCTCTTTTGGTTTTCTAACTGCAGGCCTTACACATTTCATTGTAATACTTTACTTTGTCTTATCAAGCCACTCTTTGAAATCTTTTGTTCAGCTTTTTTATGTCATCATTTCTTCCTTTTTGCTACTCTCCATTCAAGAGCGAGTTTCAGAGTGTCTTCTGACATCCATTTTGGTCTTTTCTTCCTTTCCTCTCTTTTTAACGACCTTCTGCTTTTTTCATGTTCTTGATGTCATCCTACAACTCATCTGGTCTTTGGTCATTGGTATTCAGTGTGTCAAATCTATTCTTCAGATGGTGTCTAAATTTAAGTGAGATATAATCAAGGTTGTATTTTGGCTCTCATGAACTTGATTTAATTTTCTTCAGCTTCAACTTGAACTTGCATATGAGCAAGTGATGGTCTGTTCCACAGTCAGCTCCTGGCCTTGTTCTAGCAAAAGATTTTGAACTTCCCCATTGCCTCTTTCCACAGATATAGTCTATTTGATTTCTTTGTATTCCATCTGGCAAAGTCCATGTGTACAGCTACCATTTATGTTGTTGAAAAAAGATATTTACAATGATTATGTAATTGGTCTTGCAAAATTCTGTTGTACAATCTCCAGCTTCATTTCTATCACCAAGGCCCTATTTTCCAACTAGGAGCTCTGTTGGCATAGTGCCTAAGGCATCTGCTGCTAACCAGAGGGCTGGTGGTTCAAAGCCACCAGCCACTCCTCGGAAGGAAAGTTGGGCAATCTACTTCCATAGTTATACCGCCTCAGAAACCCAAGGAGGGGTCGCTATGAGTCAGGTCTAACTTGATGGCATATAAAAACAACAAAAGCATTTTCCAACTACTGATGCTGCTTCTTTGTTTCCAACTTTTGAGTTCCAATCACCAGCAATTATCAATACATCTTGATTTCATGTTTGGTCAATTTCAGACTGCAGTAGTTGGTAAAAATCTTCAATTTCTTCATCCTTGGCTTTAGTGATTGCTGTATAAATTTGAATAATAGTCATATTAACTGGTCTTCCTTTTAGGTGTATGGATATTATCCTATCACTGACAGCATTGTACTTCAGGATAATTTTTTTTTTTTTTTTTTGGTCAATGAATGTGATGCCATTCCTCTTCAATTTGCCATTCCCAGCATAGTAGACCATATGATTGTCAGATGTGTAATGGCCAATACCAGTCCATTTCAGCTCACTAATGCCTAGCTTATTGGTCTTTATGTGTTCCTTTTCATTTTGACAACTTCCAATTTTCCTAGATTCATATTTTGTACATTCCACACACATTCTGATCATTAATAAAGGTGTGCAGCTGTTTCTTTCCATTTTGAGTTGTGCCTTATCAGCAAATGAAGGTCCTGGAAGTTTTACTACATCCATGTCACTAAGGCTGATTCTACTTTGAGGAGGTAACTCTTCCCCAGTCGTATTTTGAATGCCTTGCAACTTGAGGGGCTCATCTGGCATTATATCAGACAGTGTTTCAGGGCTATTCATAAAGTGTTCCAGTAATATATCAGACAGTGTTTCATTGCTATTCACAAGGTTTTCAGTGGCTGGTTTTTTCAGAAGTGGATGGCCAAGTCCTTCTTCCCAATTTCTTAGTCTGGAAGCTCCGCTGAAACCTGTCCACCATGGGTGACACTGTAGTCACTACAGTATGACAGACTGACAGATGAGTGGGGATATGGAACCTAATAGGAGGATGATATTTCATTCCTTGAGAAAACTTTGTATAGGCTGCTTGAGTGATTACTTTATCCAATGATGCATTTTTAATATATTGATATCAAAGTATAGCAAGTGGAGTCATCATTGATTTTCTGCCATATGCACAACCATTCTACAGAAAAGAGGAATGTTATTACAATATGAAATGGCTGTGGTAGTTAAGGTTATGTGTCGACTAAACTGTGCCTGTTTTTGAGTGGCTGGGCAGCTGGATGTAGTTATTCCGCATGATGAGTCTGGTAATCAGTTCCATGGTGGAATCTACTAGAGCAGAGTAGCTGCCTTAGGGATGTGGTTTGGTTCCATTATATAAAAAGAAGCACTGAGAAAGGTCTTGCAGTTTCTGGCATTCCTGGACCCTGCATGTAGCTGAGTCTTCATTCAGCAGCCTGCCATGTTTCCTGCCAATCTTGAGATTGTCTCTGGACTTGAACTAGTAGCCTACCATTTTGTTGGGTAATCTTGGGACAGTACCATTATATTTGTCAACCTTGGGTTGTCAGCCTCAGCAGCCAGCAGCTGCCTGAGTGAAGAAACGCCTCTATCTCCAGTGGGCTGGGAGCAAGAGTCAGAGTTAAGTCCAAGGTCAAAGGGCCTTCACTCAGCCCCTAGAGCTGGTACTTTGAACTTGGACTCTAGCCTCCTAAGCTGTAAGAGAATAAGCCATTGTTTGTTAAAGCCACCCATTTGTCATATTCTCTGTTAGAGCGGCACTAGAGGTAACCAAATCAGTGGCTACTAACACATGCAAAAATTCTTCAAGGTAAATTAGCTATTCATAAGGTTTTCCCTGGCCAATTTTTTGAGAAGTGGACGGCCTCTTCCTTCTTCCTAGTCTGTCTCAGTCTATAAGCTGGGCTGTTACCTGTGCACCAGGTGCATCTCTCTGGGTTTTAAACA
>NW_006921608.1:8477775-8487896 GCF_000298275.1 Orycteropus afer afer | reverse complement strand
GATTGCTCTTTTCTCTGGGTTCCTGGCTTTTAATCCCCTTTCTCCTGCTCTTCCCGCCTGCTACTTTGGGCACGCCTGAGTTGTCTCTCCTCACCTGTAACCCTGGGGCTGACTGCTCTTCTGTCCAGGTTCCTGGCTTTTATCCCCTTTCTCCTGCTCTTCTGGCCTGCTACTCTGGGAGGGCCTGAGTTTGATTTCTTCACATCATTATTATTAAGTAACTAATTGGAAGAATATAATGTCACCTTTCTATATTTGAATGTACAAAATAAAAACTTCTCAATAGTTAATATAGTCAAGGCTCTTAGAAAGGAATAACTTCTGTACATTCAAATATAGAAAGGTGACATTGTATTCTTCCAATTAGTTACTTAATAATAATGATGTGAAGAAATCAAGCTGATGTCTGTCACTGCCTTGCAGAATGCAGAAATTCATGTTTCAATTTGAATTTAAAATTAAAATATAATCTTTATTTAATATAGAGTCTACCAAAAGAAATGGGTATTTGGTTGAATAAAATAAAATCCTATCTTCAAAAGATAAAACCCAAGGATGAATTAAAGACTTTGATTTTAAATATTAGTTTGCTAATATAAAATAGTAAATGCTTTGTTGGTAGGCTGAATAAAGGTTTCCCCTTTTATGCACACATTTTTTAATGTTGGTATTAACAAGTAATAGCAATGAGATACATTTACTTGTGGTGAAAAGTATACTATCTTTAAGTAAGACAGCCTCAATTTTTAATTACAGTCCAGACAAATATTATATTCCAACACAAGTAGGACGTTCTAACTATTATTTAATTTCCATGTCATGATTGAGAATGTTGACATTCTGTTTGACAGAATAAGCCAAATGAAATTGTAAATAAAAATAAATGCAGACTATATAAATAGTCTTTGCCGTCTTTTGAAGCGACTGGAATTATTTCTGTGCTTATGCAAGCATGAGTAGTTTGTGTTTGTAAATAATGATCCAATTACACTTTTAGTTGTCAAATCATGAAAAATATTTTGTCATTAAACTTTGCTTCTTTCCTCACCCTGTTCCTGACTTGGTTCAGTAACTGTAGTTTCCAGAGCCCTCCATTTCTGCCTGTCTCTGTCTCCTTTTCTTTCTCTCTGCCTTCCATTCTAGCTCTCTGTTCCTCTTCTCCTTTCTTCTTTTCTCCACTATTGCCTATCCTCACTTAATTCCCTTGACATTTTTGAATGGTGCCTGTGTCGAAATTTGTTATTTCAAGTATTCTGGCAAATTGTATATCCTTTTATTTAAGTTCAGTACTTTATTTGAAAGAAACCATATATTGATAGAAAGGTCCTATTAGCACATGAATTAGAAGATAATTGATACAGCTAGTTTAGATACTTTCTGTTTAATATTAGACTACCTTGAAAACTCTAGAGAACAGGATAATATTTTATTCAACCAAATACCCATTTCCTTTGGTAGACTCTATATTAAATAAAGATTATATTTTAATTTTAAATTCAAATTGAAACATGAATTTCTGCATTCTGCAAGGCAGTGACAGACATATCAGCTTGATTTCTTCACATCATTATTATTAAGTAACTAATTGGAAGAATATAATGTCACCTTTCTATATTTGAATGTACAGAAGTTATTCCTTACTAAGAGCCTTGGCTATATTAACTATTGAGAAGTTTTTAAGTTATTCTGAAACTAAGCATACCGTACCTATTTAATTCTAGGAATTATAGCTATTTAGAGCCTATTGAACTTCACTATTATGCCTGTATTCTAAGAATGAATTAAGGAAATCATGCGTAACATTTCATTAATATTTTTTCATGCAAGTTACTGACTTTTATTCCACTTTATAATGATTTTCAGTGATTAAAAATTGTATAAATATGATTTTAAAATATTTTGAAAGTAAGCATCCAAACCAAATGATTAATATTACAGTGGTAAATGTCAGGTAAAGATTAGCTAGCAAAAGAAAGAAAGAAACATTAGAGTTAATAAATAATGTAAAAAGTCATTGAAGAAATAACTATTAGGTTTCAGATATGATAAGATGTTGATAAGAGTCTAGTTTAATTGATAGAACATACAATATTATTGAACAGAAATGAGTTCTTGTTTAACCTCCGGTGAACTGGAGCATTGTAATAGCAGTGGTCTCTTAAACCTGACTTTCAAATTATACTTAATATAATTTAATTAATTTCAGGAAAGGAAAAATTTATTGCATGCTTACTGTGTGCCAGATGTGCTAAATGCTGCCTATAAGAGAACACAGCATGATCACTGCTTGAGAGATAAACATGTAAGCAAACAAGGTCAATACAATATAAATACGAAGCTAGTTAAATACAGACATCAAAGGAAAATGGCATAAGACTGGCAACATTTTGTTCTGTTATCCATAAAGTATCCCTTAGTCAGAATCAACTTGACATCAAGTAACAACAAGAGAACATTTTATCTCAATTTCTCAGGGAGGACTTTACAGGAGAATTAATGTGTACAGTGGGTTTTAAAGGTTGAGTAAAATTTTCCAGGAGCAAAAGTAGTTTATGACATGGGAATAGGAGTTCATTCTGAGCAATGCAACAAAAGCATGATGTCACTTCTTGTTGTGTGCTGGTGTGTTGACTCGTAGCAGCTGTATAGGGCAGAGCAGAATTATCCTATAGAATTTCCTAGGCTGTAATCTTTTTGGAAGCAGATCACTAGGTCTTTCTACTGCAGAGCTGCTGGTGGGTTTGAACCACTTACTTTTTGGTCAGCAGCTGAGCACTTTAACCATTGCACTGCCAGTAAAGCACGTTTATTGGGTACTTTTTTTGTCAGTCATTGCTTGCCTCTGAGCAGAGGAGTAGGGAGTGTATACAAAGATGAAATAAGACATCTTTTCTTATGAAATTTATAAGGTATTGAGGAGGTAGGGTGATTGATAGATTAATTATCTTACCTTTTTTTTAAGTAGAGAGGCAATGTAGTATGTTAGAAACAGCACTAGATTGAAAATCCATACATCAGTTTCTGTTCTAGGCTCTGCCAGTGACTCCCGGAATAATCTTAGAAATTACATTTAATTTTCTTGGTTTCCATTTCCTCTCAAAAATGAGGAAAAAAGGTAATTCAGTTTTTTTGAAACTGTGTTCAGTAGAGCCCCAGATTTCTGTGGTGGTGTTTCAGGAACCTCTGAAGAAGTAAGCGGACATAGCCGAGTACATGTGCTTCTGGATCTTCCAGACCTTGCTCTTAACCAGCTTTATATTTAGGGGTCTGTTGAGAAAGAAGGGAGCTCTGGTGGCAAGTGCCTAAGGCATTTGACTGCTAACCAGAAGGTTGATAGTTCAAACCCACCAACCACTCCGTGGAAGGCAGATGGGGCAGTCTACTTTTGTAAAGATTTACTGTCTCAGAAACACAATGGGGTTGCTATGAATTGGAATCAATTCGATGGCAGTGATTTTTTTTTTTTTTTTTTTTTCTCTATTAAGAAAGAGGCTCCCATTGCATAAAGAAGTGTGAAAATGACTGGACCAGATATTTTAATTCATTTGTTTAATATTTATGTGCTCTGGGCTACAACAATGGAAAAATAAAATATATAAACACAAGACAACAAACAAAAAACAACAACCACAATGACAAGAGCAACAACAAAAACAAAAAGCAGACAAATTTCCTGAGGGCACAGAGGCAGTAGTAGGAGACCAGATCATGTCAATCATTGTAAGAACTTTGACTTTCACTCTAAGTGAGATGAGATGCCATTGCAAGATTTTGAGTAAAAACATGTCTTGATCTGACTTACATCTTGAGGAGGACTCAGCTAGTCCATGTGAGTCAGAGGTTAAAGGTGTCCCAAATGTCCTACTTTTCCAAACTGCTGTACTACTCCATCATCTCTAACATCAATTCCTCTTCTTCTCCTCAGTACTTTCCATCCTGTCTTAGGGTTCCTAATTTCTCTATAACGTCTCACAGAACTCACACACTGCCAAGGAAATAGCTCATGCGGTGGTGGAGGTGGGGAGGCTGACAAGTCCTAAATCTGTGGGTCAGGCGTACATCTGGGATATTCTCCTTACTCGTGAGCGTCCAGGGGCTGGCGAACCCAAATTGGCAGGTCGGACGACTGGTGCTGTCTTCAGTCCAGGGGTGAGATGATGAGCCAAATGCAGGCTTGCAGGATCCAGAGCAAGCAAGAGAGTGACTTTGTCAGCATAAAAAGAAAACACAACATTGCCGTCGAGTGGGTTCCAACTCAGAGCAAATACCATTGGGTTTCCAAGGCAGTAAATCTTTATGGAAGTAGATTGCCCTGTCTTCCTTCCATGGAATGGCTGGTGGGTTTGAATCACCAACTCTCTGGTTAGCAGTCAAATAAATGCCGTAGGCACTGCACCACCAGAGCATAGTCATATATCTACCCTCAAGGAAACTAAGGGTAGTAACTTGAGTCACACCCTCCAGCATGGTGAAACTCAAGGTACATCCTACCCTAAAAGGCATCACTTACTCACTCACTCACTCACTGCCGTTCAGTTGGATCTGACTCATAACGACCCCTCCTTGGGTTTCCGAGGCAGTATCTCTACGGAATAGATTGCCCAGTCTTCCTCCTGAGGAATGGTTGGTGGGTTTGAACCATCAGCCTTCTGGTTAGCAGTCAATGCCTCAGGCATTATGCCACCACAGCTCCTCTAAACAGGGATAGAAGCTAGGATTTACAGTACATCCCAAAATGGAGAACAATGACAAGAGGGGTCATATTAAGCCATTCACTGCACTGCAGTTGTAATGTTTGCTTTTTTTGTTTTTACTGTCTTTGTCTGGTTCCTGTCTTATTGGCCTTGTAAAATGAGTTGGAAAGCATTCTGTCCTTTTTTAGTTTTTGAAAGATTTTGTGGAATTGATTTTCATTTTCTTTTAAATGTTTGGAGAATTCTGCGTGTAAAACCATCTGGGCCAGGAGATTTCTCTTTTGGAGTTTTTATATTACAAATTCAATTTTCTTAATATGTATGTTGTTGTTGTTATGTGCCGTCGAATCAAACCCGACTCATAGCGACCCCTCCTTGGGTTTCCGAGGCAGTATCGTATAGGGCTATTCAAATGATTTATGCATATTGGGTGACTCCTAGTAGTTTGTGTCTTTTTGAGGAGTTGATCCATTTTCTCTCAGTTCAAAATTGATGTTTAGAGAGTTGTTCATAGTGTTCCCTTATTTGATTTATATCTGAAAGGTCTCTATCTTCTGTTTTTTATCTTTCATAATCCCTCCTTTTTGCTTGTTTTGAATATATTTTGCTCTTCTTTTTCTAGGTTCTTAAGGTAAGAAATTAGAGTATTGATTTGACACTTTTCCTTGTTCCTAATCTTCCTCTCAGCATTTCTTAGCTGTGTCTCACAAACTTTGATATGCTGTGTGTGCATATTTACTCAATTTGATGTTGTTGTTTTTTTTTTTTTTTTCCTTTGAGACTTCGTCTATGATCAGTAAATGATTTAATAGGAGGTTGTTTAGTTTTTTTTTTTAATGTTTGGAGATTTTCCTCTTTATGAGTTCTGGTGTGATTCCATTGTAGTCAGAGAACATGTTCTCTGTGATTTCAAGTCTTTGGAATTTGTTGTTTCTGCTTCTGGTAATAATCTTCTCTTTGAAGTTTACTTTATTTCATATTAATATAGCCACTCCTGCCTTGATAATTAATGTTTACATCTTTTTCCATCCTTTTATTTTCAATCTATCTATATTTGAAGTTGATGTATTATAGACAGCATATTTTGTATTCATTCTGCTAATCTCTGTCTGTCTTTGGTGTATTTAGACTATTTACATTTCATGTATTTCTGTTGGGTAGTCAATCTGTCATTTTCCTTTTCTGTTTGCTCCTCTGTCTTGTTTTTTTCAATTCTCTGATTTTTTTTCTTGCTTTCCTGTGGATTGCTGAGCATCTTCTAAAATACATATTATTGATTTTTCTATAGTATTTTTCAGTAGTACTTTTTTGCACAGATTTTTAATGACCACTCTATGAAATATAATACAAATCCATATCTTACCACGTTCCACTGGTATTGGCATTTTACTAGTTCCCATTACATATAGAAACCTTGCTTCCTTTAGGTTCCTTTACCTTTCCTATTTATGATGCAATTATCTTAAATATGTCTTCCACATATGTTGAAACCATGGCAGGCAGTGGTATACTCATTGCTTCAAACATCAAATATAAAGTTAGAAAACTTACCAATTTTTTATTTACCATATTCTATAGTCTTTCTTGATATTTCCATCTTCCTTCTTTTTTGTGTCTTCTCTATTTCAAGAATGTCCTTTAGTTGTTCTTTTAGGGCAGATCTATCAGTAAAATCCTCTTAATTTTCTCTCATATGAGAATGTCTATTTCTCATTCATCTCTGAAAGATAATTTCACCATATTTAGAATTCAGAGTTGACATTTCTTTTATCTCAACCCTTGAAAAATATTGCGCCACTTTCTTCAGGCTTCTATGGTTTCTGATGAAAACTTACTCAAATTGCTTCCCCCTATAAGTAAAGTATTGCTTCTTTCTTGATGCTTTGTTTTCCTTGTATTTCGTTTTTGGTTTGATTATGATGTGTCTTGGCACATATTTCTCTGAGCTCATCCTGTTTGGGGTTTACTTAGCATTTTGAATCTGTGGGCTAATGAATGTCCTTTGCCAAATTTGAGAAAAATTCAGCTATTATTTCTCTTAATATCTTTTCAGCCTCATCTTCTGTCAGCTCTCCTTCTGAGACCCAATGACATGAATGTTAGGTCTTTTGGTAGCTAGTCCTTTAAGTCCCTGAGGCTCTCTTCATTTTTTAAAGTCTATTTTCTGTTTTTCAGATTGGATAATTTCTATTGTTTATCTTTAAATTCTCCTGCTGTCCTGTCCATTCAGTGGCTGAGCCCATCGATTCAGTTTTTTATTTCAGTTATTGTTTTCTAGTTCTGAAATTTTCATTTGGCTCTTCTTTGTGTCTTCTATTTCTTTACCTGGAACTGGAAGGCCCAGGAACATGTTTTTGTATTGCTGCCAGAGGATAGATTTATCTTATCTTACTTGTGCCCTGTGGAGCTATACTGAATGAGAATATTAAATGGTAAGTATGATCTAAATACTAATAGGACTAGCAGCTTAGGACAATTTTCTATGTTACTTACATTCGTTATTTTATTTAATTCTTACAATGACACTAATTCTCACTTATTGAACAAATGTTTATTGAGTGTTTACCATGTATCTTTTACTCTTGGGCAATCAAATATTCTAATTTTAATTTTAAATGTGCAAATAGCTTATTTTAATTATTTCTAGAGACAAAACTACATTTCTGCATCTACGTGCAAGCATAGGGAGAGAAGAGAGATTATGAGCTGTATTTTAATGTCTTCATATATATCAGTCAAAATTTCCATTTATAGGCTTAAACTATGTATGTATTCTCGAATTTAGAGATTTATCAATGGTATGCTGAAATTGTATTTTGCATGGATTGCAGGTTTTCTGAGATACAAATACTCTTGGCCATTTGTGTTGTCATGAATATCCTCTAGGCTGGTCACCTCCATTTATCCCAGTGTATATACTAATATTATAATTGTTATTGTGCCACGAAAAGGATTGTGAATCTCTTTTCTAGTTCACAGGTTGAAGAATGGAGTTCTTTCTACAAATAACATTTTGCATGTGTTAGCATACCTTCATTCTGTTTCACAAATTAGCTTCTTAGAATTGTCTCCAGTTTTTAACAAGCATTAAAGTTATCATAATTACCCGGAGGTCTTATTTAAAACAGTGATCACTAGGCCTCAACAACAGAGTTTCTGAAGGTCTAGGGTGGGGCACAACAATTTGCATTTTTAACGAGTCCCCAGGTGATGCTGAGATGCTGTTCTGGGAATGTCACTTTCAGAACAACAGGACCAAACTCAATTTTCTACTTCCTCATCTCCCTTTGATTCTTTAATTACTTCAGTCTGCTTTTAATTCCCATCAGTCTATCCAAACTGGTTTTTCTAACATCCTTTCAGACTTCCATGTTGCCAAATAAAGAGCACACTTTTTAGGTCCCCACCTTATTTGATGGGTTGCAATCATTCCGTATAGTTGACTTCTCCTCCTTTTTGAGAAATTCTTCTGTTTGGTTGGGTTACTTCAGGCTTTCTCTTTCTCTCTCCTTCCTTCTTTTCCTCAACTCAAACTCTGAATGTTAGAATTCATTCTGAGTTCTCGTTATGTCTTGCTTTATCCTCTCTTCCTAAATGATGTGATTACCCCTGTTTCTAAGCTCATATTGTCCACATTAATGTACCCAGCTCCAACCTTTTTTTTCCTAATCCTTATCACACTTTGATCAGTTGATTTCTTATATGCCCACCTGACTAACATATAGGCATTTCAATAATGTATCAATGGTTAATCACTACATTTAACCAGTTCTAAGATGATCTTAGATATTTTTACATTTCTGAAATTTAGTGCATATCACTTTACATTATTCTTTGAAAGAGTAATTCTCTCCTGCCACTCCCCTAATAGTTGCCCAACTCTTAGTCTTTTCATCTCATGAAAGGTCTTTTCTTTTATTCAGTGAATGCCAGAAACTGGGAGTTAGCCTTGGTTCCTCAGTCTTTCTTAACCAAAAAAAAACCAAAACAACCCCAGCACTACCATCTACTTGAATCTGACTCATAGCAACCATAGGATAGAGAACTGTCCTACAAGGTTTCCAGAGCTATACATCTTTACCCTCCTTTTTCTCCCGCAGAGTAGCTGGGGGATTCGGGTGGAGGACCTTCTGCTTAGCAGCCCTGTGTTGCCACAGCACCACCAGAGCTCCCCCTCGTCTTTCGTACAGCTCTCTTGTTTCTACTTCCGAGACATCTCTCAATTCCCTCTTTTTCTGGTCTCCAGCCATCACCTTTGTTCAAGCCATAATCACCTCACTCATGGATTATTTCAAATGACTTTTAACTCTTAGGGTCTTCAAACCCAATCTCTATATTGTTCTTAGATTCATCTTTGAAAAAATGTAAGTCAGATCATGTCACCATCTTGCTTAAAATCATTCAATGAATAAAACTCATCATTTTTAAATGGCATTTAAATGGCCTCTCTACGTTGATTTGGGCTGCCTCACCAGTCTCTTTGAGCATTATATTCTCCCTCATTCTTTTTGGTTCACACACACTGCTCTTTTTTCAGATCTTGTACAGTACTGTGTTACTTCATGGAATGTTCTTCCTTCCACCATCCACCTGACTCTCCTTATTTGTTCTTAGTTCTCATTCAAAACGTCATTTCTTTAGATATGTTTGTTGTTGTTGTTGTTGTTAGGTACCGTTGTCTCCGACTCATGGAGACCCCTTGTACAGCAGAACAAAACACTGCCTGGTCCTGTGCCAGCGCCACAATCCTTGCTATACCTGAGCCCATTGTAGCCACTGTGCCAATCCTTCTTGTTGAGGGCCTTCCCCTTTTTTGTTGACCCTTCACTTTACCAAGCACGGTATCCTTCTCCGGGAAATTGTCCTTTCTTACAACATGACCAAAATAAGTGAGAAGAAGCCTGGCCATTCTTATTTCCAAGGAACATTCTGGCTGCACTTCTTCCAGGACAGATTTGTTAGTTCTTTTAGCTGTCCATGGTACTTTCAACATTCTTTGCCAACACCACAACTCAAAAGCATCGACTCTTCTTCAGTCTTCCTTATTCATTGTCCAGCTATCATATGCATATCAGGCGATTGTAAATACCATAGCTTATGTCAGGCATACCTTTGTCTTCAAGGAGACGTCTTTGCTCCTAAGCACCTGAAGAAGGTCTTTTTGCAGCAGATTTGCCCAATATTATACGTGTCTGATGTCTTGACTGCTGCTTCCATTGGTGTTGATTGAAGTACTAAGTAATATGAAGTCTTTGATAACTTCAATCTTTTCTCCATTTATTGTGATGCTGCTTATAGGCCCAGTTGTGAGGATTTTTCTTTTCTTTATATTGAGGTGTAATCCATACTGCAGACTGTAGTCTTCAATCTTCATCAGTAAGTGCTTCAAGTTATCCTCACTTTCAGCAAGCAAAGTTGTGTCATCAG
>NW_006921608.1:8414866-8475150 GCF_000298275.1 Orycteropus afer afer | reverse complement strand
CCATTCCTTTTCAAACTGTCATTCCCGGCATAGTAGATCATATGGTTGTCTGATTCAAAATGGCCAAAACCAGTCCCTTTCAGCTCACTAATGCCGAGGATCTCAATCTTTATGCGTTCCATCATATAATCTAGCTTCTCAAATTATTTGCTCAGTGTATAGATTGAATAAGTGTGGTGAAAGGATTCAACCCTCACACACTCCCTTCTTGATTTTAAACCATGCAGTGTCTCTTTGTTCTGTTTGAACAAGATGTTTACTGACCCTCAAATCAAATGAAACTACTCTCCTATATAACACTAAGCACCATGTACAGTTATGTTTTTTGGGTGATAATATGTTTATTATGTTCATCCTCCACTCTTTTGTAGGCTTGTTTCATTTTTTTACCCCTTATACTAGGGCTTAGCACAATACATAACAAATGGAAGATGTTTAATAAATATTTTTAACTAAGTGAAAGTATGAACAGAGTTTTAAAAGATATATGTGCATGTATAGATTAAAAATTTTTTTTTTTTTTTCAAATTTGAGGGCAAGAAGGAACATATAAGTTTGGGAAATGGATATTATTCTTAGTTGCAAGTTATGTAAACTTACTTAAAATTATTTTTAAAAAAATTCACTTAATACAAGAAGGCAATTTCTGCAAATGTTGGGAAATAGTTTCAAAGTAAAATTCAATAATTCATAATATTTTTAAAAATTACTTTATTTTCACTAATAAAAATTGAATGGATCTGCTTTGTCATTTTCAATCAAAATTCACCTTTTGTGTAACCATTTTTTTTTTACTTAAGCATCCAAATCTTCTAGGAGTTTTCAGCATTATGAAAAATATCACACTACATTCTGAAAACAAAATTTAATTATTTGGCTCTTTATTAGAGTGGTTCTTGGCAAGCCACTGTTGAATTTATGAAATGTTTCTAATCTTTGGGGCAGAACAAACTTATTTCTGTAGACCAACATGAAAAAAATAAATAGCATGAGTAACAGACATAGCTGATAGTCTGTTCCATTTTCAGAATATGTAATCTCTTTGGTTGCTATTCTGTTTATTACTAGCATTTTCTGTTCTTGCAGGGCTTTTATAGGGTTTGTCTAGAGTACATAAATTTTATGTTCTGCATTCTATATTTTTTCATATTTGGAGGCTTGGCATTCTCTTGGTATGTATAGTGAGTGCTGCAGACAGAGTTCTTAAAACTAGACAGGGTTACACAATTTAAAATGTTTATAATATATTTGTCTGTCCATACTTTCGATGTCTCCTTTACTGCACTCTTTTGTCTGTCTGACTCTCACAGGAGACATGGATTACAACTGGTTGGACCATACGTCTTGGCATAGCAGTGAGGCATCCCCAATGTCTTTGGTGAGACATGTGGAGCCTTACTATTTAATTCTGGTTATCATTTCACTTTTCCTTTTTATTTACACCTTTGCATGTTTTCTTTTTTGTATCTTTTTTTATTTTATTTTATTTTTATCCCACACCTGTAGGGGACAGTCAAAAGGGAAAAAGAAAAACTAGTGAGCAGGCAGTTTTGTCGGACTCTCACACCAGGTCTGAGAGACAAAGGAAAATGATGTACTTTGGAGGCCACTCTTTGGAAGAGGATCTGGAATGGTCTGAGCCTCAGATTAAGGACTCTGGGGTAGATACGTGTAGTAGCACAACCCTTAACGAGGAGCATAGCCATAGTGATAAGGTACTGAGATTGTGGAGCCTGCCTTTTAACCTGCTCATTTGGTCTTCGTTTGCTCTCTGTCACTCATTGAAACAGAACATAAGAAAAAGACAGGGCATTTCAAAGGTCAATGTAGCATTTCTTAAGGTGCAGAAAAGAAAAACAAAACAAAACAAAACACCCTCTTGCTTGCTTTGCTGTTTTTATTGTTTGATGACATACCAAAAAATAAATAAGTAAATAAAAAAGAAAAATTAGGAACAATGGAATGTTTTGTCTAATGGTCGCATGAAAGAACTTTGTGATGTTATTATAAACCACAAATAATAAAGAATTTTTTGGATTGGCTTATTTGATTGCTTGCATATATTTACCTTGGGACGAAAATTAAATTATTAATAGTTTGAATCCCAGGCAAAAGGGAGATAATTGGTTTGTTTGCACAGAAAAAGTTGTTTTTCTTTTTTCCCTTTCACTGTCATTTTGCTCTTTGGTTTTATTGTCATAGCATTTTAATGTAGTATTAATTAGTATTAGAGCCATTGCCATCTGCTTTGGTATTTATTATTTTTTGCTTTTAGTGTAGTGGGACTTCTGAAAATCTTTTTACCTTATCAATGTGATTGACTTGAACTTGTCATTTGCATGTTAAATTTTGCATGAATATATGCATGTTACTTTTAGATAACTGTGGAATGACTGTGATTACACAAATCATTTCATTTGTTATTTAACATAATGGATTGGTGTCTTAATTTATAAAGGACTTGGTCATGTCCTGAGAAAGAAACAAACTACTGATATTTTCAAAGTTACGTAATAATGGATAGCACTGAACTGTGTAGTAGAGGTAATTTGCTAAATAGATTAAAGACTTGGGAAAAAAATAATGAACCTCTAAAAAGTGAAAAATGTAATCCATCCTCACCTTTGAGTTAGGCCTTACTTCTACCATGTACATTCAATTGGAAACTTACTGAGACTTGTGTAATTTTTGAAATTTTAATCTAGAAACCTATTTTAAGAAAGCTATAATCACAAATTCCTATTTCATGTTTAAAATGATTTGACCTTTTAATTTTTACTTTAATAAAATCTGTCCAAAGCTTCCAAAAGTGTTTGAAGATGAAATTGTCATTTTTAAATGAGTTCAGCTGTGTAGAATTTTAAACCATCTTTTCTATCAGTGAATTTTTAATCTTCAGTACATTGATTATTAAGTTAGAAATGTATACATTTTAAAGATGTTTCAGTTTCATGGAACTGTATATCTTTTGTGTTGTGTGAGAGCACTGTAAGAATTTGAAGAAATTGTATACTGAAAAAAATCAAAATGATAAAATTGAGTTATATGCTTAATGTACTAAGTCCTTTAGATGAATGTTTTGGAATTCAAACTGGTTTGTGTAATCATAACACTTTGGAATTCTGAAATGTAGGAATATTGTACAATAAGAGGTGATTTGTCATAAAAGAGCATTAATTTTTTCATTTGTTGCTGCACTATGTCAGCATCCTGTGACCTGGCAGCCATCTAAAGATGGAGATCGTTTAATTGGTCGCATTTTATTAAATAAACGTCTAAAAGATGGAAGTGTACCTCGAGATTCAGGAGCAATGCTTGGCTTAAAGGTATGTAATGAAATTTATGAAATTTTGTCTCCACATTCACTCCTTCACAGATTTAGGAGAAAAGTAAAAGGTATAATAACTGTTTCTACCTGTGCCAATTTAGTAGGTTTTTTATGATTTTTTTTTTCTATTTTCAAGAATTATCCTAAACTTTTTCATTCTGCTATGGTAATACTATTGTAATAGTATTATCTATAGTTTGCAAGTCAGGAAAATAATTTAAATTATGGTAAATTGGAATTATAAATAGAATGCTCAAACTTACTTTATCTATAAAATTTGTCCTTTTGAGTCTATTTTCTATGTTTATATTCTGTTAAAATAGTAGTTTTATTTAATTACTAAATATGCAAACTTGGGAATGGTAATATATGTATAACATTTTTGTGTTAATGTAGAAAAATACATGATTGTGTGAAAAAGTATAGTTTGAAGTCTGGAAACTCAAATATAATTATGTCATGAGATTAATTATAAATACTGATTAGTGTTGTAGTATAAAATATTAGGCAATTATTTGGTCAGTACACACAACAGAATTTTGTTGCATTTTTTGTATGTTTGGTATAGCCGCTTAAAAACTGAAATGAAAAAAGGTAAGTTTTAAAGTTAAACCATTGTTACACAAGTTATCCTCTAGAAGATATTATGCAGGAGATATTAGAAAACTTTTTTCATCATTGGATTGGGCAATTAACTTTTATTGTATGACTTCACATGACTGTACTCACGTTAGCATTTCATATTTATTATCTTATTTAGTCAATACATGAGAAATAGGCTTAGAGAGGTTGTGTAGTTTGCCCCTGGTCACACAGATGGTGACAGTGGTGGGATTTAAATCCAGATTGGCCAGTATAGTGTGTGAACAGTATGGTTTAGAGGTTAGACGATCCTGATTTGAATTGTAGTTACTACAGTTACTGACTATATGACATAGGATAACTAAAGTTCTCTTAGCTTCAAAGTCCTCATCTTTAAAATGGGGATAGTAATACTTTTTGGATTATTATTGTAAGATTAAGTGCAACAATATACAAACATTTAGTGCAGTGACTGGTACTCTATAAGCTTTCAGTAATAATTATCCTAATAGTATAATACTGATCAAACCAGGAAAGTTTATTTAATATTTATATAAAGATGTAAGCCCATGTGATCTATTCATTTAATTTTCAAAATCAAACAGGAATAATTAGTTAATGTTAACTGTATGGCAACTCAGTACAATTCACTGCAATTATGAAATAAATGTAGGGAATAAGATAAATCACTGGATTTTTGAATTCACATATTTTTCACACATTGTAGAAGAGAAAAACAATTTAGTTTAATCAATGAAGGTAGTTATTATTATTTCCTTTACTTGCTATAAAGGAGCTCTGGTGGCACAGTGCCTAAGGCATTTGACTGCTAACCGGAAGGTTGGTGGTTCCCTCCAGCCACTCCCATTGATAGAAAGATGGGGCAGTCTATTTCTGTAAAGATTTACTGCCGTGGAACCCAACGGGGGTCACTATGAGTTGGAATTGTCTCAATGGCAGTGGGTTTGGTTTTTTTTAAAAAAAACTTTCTATAAAGTTGATATATTGACTGAGTGAAACTTGATCAGAATCAAAGTATGATTTATTTAAGAGGTCAATATCTTAATAGGTATAAATATGGCTCCACAACATTATTGCTAACATGTTTTTTTTCTGTTCTCAATGATGTTTCAGTGTTGTTGATGTCACCTATGTGTGCACAGAACTGCTCAATAGGGTTTTCAAGGCTGTGAGCCCTCAGAAGCAGAGTCTAGGCTGTCTTCCAAAGTCCCTAGTAATCAAGCCTTTAACACTAGGGTTGGGGTGTAAATGGTCTAAATTTTACAGTAGTTCTGATGAGATTAAGTAACTTTTATGATTTCCTCAGAAAGGATTCACCATCACTGTGTACATTTATTAATGTGTCTAAAAAACTACTAATAGTGAAATTTTGGTAGTATATGTTAATTATAATCAGAGTCACAAATATTTACATTGTTATAATATTTGACATATCTATAAATGTTTGTGTAATTGTATAGTATAATAATGTGGGTTTTTTTTTAGAAATGACAGACATAAGAATTCTATATTAAGGACAGAAATTACAAATTGCTTTGTTGTTTCTAAAGTATATAACATTTTCAATAAGTAACAGATTAAATTGGAAAAAAGTTTAGAATATGTAAAAAGAGTCCACACTTAGAACATGTATTTAGTTCCTAATAACAACACTATATAATTTAAGAATGAGTATCAGGACATTAGCTAAAATTAAAACTTTAAAAGCTATAAGTTGCCTAGGTTTTTTTTTACTTGAATCTTCAACTATGTTCCTTTTGACAATAAGCCTATTTTAATACTTCCCTCTTTTAAACAGGTTGTAGGAGGAAAGATGACAGAATCAGGTCGACTTTGTGCATTTATTACCAAAGTAAAAAGAGGAAGTTTAGCTGACACTGTAGGACATCTTAGACCAGGTTTGTCTGTTTTGATTTTTTGCATTTTAAACTTAATTTGAGGAGTTTAATTTGAGGAGTTCTGAGAAAGAACTCCTCATTTAGTAATGATTTGGTAGTTACAGAGAACTCATTTAAGTAGGCATAAGTCTAATATGTCAATAAGGAAAAGTTGCATTTATTATTTCTTGAGTCATAGCATATAAAATAATTTTTTTATCTTTATTGATCTTATTTTTTATATAATGGATTTACCTAATCTGTATCTAGTACAGGAGCTCTGGTGGCATATCTAGTACAAGCCTATTTTGTTTCTCATACACTTTCATTTTTCTTTTGAAAAAATTCCACCATTGTCAGGAAACAAATTTAAATAAATGCATATTTCCTAGAATGAATCAACTCTGTTTCTTTGGTAATAAGTACTGTTGCAGAGATCCTTGAGTGCCTTGGAGAGGATTCTATAAAGTGTTAATTATAGAGCTTTTTACAAGAGTTTGTTGTTGTTGTTGTTAGGCCACTGGTAATCTTTAAAGAAAACAAGATGCTCAGCTGCTTACATATTGAAAAACCTAGAATACAGAATCAAGAAGTCTTCAGAATTGCAACTGATATGGACCATTGTCTATAATTAAAAATTTCTATTAAGAAATTGCTTAAAGATAAATTTTATGTGTTTTCTTTCTCTGACCCTTGCCCCTATTAAAGATTTCCCTTTGAGTGGAATACAGTGATCATCTTGATCATCAAATGTCATGCCACTTGAGCTATTCCCAATATGTTACTCTCTAATGTTGATTTTCTTCTTGGAGTTCATTGAACCTTTAAATTGCTTCTGTTTTAATGCCATTTTATGGGATTAGCTTTTCTTTCTAAGATTGTCATTACTGACACACACACTATAGGTGATGAAGTGTTAGAATGGAATGGAAGGCTATTGCAAGGAGCCACATTTGAAGAAGTGTACAACATCATTCTGGAATCCAAACCTGAACCACAAGTGGAACTTGTTGTTTCAAGGCCTATTGGGTAGGTTGGTGTCGGTACTTTATCCATGTATAAAGTTGCATACTAGTAAATAATTTGTACTGTGTAATGCAAAAATGTTTCATTGCTTTATGAGAGTAAAATTTTTGTGGGCAACAATGTTTTCTCCTTTTTCACCAAAAATACCTTGCCAAAAATCATAACATCTCTTTATCTGATCATATGAGAATATATATTTAATAATGAAAGAAGAAGAAATATTTAGATGTTTCTTACTATCACTATCTCAGCAGATGGTTGAAGGTGATGGTAGGTAAAGAGTCTGTTTCCTATGTCCTTAGTGTAGTAATAAATATTTTTAAAATAAAGGTAATGATTATGGCCTTCAGTTTGGTAAAAACTAGGGCTAACTATGTTTTAGGAATTTTACTTTGTTTGTTTTTAATTTCAAAATGAGAATTTCCACATAGGAAAGAGAGAGTAGGAGAATATATTATTTCCAGGTACAGGTAACAATTTAAGGAAAAATAACATGGATGAGTTAATACATAGAAAATAAACCAGCACCAAATTACTCTTTGCTTTTGTAATTTGTTACCTATAGATTAAATAGGAGCTCTGGTAGCATAGTGCCTAAGACACTTGACTGCTAACCAGTAGGCTGGTGGTTCAAACCCACCAGCCACTCCTTGGAAGGAAGGTTGGGCAATCTTCTTCGTAGTGATATACTGCGTCTGAAACCCAAGGAGGGGTCACTATGAATGAGGTCCAACTCGACAGCACATAACAACAACAACAACATAGATTAAATAGACAAATAGAAAACTTGGCATATGTATAATCCTTTGGGCCTATATAAGAATTACTCTTTAAATATCACAGCAGCACTTCTTCTATAGAAACTTATTTTCTAAGCCAAAGTAAAACATTGATCTATAACTAAATAAAAGCAATAACAAGAGCACTGACAGTAAATTATTAAATTCATATTCGAGATAACAGCATTCTAAGGTGGAGGCAACAGAAATTTTTCTCTGTTGTAAAATATTAATGCCCAATTCTCACACATTTAGGAAATGATTACTTTGATCTTTTTATGCTTCAGTAAATAACTTAAATTGATAACATGGTTTTATTAAAATGTGCCTTTCAAAGTAATGAATCTGGCATATGAAATTATATCTGCTTTTTATTTTGTCTTAAACTAATGTGGTAAACTGCAGTGTATCAGTTTAGTACAATAATCAACAATGTTGAATTACCCAATAAGCAAGATAAGCATGGGCTTATTTACTAATCTGTAGTGAACAATTTCACACTCCTTTACCACATGGAAGATTCTGCTCCTAGGTATGGCTGACATCTGTCTCTCTCCCAACCCCATAGCACCTTCCTACAGAATCAAAGCCTCTGGTCAAATTTACAGTCCCTGACAGGGATGGAATACCCAATATCTACCCCTGATAGTCAAATATGTTTCCTGGTATTAAGGAATCCTCAAATCATATTGTTGTTGTTGTTGTTGTTGTGTGCCATCGAATTGGACCCGACTTAATAGCGACTCCTCCTTGGATTTCTGAGGCAGTATCACTACGGAAGTAGATTGCCCAACCTTCTTTCCGAGGAGTGGCTGGTGGGTTTGAACCGCCAGCCTTCTGGTTAGCAGTCAAGTGCCTTAGGCACTATGCTACCAGAACTCCTCAAATCATATTATGTTTTATATTTAAAATAATTTATAAACTTTTATATCATTTTCTGAATGATTGTTCTGATTACCTAGTACTGCTCTGACAAGAATGTACCACAAATGGGATGACCTTAACAAACAGGAGTTTACTCTTACAATTTGGAGGCTTTAAGTTCCAGTTCTAAGTGACAGGCTGTAGGGGCTGGGTGGAAGCCCTTCAACCTTGGGGTCCAGCTCTGCCTCCTGCTCCCAGCCCACTGGATCTTGAGGCATTTCTTCACTCAGACAGCTGCTGGCTGCTGAGGCTGCCAAACCCAAGGTTGACAGGTAAAAAGGCACAGTCCCGATGATACCAAACCACACAGCAGGCCATTAATTTAAGTCCATTGTAAGTCCCAAGGTTGGCAGAGCATGGCAGGCTGCTGAACAATGCCATGGCTACATGCAGGGTCCAAGTGTGCCATAAACTAGAGACCATTCCCAAAGCTGCTTCTTATATATGAGAAACAGACCACATACCCAAAGCAGCTACTCAGCTGCTTGTGGTAGATCCCACCATGGAGCTGATTACCAATCTCATCATGGGAAATAACTACCACTAGCTGCCCAGCCACTCAACCAGGCCCAGCTAAGTTGACCCACAAACATAACCACCACAATGATCTTAACCATTAATATCTACTTGTTCTGACAATATCAAGCAAAAATGTGTACTTATTTAGAGTGTAAATGTAGGTAAAATGTAAATTTGCAAGTCCCAAGAAGAAACATGTTTACACTTTTCTCAGTAGAATTTCAATAGTTTCAATCATAGTCTCTAAACACTTAAACGTTTGTTTTGGTGATATTTCATTAGCATTTCAATGTTACTGATTTAGAACTACAGCAGGTAAAAAGAGAGAATATAATTAAAATATACTTGTAAAAGTTATCTTGAATATAAACATAATTTGAGAATAGATAATTTTGAAGTAAGGGAAAATAAAATATGTTTTTTTTCTAAGTATACTGCAGATGCCTAAGAATTTTAATTAATTGAATATGCCTCAAATACTTTTATTAGCTCTAATTTAAGGCTTACTTGTTTCTTGTTTATATACTATCACTGCGATATACAGTTTTTGTCGTTTTCACACTGTCCTCTTATAAGTTGATAACACTCAAAATAGCAATTGTATTGGTTTTGAAAGAGTTTTTTGTTTTCTTTTTCTATCCTTTCAGAGATATACCTAGAATACCTGATAGCACACATGCACAGCTGGAATCCAGTGAGTTTCATTTACGCTAGAAAATATGTTGTTAATAATATCATTTGTCAGAGGTCAAATGAAGTATTTTAGCTATTAGTACAAAGTAAGAAATATAATAATCTCGTTATCAAGTATTAAATTATGTAAAGATGGCAGATTTAGTTTTAGTTCATGTAACCATGGAAAAAAGTACAATATTTTATAATATTTTAAAATAGTATTTTTTTATACCTCACAGGTTTAATTGCTATGGATTTTTAAATAACTTTATTAAGGTAAAATACAATGGCTTGTGCATATTTAAAGTGCACAATATTTGAAAATTTTGACATACATTTTGAAACCATCACCACAATAAAAAATAATAAATATATTTGTCATCTCTAAAAGGTTTATTCCCCAGAATTTTCCCAAATTGTAAGTTTTGGTACTTTGTAACCTAACATGTCCGGAGCCCTGATGGTGCAGTGGTTAAGCACGCGACTGCTAAACCGAATGCTTGGTGGTTCAAACTCACCTACTCTCAGGAAAAAGCTGTGGCAATCTGCTTCCATCAAGCTGACAGCTTTGGAAACCCTCAGGGGCAGTTCTCTGACCAATAGGATCATTATGAATTAGAACTGACTTGACAGCAATGGGTTTAACCTAACATGGAGATTCAAACCCACCAGCTGGAAGAAAGGTTGGGCAATCTACTTCTGTAGTGATACTGCCTTGGAAACCCAAGGAGGAGTCACTATGAGTCCCGTCCACTCGAAGGCAGTGGTTGCGTTGTGTTGCATAGTTGGAAATGCTTGGAATAAAGTACTGAAAGATTACATTTATTCTAATTTATATTTTTGGAGCTGGGGGTTCAAACTCACGAGCCACTCCTCGAAAGGAAGATTAGGCAATCTGCTTCTGTAGAGATACTGCCTAGGAAACTCAAGAAAGGGGTTGCTATGAGTCTGAAAGGACTCCATGGCAGTGAGTTTGGTTTTTGGTTGGGTGGGGTAACAGCTCTTACTGTTTATTAGATTAGATTATTAATGGAATAGACATAATTATTGTTCGAACAAAAATTCAAACAATGTCAAATACATGAAAGTTTTTTCTTACGTTTTAGGTGTCAAACAGATGTGTTCTATCTCATGAACTAAGCGTTTAGATTCGTAGAGATTAGAGTGAGGGCTATCAGGAGAGAGGAAGGAAGGAGGTTTACATTTTTAATAGATTGGTCAGGATTGACCAATTCAGAAGGAAGGATTAGAGCCAGATTTGAAAGAATGGTATCTGGAAGAAAACCTTTCCAGGAAGAACCGACTAGTGTGATGGATCTCAGGCAGGAAAGCCTAAGATGGATTTAAAGAAAAAGCCAGGAGGCTAGTTTGGTTGCGGAGGTGGGAACAATGGTGGGACAGGAAAGGGGGACAGAGGAATAATGGGTGGTCAAATTCCATAGGCTTTGTGAGCCACTGTAAGGACTTGGTTTTCACTCTGAGAGAAACTGGCAGCTGTATGAGACAGTTTTAAAGAGATCGATGAGAACATCGTCTTAATAACCTAGAGGGGAAAAGATGGTGACTTAGACCGTGGTAGTAGTAAAGAAGGTGGTGAGAAGTGATTGAATTCTCTACACATACAATAATTGAGAAATACTATGATAATAGATTTCTTTTTTACTTTTATATTTACAATTATAATTATTCATTTCTTTAAAATCTTTACCAAAAATGTGTAGCTTTTTTGCAATGGCATAGCTTTATACTTCAAAATATTGTCACGTATTTGAAATGTTATGGTGAAGAAAATGGTCTATATAATGATATTTTGCCATCATTTTTAAAAATAAATAATTTTTAAAATGTGAAGATTATTAAATACTAATGAAGAGCCACTGTTATTATTTTTTATGTACGATTATCATTTTAGGTTCTAGCTCATTTGAATCTCAAAAAATGGATCGTCCTTCTATTTCCGTTACCTCTCCCATGAGTCCTGGCATGTTGAGGGATGTCCCACAGTTCTTATCTGGACAACTTTCAGTACGTAATCCGAATGTAATTAATTCATTTTTTTTTTTTTTTTTTTGTGAATGTCAAATAGTGTTTTTAATATATGATGCTAGGTTTTTTTATTTTTTAAACCAACTTCTTCCTACAACATAATTGTGCTTTTAACCATCAACTTTCTTGTTTCCAGTCATTTTAATTAATTTAAATTTTGTTTTCATTGATTGACATTAAACTTAGGTTTTCTGAGATTTAGTCAGTTATATTTTGTGAGGATATTTAAATAATTTCTTTAACTATCATTAATATTATTCTAAAATTCAAAATCATGGTCTTAGCTCTATACCTTAAAATGACTGTAAGCTATCATATTTAGAAGATAATTAAAAATGCTTGTGCTATACAAAGATGAAATTTAAGGAAAAATATAGATATTTTATACTTTTCAACCTTAAGGAAATATGGTGCTTTGAATAATGGTCTGAATTATAAATATATTAGATAAGATTTTGTCAAGCGACAAAATCAGCTCAATGGTGAAATATTTCATAGATTTATGAGTATACCAGATGATTTCACATTTCATGATACTTAATTTGATCACTTTTCAATAAAAGTTAAAAATCATGTCCAAAGTAGAAAAGCTTTGTAAATTTTAGCCTTCTCATTTAACAGAACACATTTGATAAAAGCAGATTTCACCATTTGTTCAGTTATCATGCCTTATTAATAATTTTTATATATTCATATATTTAAGTGTATTTAGTTATATATCACAAATGCATTGCTTAATATTGCCAGTAATACTGATGAGTTACTATACTTGACATATTATGAATATTAAGTTCTCAAAATCCAAACACTGAATATCAGATGAAAAACGTTATAGTTGAAAAGTAAACTGTTCTTGTGCTGATATTTTAACAGCACCAGAAAAAAGTTTTTAAAGAAGCTTTGAAATTTCTCATTTTATTGTTTTGGTGGAGAGAGATAAACTTGATTTTTACTAAACTATTTTTCTGTAGTGTGGAAAGAGTTGTAGAATGTATAAGCAAAATTAAATACTGAACATTATTGAAAAAGTGATTAGACATCGCTGTACTGGCAATATTTTGATCACAAATGTGATCGTGAAGATATTCAGGAGAGAAGATGAGATTTTAGTAGGATATTTTAAATGTCATACTGAAATGAATTTCTTATTATTTTATTTTCCTTTCTCTTTCATTAACAGAGTGGGCTTTTTCATTTGAGGACAATGGTCTTTTTTGTATTCACCACAAGAAGTAGCATCTTTCTGTTTATTTTCTTACAAATATTGACAGCAGAAATGTTGTCATTTACAGAGTTACAAATGTAGTATGTATTTGCTTCTACCAACCTAGAAAGTGTTCATACATGGTAACTTATTTTTTTATTTATGATCTCATCAGATAGTACATTTTAAAATAATACTCCAGGTAGCTGGATCATACCAGTAAATAAATAAATTCATCTGTGTGTGTGTTTGTGTGTACATTTAGTTGGACTGAGTTGGTGGAAGAGGGAGGGGAAGTTAGTTTTCCATAATAAGTAAGTACCACTTTATCTCATTTGAAATCCCAAGGCCCTGTGAGAAACTGGACTAGGAAGAGGGCTTGAGGAGTATAATAAGGGTTTAGATTTTTGGAAATTCAGCTATTTTTTCTAATGGTTCAAGACCGATATAGTACATTATGAAAGTATTAAAAACTATGTATATGAGATCGAATTGACAATGGCAACTCGAAATATTAGATAGGAACTTTAGTGGGCAGTGAGTTTATGCTCATGAGGGAAGAGTAACTTAGGAAAGGAAGGGTGAGAATGATTGCACAACTCGAAGAATGTAGTCAGTGTGGTTAAAATGTACATGTAGAGGCTGTTGGTAAGTGTTTGCTGTACATAAACTCAACTAAAACAACAAAATAAAATTTAGAAGGCAAAAAAAGGTTTCACTTCTAAATGTGTATATAATTGTATGAAGGTACATCCTTTAGATTTATAAATAGTGTTGGTTTAAAATCCATGTAATAATAATTTAAAATGATTCTCATTTTATAATTTTCTAATGACTTATAAGGAATGTATTCTAGTATGATAATGATAGTAAAATTTTAGCTTTTAGATATTAATAGTAAAAGTTTTAGCTTTTACTTTTTGAAATTATATATATGTATATATAACATCACTTTCTGGTTCAAAATATAATACATTTTTATTTGAGAAACTTGGTAAGCTCAGCAAATAAAAATAAAACCACTGTAATTCTGCCATTAAGATATAAGCATTCATACATAGAAGTTTCAAACAAATTTGGGTTAATTCTGTGCATTATATCTTGGAGCCTGCTTTTTCACTTAGTAACGTAGTATGAACTTTTTTCTCCCTTTAACAATTCCTCTTAAAAATGATAGCTATTTAGTATTCCACTTAATTCTCTATTATATGATATCTTGTTTGTTTCTAATTTTGTATTATTATAAATGATGCTATGGAAATATAAATCTTGAATATAAATATAAATCTTGCATATTTTTGTTAGGGCAAAAATGTTTTGTCAGGATAACTTTCCAAAAATAAAATTACGATATAAAAGGAAAAGAAATATTTTATGATTTTTTTGATATCTGTTGCCAAATTTTCCTAAAAACAAAAATGCTTTTATCCATTAAACTCCAATCATTAAGAAAAATGTGTTAAATTCTAACCCCAGGCCATACACAGTGCTAGGCAATGGGAATACAACCGTGAACAAGATATGTGTGGTCCTTACCCTCATGACATTTATTAATTTTATCTTATCCTTTGTATCCAGGAAAGCATAAACAAGTTGCCTTCCTGGATGTAGTATTTCTCTCCATATTCAGCCCTGTCTCTGCTGGCCTAGTCAGTTTGGTTTGCTCTAGTGTTGTAGAGGTTGGGAAAATACGTTTCTGTATGTCACCCCCAGGGAAGAAACCCTAGGAAGTCACAAAGCAGCATTACAATCTCGATCTCCTTCTTTTCTACCTTTGGTCACTTTTTGCTGTTGGTGAGAGTTTACTTAGGCTTATACTTCTCATACAAAATCCTGACATTACTGATAAAAACTTACTGAGAACAAGGAAACTTTGTATAGAATGTGAGCTGACCTTTCTAATATATTTATATCAATGTATTGATATTTTTCTGAAGTAGAAAATACTCACAATGTAAATTTGTTGTTTAAATTTTCACTCTTAAGCTGTTTTGAAGATTTAAAAAAAAAAAAATGTAAGCAATACATTTTCTCTCCATGCTGGAATGCTGCTGCTGCTTGTCTTTATTCTAGGGCATAATCACGCAAGGGCCAGTAATGCACTTTGTGAAGAAATCAGCTGGCGCTTGAGTGTATGCCGCCTGAGTTCTATGAGAGCCCTTGCAGTGTCAGCATTCCTGTATAGTCATTTGTGTGTGTGTGTGTGTGTGTGTGTTCTTCCACAATTTAACCATTTACTTCTTTAGAGGATTACTTTTTTAATTCTCTCAATATCCTTTAATTAATCTATCCCTTTGGTTAGCTTTTTGGTAGAGTGTTCAATAAATCATGTAGCTTCAATACTTTTAAAAGGCAGGAAAGGCTCATGGATTCTTATTGACTATCATATTTTATTTCACTTCAGGGTTTGTGTTGATTTAGGATTGCAGTGTTTCCCCATGTTATTTTGTTTTAAAATTTTCTCACTATATTTTTAGTTATTAAGTTTGTAAATATTGTAAATATCCATTTTATAGGTCTGGTTAAGGGGAATAAGGAACTGAGGAATAGTTGGGTGTCCTCTTAGAAACATTTTTAAATTTTCTGTAAATTATTATTTTTTTCTTTTTAGCTTGTATCTTATACACCTCTACCACAACCTTGTTATTCCAGAAGCATTGCATGACAGGAATGTCCTAAAGATGATAATGCAGTATATAGTAGGAAGTGACATTAAAAATGCAAAGTAAATTATGATACACAATTAAAATTCTTCATTTGTATGAAGCTTAGATTGTTACAGATATTATCAGATCTTTCATGCTTAAAATAAATGAATTAATGTAAGTTATGATGAGACACATAGTACTTTACCTTCCTAATAATGATTTTCTTTATTAAATTACCCAAAATAATATGTTTATGTAGCCAAATATAATGTATAATAAACTCATGGGTGAAGATAAGGTTTAACTTGCCATAGGCTTTAGAAGGTTGATTTCAGAAATCTGTGGGTTGGTTGAGACAATTTTAGAAGACAGAAAAATGTTTGTCTTAAAGGATTTTATTTTACAGTGGTATTTTAAACAAATCCTTTATTTTATGAATACATAATATTTATTTGCAAAAATCTTCAGTTATTCTAAATATTTTTCGTCTAAAACAGGTAGAATGGGTGAGAGGTCAGGAGAACTAAAATCTCTTTCAAAATAAGCAGGCTTATCATTTCTGTCCCCCAGTATGCCTAGTTAATGCCTAGTTAATAGCTGATATGCTTTTTTTTTTTCCATTTTGAAGAATCACACTTAATTAGAGGTCTAATTTTTGAGACAATCTCTCTCCACTCATTAGCATTCACATAACAACTACACCAAGTGTATTTTGCTAATCTCTGAATGTCATCCATCCCTTTCCCCATTTGCTGAAGAATTATCCAACCTATAGTTTCCCAGATATCAGTAACAACCTCAACCTCTGGACGTTTCTGCCTTCCTTTGCTAATGTCTCCACACAAAAAAGGAAGACAGCTTATATTTGAGACTCCCTTGGTTTTTGATTTGTGTAATTGAATGATAGTGTTTAACACTTTCCTTTGAATTTTGGATTAGTGTCTTAAGGAGTGTCTGTCTGACGGGCAATAGTCCTTTTGGTACCCATTATGTGTTTCCGTATAGCAGTGGTAAAGTGGGAGGCCTTTAGCTGTTCATCATTCTTTGAATTAGGCAAGAAAGATACTCATGAGAAATGCCAGAGATGAGATGGAATGTAGGTGAGAGATGTTGTTGTTATTTGCCGTCGAGTCGGCCCCGACTCATAGTGAGCCCTCCTTGGGTTTCCGAGGCAGTATCACTACAGAAGTAGGATTGCCCAACCTTCCTTCCGAGGAGTGGCTGGTGGGTTTGAACCGCCAGCCTTCTGGTTAGCAGTCAAGTGCTTTAGCCACTATGCTACCAGAGCTCCCGTAGGTGAGAGAAGCAGAGGTAAATGTCTTGAAATTCTTCCCCAATCTCAGGGACTTGTATCTGATTTTGCTCATGATTTAACTGTTGGCATTTCTTAATGAAGACATACATATTTTAGGTGTGGTTGTCTCTTTTGGAAATTGTTCAAAAGTGAAAACAAAACAAAGCAAAAAGTCAGCAGAGAAACAAAACTTGATTTTAGTCTGAGAATTTGAAATGGAATAATTTACTCCAAATAGCTCTATTTTCCTGCCTTTATGCTGTCTTGCTTTTTGGATTATTGTGAACAAGTAAAATAGCCTTTCTTTTTTAATATCTCTCTTTCCTTATCTACCAAATGAGTATAATAGCAACTACCTCCTAGGATTTTAAGGAATATCATAAACTTGAAAGTTATGGAAAAAATATAAAGAATTATATAAGAAATGAGATACTGTGATTAATAGATATGATTAGCAATAAACAGTGTTTTCCTATATGGTACAAAATAAATGTCTGAAGATGGTGTTTAAATATTAGAACCTGGTATAGATTCCCAAAGTGTGAACTAAATAATCAATTCAGTGCATTATAGCATACTTCTATCTTGCTGTGTTTATTCTTTTAAGAAATCGTAAAGTCAACTTGGCTAATATTTTGTGGACTTTTGTGAGATTTAATTATTTTGGAAAAGTCACAATTACTTGCACAGATGATTTTTTTACTAATACTAGTATAAAGGAGCCCTGGTGGCACATTGGTTAGGCACTCGTCTGCTAACCAAAAGTTCCGCAGTTTGAACCCACCAGCCCTTCGCAGTAGAAAGATGTGTGCTTCCATAACAACTGGAAACCCTACGAAGCAGTTCTACTCTGTCCTACATAGGGTTAGTAATGATTTGGAATTGACTCCACGGCAGTGGAGGTATAATAAATAGTCAAATTTTTGGAGTGTGGTTATTTTTATGCGATGTGAAGGGTAAAACCTGAAATTTTTTGACTCTCAGATATGTTTACAATCATTCAGAGTATACAAGCACACATATGTTCTTTTACAATCAGTCTTAATTCCTTTATGCTGAATACATTTTAAAAATCTGATTGAATGTTTTCTAACACTTTACATTCTTTTTATGTATTGTAGCATTTTGACAAAATTAATGTATTCATTACATTGAAGTATTTAATTTAGATAAATATTGTTATGGAAAAGTTGTACTTAAGGGATAGTTGTATGTGTTTGTTTTACTTTTGGTCTTTTAGTTCCAGCGTGTTGTCCTTTTGGTTTTGTTTTATTGCTTTTTTCTTTAATTTTGCTTACCAGAGCCAAAGCCTTAGTAGAAGAACAACGCCTTTTGTTCCTAGGGTTCAGGTAAAGGCCTTGTCTGCCTGATAGAAACTACAGTTGTGTTTTTACCCTTATTTGTATGTTTTTGGAAAATGCGTAGTAGGAAAACATTTTTTTGGTATGTGCTCCAAACCATATTATTGACTTTCAAATCATTATAAGAGCCAGCTTGTAAAATTCTGCATGAGGATTAAAATACTGAATAAAAATTTAAAGAGACAAATTTTGTTAGTGACTTTATGTGATGAAATGAACACTCAAACTCATGGGTTTCACAGTGACATTTAATGTAGATATGTGGATTCCACTTCCTTATGTCATGTTTACAGAAATAGCTATTCCATGCTGCTGATATTTTCCTTTCTTATATGACGTTTTCTGTCTCTTTAAATCATTCATTATATCACTTACCATTTACATTCTCTTGCATTTTCCAAGCAACAACTCCTTGAGGAGACTGGCAAATATATTTGTACCTTATCTAAAATATGAATTTTGTGTATATTATATACAAGATTCAACTTCTGTAAAGTATATTACTTTGAAAGAACAAAATAGCAATCCAAATAAAATGTATTGGGTTTATTCTGTTTCCATGTTGTCACGGTAATTCCATTTAACTTTACTGTAATACTTGGGTACAAGTTGTTTGCCTCTTTTCATTATGAAACCCCTATATGGTTAAGTAATATAAATATAGCTCCCAATGTAAATACAGTTGTTTTAAGAAAAAGTAGTACTATGCTTTCCTTGCTTTGCTGCATGGGTTTCTTTTTTTCTATTTTGTTGATTTTGATAATGCTAATTTTGTTTAAATTTTAAAAATTAAATTTCTTCTGCATAATATTATACAGCATAAAACACTTACCTCTACTATTTATGTTTTGCTTAGGAAAATTGAAAATGATTACATGGTAAAGTTGAAATGATAATTATATTAAAACAACTAAAATGATATCAAGATGTTAATATTAAGAAAATTGAGATATAACAAAAAGTATGCCGAGTCTCGGACTGTGAAGATGCATTTATCATATTTTGGGGAATCAGCAGATATATTTTAATAATTCATTTAAAAAGCGCAAATAAGAATTTTAGAAATGTGATAAAATAACAAATAATAGAATTCATTTTTGTTAATGTGAAATGGATATCTATCAAAAACTTCAATGTAAGTCCTCTATAATGGAATAAAAATCAGAGCTATTGATCAAATGCTCAGTATAAGACAACTTATTTTTAAAAATATCATTTTGATCAGTAAAATTAAAATGTACCCATTTCCTACCTGAGATATTTTTATAACTGCATATTTGTGAAGTATAATTTAATATTCTGTCAAGTATAAAGGCCATAAGCCTAATAATCTGTTTTTATAAGAAACAGATCATATTAATAAGTCATATTTTTGGTTTCCATGGCATAAGAAAATCTGAAATGAATACTTGAGACATTTATCTCCAGTGTTCAGTTCTAATGGTTTTAAGGGAGCAGAAGAGTGTTGCTTATGTAGCTCATGAATATTTAGTCTCCATCCCTCAAAAGGTTTTTACAGAGGAAATAATTTTCTACAGTAATTATGAACTTTATTCTGATAATGAAAGTGATTATTATTTATATGCTTCTTAAATGTAAAGTTTATTGAAATAATTTTTTTTTAGCCTTTTGTAATCTTTTCCATTTATGGTACTTAGTGTCCCAATTCTCAGAGAAGTTTATTTAATATCATGGAAGAAGTAAAGTCCTAAACTCTTTTATTACTTTAAAAATAGAGACTGTCATACGATCTTGTTTTGGTCACACATATTCAAGGAACCGTAGAGCTCCCTAACATGTCTATTTCATCTCACATAAAATGAGACACCCCTCATTTCTGTGTTTTCCCCTCATGCTTTTTGCCAGAAAAATAGTTTAGTCTTTCATTTTTCTCTTATACTAATCTAGATCTATGTTCTAACATGTTAGACAAGCAAACACATGAAGTGTTTCTTTCAAATAATAAGAAATTTGTTTTTCTTTCACAAGGTACTTATCCCTTAGTCCTAAAGCAGTGGTTCTCAACCTTTAGTGCCCGAGAGAATCATCTGGAGGAGCTGTTAAAATGCAATCCATTCTGATTCAGTAGGTGAAGGTGGACCCTGAGAATCTGTCGTTTTTTGTTAACTAAGCCAGGTGGTACTGATGTAGGGGTTTGTGAACCTCGTTTTGAAAAACATCTGTCTCGGGTCTCTTTGTTCTTAGCAGATGTATTAGAAATTTTTTTTTAGTTAACGCAATACCTGTGCTGAGCATTAGAACTTAAGGGAACATAAAGATTAGTAATTATGATTTTTAAAGTTTGGATATTTTTTCACTATTATTCCGATAAAAGGGCTAACTCCATTTGGCAAAAAAGAAAGAAAGGAAAAAGAAATGGATATAAATAATTTTATGTAGACATCGGTCTTTTCTGAGCCATGTCCTCCTCTTCAGACTCAAAAACCTCCTTTTCTAGGATATGCAGTGAGGGACTCAGCAAAGCCATGTTGGACTTGGAACTGAGCTACCAATGTTTAATGGCTAGCCGAGATTGTTTCTCACTGTCATTCCTAAATTCCAAATTTTCAACTCAACTTCAGATTCAGGGTAGTGATCACAAGTGTACTAAGCCCTGAACCACATTATCACAGATCTCAAAATAGTAGAATTAACTGGCTAAGTGTGAAAGTAGAGACAAGAGTGTGTGAGGAGTGGGGCCACTGTTACAGGAATTCAGCAGCTGCCTGCTAACTATGGCACAGGGAAATGATTTACATTTTCTCCTATCACATTTCAAAATGCGCTCTATTGTTCTAAGCATTTGATACTTTGCTTCACCAAAAAAAAAACAAACAAACAAACAAACAAAACTTTATGCCTATATAAGAAAAATTTATACAAGATACATTTATTTTAAATTTAAGTATAGAGTGCAGGAGTCTATTGACTAAAGCTACTAGGAATGACCCCTTCCTTATAATCTTTGAAATGTCTTTTGCTATGGAATAATAAAACATTTGCTTAAAAATTCCCTATGTATGCTATGTAAATTTGGATCTGCTCATTCATTTTGAGTACTTATTCTAAACTCAGTAATCAAGATGAACAGCAGTGATTCTCATATAAAGAAAAATATAGAGCATTCATTGCATATAATGCCCTTAGTTATGATTTTATATTCATTTATTATTATGTGCATGTTAACAAGCAATCAAATTAGGATAAACAAAAAGCCCAAGAGACTGATCAATCAAACCAAACTATCTGAATTGACTCTTCTATTCATTGAAGTTATTATAGCATATCCTTTTATTTTAACTAACCACAATTTACTAAGTGAAATTTAAATTCTGTGCTAATATTAGTGTAAAACATTGGGAAAGAGTTTGGAAATGTAAACATTATCATATAACAGTAAATATTTTAGTTGATAAATTAACATTTTTGCTTTTCAGATAAAACTGTGGTTTGACAAGGTTGGTCACCAATTAATAGTTACAATTTTGGGAGCAAAAGATCTCCCTTCCAGGGAAGATGGGAGGCCAAGGAATCCTTACGTTAAAATTTACTTTCTTCCAGACAGAAGGTAAGGATATGAAGCAAAAATAAATATTCTTGGAAATATGTGGGGAAATGCTAATACTGGTGGCTATTTCAAATCTGTCTTATTTATATTTCTATAGCATGATAGTCAAATACTTTTGAAGTTTTATATAAACACAAAATCTTTTAAGATTCAAAATATGTGACAGTAAGTAGTTTAATGATTGTTGTGTTTGATGTTATGTTCCTTGTTTAAACATATCAAATGTTTATTGTATATATTGTTTTATATGTATGCATCTGTGGATTATTATTTGAAAAATGTGAATAATTATCAAAATAATTTGTTATGTGCCATTGTTATGTGCCATTGAGTCGGACCCGACTCATAGCAACCCCTGCTTGGGTTTCCAAGGCAATATCACTACAGAAGTAGATTGTCCTATCTTCCTTCCGAGGAGTGGCTGGTGGGTTTGAACCGCCAGCCTTCTGATAAGCAGTCAAGTGCCTTAGGCACTGTGCTACCAGAGCTCCTATGCCCTTTTAAATCAAATACATTTTAACAAAAACTACAGAAGCAAAAAACTAGAAATAATACTAAAAGGGACTCATCATATTCCACTGCACTTTTTCCCTCATCTTACCAAGATGTTATTCTGTATATTCTATAAAAGTAGCACATGTGCTTTGTTTTCTATCACTCCATATCACCAAGGAAACTTTTATACTGGACTCTAAACCAACTTCTTCAACTATCATTTGTTTTATGTCCATTCTAATCAATATAAAGGACATTGTTCTGTCCTGAAGTAAATAGAGAAATTAGATTGGAGAAAAAATATAACAAAAGTTCTCTAACTACTCTTTATTTCAAACACATAAAAAATAAGGGACTATTCTGATGGCATAGTGGTTAAAGCATTTCACTGCCAACCAAAAGGTCAGGGTTCAAACCCACCAGCTGCTCCCACAGGAGAAAGATGAGGCATCTGCTTCTGTAAAGAGTTATAGTCTTGGAAACCCAATGGGGCAGTTCTACTCTGTCCTGTAGGGTCGGTCTGAATTGCAATCGACTTGATGGCAGTGGGGATTTTTTTAATTATTTATAGGTGTCATGAAAAATAAGGACGTAATGGCACCAATTACCCTTTTCCTAGCTGTTCTTTATCCCTGACTTCCTGGAGGGTGTTCTCAAGGTCTGGCCGTTTTTTTCTTAAGTCCTAAGTGACTGGCCACAGATGTGATCTTAAATCATATTTGACTACTTATGGATCTTCATTCTCAGGTCCTTAGTTCAAATAAAAAGTCATAAGCATTGAGTGCTAGAGTATCATCTGAACAGTAATACAGAAAAGAAAAGAATGAATGGAAGGAAATAGACAGTAGTAGCAAAGACCTTACATTTTATTTGGATGCATATTTTGAAGTGAATTCCTCAAGATGTGTCAAGGTGTCACAGTATCTAGGCGTTAGAAACTGTTTGCTATAAAATTTTATCTTAGAAACTTTGCTTGAAAAAAGTTGTTCTCTAGCAACTTAAGTTGTCTTTTGCAGAAGGACACACTTGGAACTGTAAGAGAGAAAGGGGATGTTCTGTAACTGTTGTTAGTTGCCATTCAGTTGATTCTGTTAAGTTTAGCCTAAACTTCCATTGGATGACAGATGTCACAGCCAAAGTACCCAACCATCTTAGTCAGTTAAGTCACATGTCTTCTTAGAGCACGTATGGCTTTTTAGTCTTAGCATCCTTGGAAAGCGTGGTAGAAATCTGCAGAAAATGCTGCATTCCCATATATGTTTCTATGCACACACATAACTAAATTTTAGTTCGATCACTCAAACCTTTGAAGAGAAATAATTATTTTTAAAAGAAATGATAAAAGTTTCCAAAATCACTGAATTTCTTTATGAACTAGATATTATTGTGTAGTTTTATATTCTTTTACCTAATCCCATCCCTGCTTTCTGAGCACATATTATGGGACCAAATGAAAGTGAGGCTCCCACTAACTATTCCTTTACATTCCACATGTCTTATTTTTACCTTTTTTTCAAAATAAAGTACGTGAGAATTACTTGCATATTTATTCTTAGTTTATTTCTCAACTGAGTTTCCTTGTTTAATATCAGGAATTTGAAGAATATTTAGGCGAATTATGTAGCTTACTTTGTTGATGGGGTTGTGCCAGTGTTTTGTTTTTAACAGAGAAAAGTATTCTTTGGTTAGCTCAAGTCATCATCTCAAAATATGGTGCTGAGACAAATTTTGCATACAAATAAAGGGTTATTTGTGCTGTGCTTTTGATATGAATTATTCCATGTTTCTGGACAAGTTTTCTGGAACAAAAACTACATGAACAGTTAAACATGAGAAAATATTTGATAGCTTTTTATCGGTAAGAATTCCCAGAGAGGAAAGTGAGACTACATAGAAGAGATCAAGTTTAGCCTGTCAGTTAAGCAATTCAAAAAATTATTACTTTGTACTCTAAAAAAAACCTGAGCATATTGTGTATTCTTTTTTATATCTTGAAGTAAATTTGGTTACTAGTCAAAATATATTTCTTTTTGTTTTGTTTTGATTAAAAGCATCAACTTCACATTCTTTTATGAAGTTAAATTAAATAGAGACCTAGATTTTGAGTGAGCAGATCAAATGTACAGGTAATATACAAAATTAAATATATGTGTTCTGGAAATAGATGAAAGCTTTGGATTACTCAAGTCAAACATTTTATGATAAACATTAAACCCTAACTCTAGTAGGAGCAACAGTGTCATAGTGCCCTGATTCAGACCCCTACCTCTTCCTTAGTTTTCTCTCCTTCCTAAACCATCCTGTGCTGAGAGAATTTATGAGTGAACAGTGGTCCAATTAGAGTTCATTGTCTGTGTGCTTCTTACTTCAAACAAGGCCCCCCTAGCCAAGAGTCTGCAGTGATACCCAGTAGACTTCATCAATCTAGTTTTGCCACTAAGGGGCAGATGGCTTAAATTTTCCTTCTTAGATGATTACATTTATTCCATTTAGCCATTGATCCTCCCTCATAAGTTAGTGACCTTCAAAACAGAATGGATGGAGCCTAGAGGATGTTTGGGCAATGCATAAGGATTCAGTAAGGGATATTTTATTTATCTCATTTTTAATTTGTTTTTGTATATTTCCCTGCGTACATGATATATTAATACTTAGTATAGTAATACATGCATATTCAGGAATATTCAGTGATAAAAATGTGCAATTAAAATATGTTTCCAACCCACATTATAGTGGCTATCTCACACAGGAGTGATTTTACAGTGTTTTTAAAGGTATGATATATGTTAAAAATACAGGTCTATTTCTTGTGTGTCATAAAGTAACTTGATAAAATGTGAATCATAATTGCTTGTTAGCTAAATTATAGAGATATGAAATTGTGACCATCACAATTTACTGGACCGTTTGTAGAATACAATTTCTGTAATTTAACTGTATAGTGTATGCAGTATTACTGTCTAATCACCATTTTAACTATTTGAAATAGAGCAATATTGGAAATGAATAAATTTTAAAAATTTAGAGTTAATATTCCCCCTGTCAGATTTTATTTAGATGTTGAGAAAGATTTTAGTTTTCAATGATTTATAAGGAGTAATTTCAGACTTGCTCATATATTGCTACTATGAAGACACTTACAAATGATAATATAATTATATGCCTTATAAATTTTAATACTTATTTTAAAGGTTATAATTCTTGTAATTTTATGGAAAATTTCTAAAACTTTGACTTCTCTCCTGAGAAATTTTAAGTAAATAAAGTTTAGTATAAAACTTAAAGATTGATATATAAGTTCATACATTGCTTTAATTTTTTTTTCATAGTGATAAAAACAAGAGAAGAACTAAAACAGTAAAGAAAATGTTGGAACCCAAATGGAACCAAACATTCATTTATTCTCCAGTCCATCGAAGAGAGTTTCGAGAACGAATGCTAGAGATTACCCTTTGGGATCAAGCTCGAGTTCGAGAGGAAGAAAGTGAATTCTTAGGAGAGGTATCTCGAATTATTTTCAGGCTTAGATTATGCATGCCATCCTGAATACTTTTGTTTATATGACTAGCAGTAAAATTTTATATTTTAAGTATCTGAAAAATAAGCATACTTATTTTAATGGGAAGAATTTAGCTACTGCTTTAAAGCAAAACTTATTGATGCCATACAAAACATAGAAATCTCAATATTGAATATTAAAAATAACTTTATATATCACAAATATAAATTTATATTGTTTATATTGTTGTGTACAATATTGTATTTTTACATTTATAATATTTGTTGTATGTTAGTTTACTGAACCAAAAGAAAACAAACCAAACTCACTGCCGTTGAGTCAATTCTGACTCTTAGCAACTTTGTAGGGCAGAGCAGAACTGCCCCATAGGGTTTCTGAGACTATAAATCTTTACAGAAGCAGATTTTCAAATGTTTCTCCTGTGGTGCAGCTAGTAGGTTTGAACTGTTGTCCTTTTGTTAGCAGTTGAGTGCTTTAACCACTCTGCCCCCAGAGCTCTTTACTGAACCAAAACTGGACCACTTTTAGTTTAAACATTTATTCATGGACTATTTTTATTTTTTGTTATTGTTCTTGAAAATACACAGTAGAATATATACCAGTTCAACAATTTCTACATATACAATTCAGTAACGTTGATTATATTCTTCAATTTGTACAACCATTCTCATCCTCCTTTTCCTTATCTCTCCTCCCTCTTTAATATAAACTCACTCCTCCCTTAGTGTGTCCTATCTAATCTTTCAAGGTGAGATATTATTGTCAACTTTATCCCATATAAACCAAACTCACTGTTATTGAAATGTTCCCAACTCACAGTGACCCCCATTGGGTTTCCGAGGTGGTAAATCTTTACAGAAGTAGATAGCCAAGTCTTCCTTCCACAGAGTGGCTGGTGGGTTTCAACCAGCAATCTTCTGGTTAGCAGTCAAATGCCTTAGGCGCTATGCCACCAGAGCTCCGTTTTATCTCATATAGATAGTTCAAAGAGTTTAAAGCGCAAGGCAGACAATCTTTACTAATTGAGCTAATAAGCTATTGTTTGACTTAAAGAAGACTTCAGGGGTTAATTTTGGTTTAAGATTTAAAGATTATCTCAGGGCAATAGTTTTGGGAGTCCAGCCAGTCTCAGTGGCTCCAGAGAGGCTGGACGCCATGAGAATTTGAAATGCTGTTCAGAATTTTTTCCCTTTTGAGCAGGATTTTTCTGTCTTTGATCAAAATATTCACTAATAGTAACCAGTCATCATCCAATTTATTCAAGGATTATTTTTTAAGCCCTAAAATGGGCCAAATACAGGATTGAGGCTCCAAAGGTGAATAAGACATATTACTTCCTTCAAGGAATTTTCTGTCTACTGGGGATTTGGACAAGTAGATAGATGATTATAATATATCGTAGTAAATGCTATAATGGTAAAATGTAAGAGGAATGCATACTGTGCATGCAGGGGAGAGGAGGTGGTCCAGGCAAGGCTCCATAAAGAAAGTGGAAATGCTAAATAAAGGGGAATGGAATTCTTGCAGAGAGAGTAGCAGTACATCCAATGAGAAGGAATCTTGAAGTGGTAAGAAATGAGACTTGAGGGTTAAATTGAGTGCAGTTCACGTCCGTTAACATATCATGTCAAGAAGTTTGTACTTTATCCTGTGGATAGTGGGAACTAATGATGTGTTTGAAGAAGAAAGTAGCTTGATTGCATTTGTACTTGATAAAAATATTTCCATTATAATGTGGAGAATGAATTGGAGAGAAGCAACTGTTAGCAAAAGTTACTTGCTTTCAACCGTTTTCAGTGTGGTTGGTTTTCCTGAATAAATTAAATGGTAATCTCAAGGGAAAAACAACAAGCTGTAAAAATGATGAACTGAATATTTAAGGAAATCAAGAGTGAAAAGCTTAGAGCCTATAACCAGTAGGGAAGAAGAGTAATACAGTTGTTAGGAGCAGAGATTCTGGAACCAGTTGTGTCGGTCTGTATTGCTAATACTAGTACTTTCTAATCGTCTGTCCTTGACTGAGTTATTTAACTTGTCTGTGCTTCCATTTCCTCTTAACCAACTAGGAATGATAATAGTATGTGCTTGAATAATTTCTTTAGAAAAATCAGCACAAGGCCAGTTCCTGTGAGGTAGAGGTTAAAGATGTCCCAGATGTCCACCTTTTCCAAGCTGCCTTGCCACTCCATCACCTTTAACATCAACTCCTCCTCCTCCCCTCAGCAATTTTCCTCGTCTTACAAAAACCAAACCAAACTCATTGCTGTTGAGTTGGACCCAACTCATACCAACACCTCTTTGGGTTTTTGAGGTAGTACCACTACGGAAGTAGATTGCCCAGTTTTCCTTCTGAGGAGTGGCTGGTGGGTTTGAACTGCCAGCCTTCTGGTCATAGGGTTCCATATTTTACTGTAACAGTCCGCAGAACTCACAAACTCCCAAGGAAACAGCTCATGGGATGGTGGTAGAGGCTGGGAGGCTGGGGGACTGCAAGTCCCACATCTGTGGGTACGTCTGGAGGACTCTCCCAATTCATGTGGTTGCAGGGGTTGGTGAACCCAAATTGGCAGGTCTGATGATGGCTGCTGTCTCAAGTCCAGGGGTGAGATGATGACAAACCAAACACAGAACCGGAGCAAGAGAGTAAACTTTCCCAGAACATTTCTATATATACCCACAAGGAAGCTAAGGGTAGTGACTTGAGTCACCCCATCCACTGAGGTGAGACTGAAGATATACATCCCACCCTAAACATGTACAGAGAATGTTGTTGTTGTTATGTGCTGTCGAGTCAAACCTGACTCATAGCGACCCCTCCTTGGGTTTTCGAGGCAGTATCACTACGGAAGTAGGATTGCCCAACCTTCCTTCCGAGGAGTGGCTGGTGGGTTTGAACCGCCAGCTGTCTGGTTAGCAGGCAAGTGTCTTAGCCACTATGCTACCAGAGCTCCCGTACAGAGAATAGGATTTACAAAACATCACAAATGGTGGTGACGTGAGTCATACCTTCCAGCAAGGCAGGACTCAAGATGCATTCCACCTTAAACAGGACTAAAAAAATAAAACCAAACTCACTGTGGTCGAATAGATCCTGACTCATAGTGACCCCTTCTTGGTTTTCTGAGGTGGTATCTCTACAGGAGTAGATTGGCCAGTCTTCCATCCGAGGAGTGACTGGTGTGTTTGAACCGCCAGCTTTCTGGTTAGCAGTCAGATGCCTTAGGCACTGTGCCACCAGAGCTCCCTAAACAGACATAGAGATTAGGATTTACAATATATCACAAAATGGAGGATGATGGCTGTTGTTGTTAGATGTCATCTCCGACTCATAGCAACTCTATCCACAGCAGACCAAACATTGCCTGATCCTGTGCCAGTTCCAGGATCCCTGCTATACTTGTGCCCACTGTTGCAGCCACTGTGTTGATCCATCTCGTTGAGGGCCTTCACCTCTTTCGTTGACCCTCCACCTTACCAAGCATGATATCTTTCTCCAGGGAATGGTTCCTTCTTATAGCATGACCAAAGTAGGTGACATGAAGTCTGGCCATTCTTGCTTCCAAGGAGCATTCTATTCTGGCTGCACTTCCTCCAGGACAGATTTGTTAGTTCTTTTAGTAGTCCGTGGTACTTTCGGCATTCTTCCCCAGCACCATAACTCAAAAGCATCAGCTCTTCTTTGGTCTTCCTTATTCATTGTCCAGCTCTCACATGCATATGAGGCGATTGAAAATACCATGGCTGTGTCAGGAGCACCTTTGTCCTCAAAGAGACATCTTTGCTCCTCAGCACTTGAAAGAGGTCTTTTGCAGCCTATTTGCCCACTGCTATATGTCATCTGATATCCTGACTGCTGCTTCCATTAGTGTTGGTTGTAGAACCAAGTAATATGAAGTCTTTGACAACTTCCATCTTTTCTCCATTTATCGTAATGCTGCTTATAGGTCCAGTTGTGAGGATTTTTGTTCTTTTTATTGAGATGTAATCCTCGGAAGGAAGGTTGGGCAATCCTACTTCCTTAGTGATACTGCCTCGGAAACCCAAGGAGGGGTCGCTATGAGTCGGGGCCGACTCGACGGCACATAACAACAACAACAACAACAACAAATCCATACTACAAACTGTAGTCTTCAATCTTCATCAGTAAGGGCTTCAAGTCATCCTCACTTTCAGCAAGTAAAGTTGTGTCATCAGGGTATCGCAGGTTGTTAATGATTCTTCCTTCAATCCTGATGCCACATTCTTCTTTATATAGTCCAGCTTCTCAGGTTATTTGCTAAGCATACAGATTGAATAAGTATGATGAAAGATACAACCTCAACACACATCTTTCCTGATTTTAAACCATTCAGTATCCCTTGCCCTGTTCAAATAACTGCTGCTTGGTCTATGTGTAAGTTCCTCATGAGCACAATTAAGTGTTTTGGAATTCCCCTTTGTTGCAGTCTTATCCATAATTTATGAGCAACTGCACAGTCAAATGCCTTTGCATAGTTGCTCAAATGCAGATAAACATTTCTAATGTTTTCTGCTTTTAACCAAGATACATCTGACATCAGCAGTGAAATCCCTTGTTTCACATCCTTTTCTGAATCCAACTTGAATCTGAGTGTTCTCTGGAGATGTACTGTCCAACCATTTTTTAATTATCTTCAGCAATATTTTGCTTCCATATGATATGAATGATATTGTTGGATGATCTCCACAATCTGTTTCATCACCTTTCTTTGGAATGGGTCTGATAATGGATCTCTTTCATTTGGTTGGCCATGTAGCTGTCTTCCACGTTTCTTAGCATAGACAACTGAAGATTTCCGACACTGCGTGCTTTTGTTGAAACATCCTGATTGGTATTCTGTCAATTCCTGGAGGCGTGTGTTTCACCAATGCTTCAATGCAACTTGGGCTTTTTCCTTCAGTGCTGCTAGTTCTTGATCACGTGTTACCTCCTGATAGAGTTGAACATTAGCCAATTCTTTTTGGTACAGTGACTCTGTATATTCTTTCCATCTTCTTTTAATGCTTCTTTCATCATTTAATATTTTGGTCATAGAATCCTTCAGCATTGCAATTTGAGGCTTGATTTTTTTTCTTCATTCTTTCAGCTTGGGAAATGCTGAGTTAATTCTTCCCTTTGGGTTTCTTAACTCCAAGTCTGCACATTTCCTTATAGTACTTTACTTTGTCTCTTGAACCACCCTTTGAGATCTGCTCAGCTCTTTTACTTCATCATTTCTTCCATTTACTTTAGCTATTCTATGTTCAAGCACAAGTTTCAGAGTCTCTTCTGACAGCCATTTATGTCTTTTCTTTCTTGCTTGCTTTTTAATGACCTTTTATATTCTTTATTATGAGGTTCTTGATGTCATCCCAAAACTCCTCTGGTCTATGACAATTAGTTCAATGTGTCAAATATATTCTACAGAAGGTCTCTAGATTCAGGTGGAATATACTTAGTGTTATACTTTGGCTCTCCTAGACTTGTTTTAATTTAATATGGCTCACCATATGACCTAGAAATTTCACTGGTAAGTATGCATTTCAAAGAACTGAAACCAGGAACACTAACAGGTAATTGAATGCCACTGCTCATTATGGCACTATTCACAATAGCTAAAAGGTAGGAAATAACCTTTTGTATCTGACTTAGAAAATACTTTCTAAATTAGAAAATGATTTAGAAATGTTGGTTATTATTATAGACCTTTTAACTATTATTTCTGTAATGGTAAATTTAACAGCCTCTAACATTAGGTGGTCAAAGGTTTATAAAATTAATGTCTTAGATATTTAAAATAATAAAATCAGTTAGAAATTATAAATATTTTTATTTATTTATTGCCTAAATATGTTGACAATTTTACATGTAATTGTTATCAATTTTGAAATAACAGCTATGTTACATTGGGAGCTCTGGTGGCATACATAGTTTCTAAGGTATTTGATTGCTAACCAGAAGGCTGGCAGTTCAAACCCACCAGCCACTCCTTGGAAGGAAGATTGGGCAATCTACTTCCGTAGAGATACCGCCTTGGAAACCCAAGGCAGGGTTGCTGAGTCAGATCCGACTCGACAGCAGTGGGGGGGTTACTGTTATATTATCATTATTGTAAGAGTAATGAGACCATTTAAAAAAATTTGTATATTGTTGGTATAATAGTCGTTTGTCTCTTGGTTTTGTAGATTTTAATTGAATTAGAAACAGCATTATTAGACGATGAACCACATTGGTACAAACTTCAGACCCATGATGTCTCTTCATTGCCACTTCCCCACCCTTCTCCATATATGCCACGTCGACAACTTCACGGAGAGAGCCCAACGAGAAGATTGCAAAGTAAGTTTTCAGTAATGATTATCATATCTTTATTGAATTTTTTCTAACCCTGCATGATAAATAGGATCAAGAATTTGAGAAGCCTTTATAGGTATTGCATGTATTCTGTTAGCATTTTCATGGCTATTGTGGAAGCTTTTAAATTGCTCAGTACCCTAAAATGATGTTATTCCTATAGCCTTCATTCATTCTCACAGTATCGAAGTGTTTTATAGCTGTATTTTGGATGCTTTGACCTCAAATGAAGAGTTATGTTTTAATCTTTCCTCTTAAAATCTGAAATATAGAAATGAAGTAGCTAATACAGTAGAGTGTTGTCATATAGGCCTGAGATGATTATTTACACCATTATTATACCAAGTGTTTTATGAATATGTAAGACAGCAAGTATAGCATACAGATTGAAATCATTGAGCTTTGGTTTTAAACTGATCTGAATGTAAATTTTGATTCTCTCTTCAGTGCTGTATGGCTTGAGAAACATCATCTCTTTATGCCTCACTTTCCTCATTTATAAAATGGAAATAATAATAATACCCTTAATAAGGGTGGTTTTTAAAGTATTTTATTAATATTGATATTTTATTGTTCTTATTCTTGTTATTATCATCTTTTCATTTACAATCCAAATTATAAAATACAATCCAAATTATAAAATAGTTTCTTAAAGAAACTCTGAGAAATATTTTTCAGATTGTAAATTGGCATTGTTGCCTTTTTGCCCCCACAACCCAGGCTCCCCTCCCCCTCTGCCCACCGATGAATCTATTATTGGAAGGAGAGGTGGACACTGGCTGCTTTGAATGATACTCATGGCATAGTTTCATCCTCATGAAGTTAGCATGTTCTAGATTCAGCAACATTTTTGTACTGAAGGACTGATTGTCTTTAACAAAATTTCAGCAGTATAAATTTATAAGCGTGAATTCACCAGACATAGGAAGTATACCTGGCAAGATAACAAATAACTAATTTTTTATATTAATCGCACCCATTTTGCTGAATAGGGACTAATTTATTTTTCAGAAGGGTGCTTGACTAGTATAAAATTAAGGTAGAGGATTGTTCCTATGAGATACTTAGTTATTCATAGGAAAGCCTAGAAAATGTCTTCACTCTTTTATAAAATACTCTATGTACCGAATGGAATTTATTTTCCCTAGATACGGTCTCTTTCTCTTGGATGACATTAATTGAACACTTTTTCTACAACATCTACATTTTTTAGCCTCGCACAGAGTAAACACTCACCCCCTCCTGTTTGCAAATGCCATACAACATTTTTTGTTGTAATAATTATGTCATTACACTGAATTTTATTCTGGCTTAATTTAAAGTGTCTGCTCTTTCTGGCTACTGTACATTCTCTTTAAATTGCGATGTATGATGATAGCTATATGAAAGCTACAGGAAGGCTATAAGAAGACTACTAATATAATTCTTTATGTACTAATTCTTACAGCTTCATGTTTATAGGCTAACTAGTCAGAGCCCTGGTTGTGCAGAGATTAAGTGCTTGGCTGCTAACCAAAAGCTGGGCTCTACTGTAGAAAGGTGAGGCAGTCTGCTTCCATAAAGATTTACATCCCTGGAAAGTCTGTAGGGAAGTTCTATTCTATCCTAAAGGGTCACAATAAGTTGGAATTCAACTTGATGGCAATGGGTTAGTGCTAGCCAGCATCCTGCTTTTTTATAGTATTGGGCATCTCTCTCCACTTATTCTAATTGTTATTTCAATAAGGGGTAGATGTGAGGATCCTCACTCCCCAGAACTCTCAAATCTATCTGTAGTTTTCATTATTTTTTTTTCCCTAGCTAATTAGGGGCAGCCAAAATGAACAACTATGAGAATAGAGTAGTTCCTAATTAGCTATGTCATAGATTCTCAAACAATGAATTTAATGTAATCAATTTTAAAGCTGTTTATATTTTTCATCCCAAAATTGGCTCTTTTGCTACTTACTCATTAATAGTACTAAATGTACCCTGGGTAATAAAATGGTTTCATGCTCTACCATTTCAGTCTTGTCACTGACTACCAACTGACCTCTAATAAAATTGTCAATATTTGAACATGAGGAGCTCTGGTGGCATAGTGCCTAAGGCATTTGACTGCTAATCAGAAGGCTGGCAGTTCAAACCCACCAGCCACTCCTCAAAAGGAAGGTTGGGCAATCTACTTCCATAGTGATACCACCTCGGAAACCTAAGGAGGGGTGACTATGAGTTGGTTTTAAGTCAACAGCAGTGCATTGTGTTGTGTTGTTGTATTTGAACATGTGGCTAAAATTAGTGTTTTACACATAAGATGTTATCATAATTTGCTAGCAATATATATGTCTTAAGATAAGTAAAAATGAGTGTATGCATAAAAGAAAGAAAGAAAAACTAGTGACTAACATTTCAGAATAGAAAGAAAGCCAGAGAACATTGGTTAAGGATATATTGCTTATCAGTAACAGGTATAAGTCAAGGCATTAATAAATAAATATGTTAGGTAATTATTTTTAAAAATTATCAAGAACAAGAATATCTCTTAAGATTTTTCTACATGGAGGGGATACATATTGAACTTATTTATTCAAAAAAACAAAACTAAACTCACTGGCCCCTAGCCGATTCCGACTCACAGCCAGTCATAGTTTATAAGGTGTAAATTTTTACAGAAGCAGATTACCTCATCTTTCTTCCACAGAGCAACTGGTGGGTTCGAAACACCAACATTTTGGTTAGTAACCAAATACCTTAACCACTACACCACCAGAGTGCCTTATCGTCAAAGATCATGATCATTAACATGTTTGGAGGACCCTCTGTGTGAATAGTTAGTATCAAAAGTTTTTAACAGCCTCTCCTTTATTTCCTACATCTACATAATGTCAAGTTCAACAATTCGTGCCCTGAAACCATGTGCCTCACACTGAGGCTATGAGCTTATGGAATGTACATGGTTACAGATATTCAAATTGAACAAATGATAATGTCTAACTCTTTTCTCTCCTGCTCATGATTCCCTATTTTAAATTTGTAGATTCAAATGATTCAAAGAATCACTCAATGTACATGAATGTTAGTAATTTATGATTCTTATTAAAAGTGAAGGAAATGTTTTAAATCATTCTAAATATAATTGTTTCATGTATCTTATAGTTAATTTAAATATTGAAAGTAATTGTTTTTAGATAGGAGTCCAGGCAACTTTGATCCTAAGTTTTGTGGAATAGTTTTCTTAATAAGGGGTTTGGTAAAAATAAGTATCTAAAGTAGTTGTCTTCTTCATAGATCAATATTCCTGCATTTGACAAGTAAGAATGTTTTATGTTATATCTGTAGAAATGACCACATTCTTGTTGCTTCAGAGCCCGAGAGAAAGTCGTTATGAGAAATTCAAATTTCAATGGAAAGTGCATTTCCTAAAACCTTTGTTTTACTTCAGATTTCTCACATCCACTTCAATTTTAAGTGTTTTCTTTTTGATATGACCAAAAGATGGGAGTGGCAGTGAATATTTCAAAGGGTGATTGATTAAGCATTTTTGAAAAAGCATCAGCTGTGTGTTCAAATAACTAAACTACATTAATAGAGAAATGGAGTCACTTTTTTGATGGCAAAAATTTCATATATTCACACAATTTTATTTTTAATTCATTAATGAGAAATTTCATTCATTACTTCTTCGCTAGAAGATAGAGAGATTGCTCGGAAAAGTGTGTTTTGATGTTTAAGCTTTTATTATTATGTATTATTTATTGTTAATGGGTTAAAGTCATAAAGTACCTTAAGAAAAATCTCCCTTTAACATGACAAAAGTTAGTTACAAATTTGTTTATTACTTGAATTCTTATTAACCACTCATCATAATTTGAAATATAAAGATCCAATGATAGTTTTCTTTAAACTGATGCTTCTCTCTTTTACCTCATATCAACACATTCATCCCTTTGACTTCACAAATGTTAATTCTTCACTTAGTAAAATTTAATATTACCACTCCTTTTTAAAATGTTGCACTTTTCTAAATAAAGAACATCATATCTACTCAGCCCCGTGACCACAAATCCTCAAGAAAAGTGAATGGTAAGAAATCATTATTAGTAGAAAACCAAAATAATGCTATCACGACATATAGGATAAGAAACATGATTTTGTAATTAAAATTTTTTCAAGATTTCAACCATTTGGAGGATTTCAAGTGTTTGGCTGTTATTTCTTCCAATTTTTTACCCCATTCATTTACTCATACATCTAAGTATGTATGATGTATGAAGACTTCTTAACATTGTTCCATAGATGTGGAGTTTTTATTTTTTAAATCCCCTTTTCCTGTCTGTGCTTCAGTTTGGATTATTTTTATTCACTTATCTTCCAGGTTCACTGATATGTTCTTCTACAATGTCCAATTTTCTATGAAAAGACAATACTATGCATTGTCTTCTTAAATATACTATATTTTTATTTTAAGATTTACATTTAGTTTTCTTAGAAGTTTCCATATCCTTCCTGAAACTCCCCTCCTTTGTATGTATGTATATAGACTTTTTAAAGACTCTGGATTTGGAAAAGTATTGCATTTTCTCTTAGAAGACAAATTACTGAGAGATTACCTGTATCCTATGGAAGATATGTTAGCAGCCATATTTTGGTTCTTTCCCTAGTCCTAAGGCATTGTGGTTATTTCTAAGGTGTGACCTTTTTAGAGAAAGACCAATGTGTTACAGACCCAAGTGCCTATAACATAGAGCACTTCAGTGCCAAACTCTGTACCAGGAAATAGCTGGATTCTCCTTGCACCTCTCTTAGCCTCCCAGCTATGGATTTCTGGTGGGTTTCTTCTTTTCTTTCTCTCTCAAGTTTACCATTCAGTCAAGAATTTGAGGGGCCTTGTGTAAATTTGGACTCTCCCTCCGCCTTCTCTGTCCCCTCCTTTTCCGCATTTCCCCTTAATTGTAACTGCTCCGATAGTGCTGAATTCTGTTCTCTTGACTTCTGAGCCATAGAGGACTAAGGCTTTTTGCTTCTGCTATAACACTTTTTCTGCGAGCCAAACAGGGCAAAGATGGATCAATATGTGCTTTCTTTATTTCAGTGCTCATATTATCACTACTGTTTGTATTTGTATTTCTAATTTGTTTAATGCCTTTAAACATTAAAAACAATGTTTTGTCCATGCTGTTGTTAGCTTCCTTCATGTCGCCCCCTATTCAGGGAACCCCTTGTACTCTGGGATCAGACCCTTGTGATCATAGGGCCCCCCTGCCCCCTGCCACATTGGCTGATTTTTTTTTTTTTTTGGAAGTAGGTCACCAGGCTGTTCTTAGTCTAGCAGCTCTGCTGAAATCTGCTCAAAATCATAGTAACAGGCTGACAGGTGGTGGTTGAGCTGGAGGTGCATTGACCAGGAGGCGACCTGAGTTTTCTGCAGAGAATGCAAGAATTTTCCACAGGACAACCACTGCCCTCATTTGTCCATAGTTTATAATTACATTGGCAAGACTGTCAGTCCAATAAAAGCTACTCCAGCATTCTCTTAAGAATTCTCCCTTTTTAAGTCAACTTTTTATGGAAGTATAGCCTATATACAGAAATGTGTGTGAATCATAAATATACATCCGGATGACTTTTCACAAAATAACCACACCATGTAACTCATCAACTGGTCAAGAAACAAAACACTGCCAGCACCCCACCAATCCCATCATGTCTCCTTCTGGAAATTACATACACTTTCACCAAAGTAACAGCTATCCCGACATCTAAGACCATAGCATAGTCTTACTATTTTTGAGCTTCGTAAAAATAGAATACTCGACATGCATTTATGAATTTTACAGAAGTGACATTTTACATTATATACTCTCTCACATCTAGCTCTTTCCTTACCAGTATGTTTGTGAAATCCATCAATATTGTTGCATATAATTGTAGCTAATTTATTTTCTTTGCCTTTCTGTAAGTATATAGCAATTTATGCAATTTGTCATGAATAATTATTTTGCTTTTAGATTTTGACTATTACTAAGTAATGGTGCTATGAGCATTCTTGTACCTATTTTTTGGTAATCAAACCTATTTATTTTTGCTAGGAATATAGCTAGGAGTAGACTAGATGGATTGTAGGCTATACGTATATTCATTTACCAGTATGTCTTGTTCAATAGTTCTGCAAAGTTGTACCAATTTCTATTTTTTATAGCAGTGAATGACTGTTTCAGCATCTCTATATCCTTGTATATGTTTGTACGTTTAGTGCTTTTTGTAGCAGGCATTCAGGTGGCTGTGCACTGTTACCTCATTGTGGCTTTTATTTGTATTTCTCTAATAACATTTTCATAGGTTAATTAGCCATTTGAGTATTCTTTTTTATGTAGCGCCTGGTCAAATCTTCTGTCCATTTTTCTTTTTAGTTGTCTGTCTTTTCCTAGTTGATTTATAAGATCATTTTCTTAAATCATAGATTTGAGTTATTTGTTGGATATATGTATTGCAAATATATTCAGTTCTATGCTGTATCTTGCCTTTTCACTCTTTAATGGAGGCTTTTGATCAAGAGAGTTTTTTTAATGTTTATGTATTTCAATTTTTAGTTTTTTTAATTTAGGGTTATTGGTTTGGTTTGTGTATTCTGCTTTAAAAAAATCTTTGCCTTCTTCAAGGGCATAATGATATATTCTATGTTTTTGTCTAAAATCTTGTTTTACTCATCTCATTAAACATATAATCCATCTAGACTTGAGTTTTGTATATGGTATAAGATGTTGTTATGTGCTGTCAAGTCGACCCGACTCATAGTGACCCCTCCTTGGGTTTCCGAGGCAGTATCACTATGGAAGTAGATTGCCCCATCTTCCTTCCGAGGAGTGGCTGGTGGGTTTGCACCACCAGCCTTCTGGTTAGCAGTCAAGTGCCTTAGCCACTATGCTACCAGAGCTCCTATGGTATAAGATAGAGATCAAAATTTATTCTTAAACTTGTGGATGTTCACTTGATCCAGAACATCTGTTGTAAAGGCCACATTCATGTGGCTAAGTTTCTGAACTTTATTCTACTGATTGGACTGTTTTTCGATTCTTGTGCCAGGATCAGATTGTCTTAATTATTGTAGCTGTGTAATAAATTTTGATACCTGGTTGTGTAATTCACCCAGCTTTATTATTCTTCAAGATTGTTTTTTACTATACTTAGTATTTGTATTTATATAGAGAGTATCAAATTACTAATTTCTATAAATAATCTTCCTTGTATGTTGATTCAAATTGCATTGATAAATTTGGTAAGAACTTAAATCTTTTCATGGAATAATGTATCTCTACATGGCATTTTAATAGGTTTAATGTAGACATTTTAGATCTTTATTCTATCCCTAAGAATTTGATTAGTATTGATAATTGTATATAGAAATAATATTTTTTGGTAATTTGAACTCTAATCTAAAAATTGTTAATCCTAACAGTATTTCCATACATTATATTTAATTTGGATGTATGCTAGTTATCTGTAAATAATGACAGTTTATTTTCTTCCTTTCAAATTGTTATACCTTGGTTTTCTTCTCCTTAGGTACTGCATTGGCTAGGTTCTGTAGTAAAATGCAGAGTAGAAGTGATGATATTCTTGAGTAGAAGCCGGCATTCATGTTTTATTTCCATTCCTTGGGAAAACCTTGATATTCATTTTTTGGTGTAGGATTTTTGTAATACTCTGTAAGATTCAGGAAGCTCTCTTTTATTCCTACTTTGGTATGTGTTTTTATTCATGAATACATGTTGAAATTTATGAAATGATTTTTTTCTGTGTGTATGGGTATAATTACATGATTTTTCTCTTTTATTCTATTACTGTGGTGTATTGCACTGATTTCCCTATGTTATCCCTGGAATAAATTCAGATAGCTCATGCATGATGCATTGTGATTTTATATCTAAATTTAATTTGGTAAAGAATTTTTGTGTTTATGTTCATGAGGAGAGAGATTGTCTTTTAGTTTCTGTTTCTGTAACACCCTTCTCAGATTTTGTTATAGTACTACCCTGCTTCATAGAAAGAATTAGGAAAATGTCCTACTTGTTCTATTTACTGTTATTAATTTTCTTTTCTTGTTCTCTCTTTGTCAGCTTTAGTCTCATTGTTAGGCTGACCACGTAAAAAGCGCTTGGAAGTATTTCCCTAATATTTTCATGTATGGAATAGTTTTGGTATTATTTCTTATTTAAAAGTTTAGAAGTATTAACCATTGAAGTGATTGGGGTTGGTTGGTGATTTCTTTGTGTGTGAATTTTGAATTACAATTTCATTTTCTTTAGTAGATTTAGATCTATTCAGAATTTTATGTCTTCTTATGTCAGGTTTATTAAGTTAGGTTTTTATTTTAAACTCATTTGCATAGTACTATTTATAATAGCCTCTCATTATGTTATTTGTCTATGGATTGTAATCTGTCCCTTCTCTCCTCTTTCTTTATTCCCCAGTTGGCTGTTAATAATCAATTCTATTATCCTTGGGAAGCAATCAGTGTTTTGTTTATTTTCTAGTTTGTATGTTTGTTTTCTTTTCCATTACTTTTTTTTTTAATTTTATTGTGATTTGGGTGAAAATTTACAGAGCAAATTCATTTTCCATACAGAAGTTCATACACATTTTGTTTCATGACATTGACTGCAGTTTCCCACAATATAACAGCTCTCTTCCCACTTCCTCCCTGTAGTTACCTCTTCCCTGTGTCCTTCCCTCCCTTGCACTCCCACCCCCTGAGCTGTCTCCCTGGGCAAACACTGCTCTTCTGTTTTCCCATGATTGATAGCTGATGTAAATGTTCACCTCATACCTCATCTGTTGTTTGGCTGGAAGCCACAGGAGTGAGCTGAGTTCCAGACCTGAAGGGTAGCTAGGGGCCATAGTCTAGGGGATCTTACCAGGCTCTGTCAGATCAGTAAACCTCTACTTTGTTTGATTTAGGTTTAATTTGTCCTTTTTTTTTCACTTCTTCAGAAGGATTCTTAGGTAGTTTTTAATGTGGTGCCTTCATTCACATGTGGATCAGTTAGGAATGCATTGTTGAATTTCCAAATTATTGGAATTTTTGAGTTATTTTATTGATGTTGGTTTCTAGCTTAATTCCTGTCTTTTCAGAAAATATACTCTGAATAACTTAGAATGTTTAAAGTAGTTAATGCTTGATTTATGGTCCTGTGTGTGATCGATTTCAGTAAATGTTCTTGAAAAGAATGTTGGTACATTTCTATATATGTGAGTAGATCAAATTTATTGATTCTGTTCTTCAAATCATGTATGTTTTTACCAATTTTTTGTCTGATTATTTTATCAGTTATCGAGAGAAGCATGTTGAAATACTTATTTTTGATTGTGGACCTGCCTTTTCTCCTTTAAGTTTTGTCAATGTTTGCTTTATATATTTTGAAACTATGTTTTTAGGTGCATACAAATTCAGATTTTTTTCCAAGTAGACCATTTTACATAATGCCCTCATTTTCTTTAGGAATGTATTTTGTTGTGTGGTCTATTTTCTCTAATGCTATTATTACTGTAGCTGCTTTATTTTAGTTAATATTTGCATGATATATATTTCTTTATCCTTATACTTTCTATTTGTCTGTGTTCTTATATTTATGGTTTGTCTTTTATAAGCATCATACAGTTGATTGGCTTAAATCCATTGTGACAAATTTATTTTGTAATTGGAGTAATTCATACATTTGCATTTAATGTAATTACTCATAAATTGGGTTTAATATCTTACTCATCACTATTTGTTTTCAGTTTGTCCCACCTGTTTAATATTCCTTGTGTGTTTCCTTTTGAAATTCACATTATTTTAATTACATCAACAGATATTTATTAAGTATCTGTTATGTTCATTAAAGAGCTCTGGTGGCATAGTGCCTAAGGCATTTGACTGCTAACCAGAAGGCTGGCAGTTCAAAGCTACCAGCCATTCCTCGGAAGGAAGACTAGGCAATCTACTTCATTGCAAAGAGCCTTAGTGGCACAGTGGTTAAGCACTCAGCTGCTAATTAGAAGATTAGTGATGCAAACCAGTCACTCCATGGGAGAATGATATGAAGTCAGCTTCTGTAAAGATTTAGGCCTTGGAAACTTTGAGGGCAGTTCTACTCTGACGTATAATGTTCCTGAGAGTCAGAATCGACTCAACAGCAGTGGAGTTTTATGCTCATAGGTTTGATACTGTGCTTGATCCAAAGACACATTATACTTTGAGAGCACAAAAAGCTTTTAATCACAAACTTCGAAGGGAAGTATATTTTATTTTTTAAAAAATCAAATTAAATTCACCTCTGTGTTGCCTTTTTATGCAGACTGATCTCCGTCATTATTCCCTCTCTTTATCTACTCCACCTCTCAACAGAGGTTCTGAGAAGATCTCAAAAAGAACAGCGTTCTAGAACGGCGCACTGATTTCTGATCACTGTTGGTCACCATGACGCATCTCAGTGTGCAGTCGTTCCTTAAAGGCAGGTTTAGGCACAGAAATATTTATTAACACTGTTGGCGCTGAGCTTAAGATCATCCTAACTAGCTGCCTCATGGAGTTACTCTCCAGGGATTCTAAAACCTCTCTGGACTCTTGAGAGATTCTAGGGCCTGGGGCCCGGTTTTCAAGAGAATTTCTCACTGCTGTCTCCTTGCTGATTCTTGGGAATGTTGCCCTGCAGCAGCTCCTGCCTCCTCTCTGCACTCGGCTCTAGCATGATCTCATTCATAACTCGAAAAAGCAAAGTGTCTACATTTCACTTCGCTTGCAACCCTGGAACATAAATCTGGCAAATTCAAAGAAACACAATGGTCATGTTCCCTCTTTGAACTGGGGGAGGAAAAAATACAAGAGTAATAAAACATAACTTACATCCAACTACAAGATTAGGCCAAACCTATTCTTTGATTTTGTATAATTTTTAATCATATTGTAGTAAGGATAAGATGTATCAACTAAAGCTATAACTGATCTGGAGAGTCTTAGGAATTAAGAGGTATGAGAAAACCATTCATACTGTGATGAGTATTTTTAGCTGGCTTGAAAAGAAGTAAGAGCACAACAAATGGAGGTAGAAAAGGTAAGTGGTAAGTTTCTTTGGGAGAATAAAGACATATAAATAGTATGGTGAGATTAATTGCAGAAAACAGTGAGTGCCAGACTAAGTATAGGAGGTTTATCATTATGAGGGTGAGAATCTGGAAAGAAAAAAAAGAGCAAATAACATTTTGACATCATTTATTATTTGTCCCTGATGAGGTGCAACGTACAAAAACATACTTCTTTGGATGCTCCTTATTACATGACAAAAACAACTGTCCACTTTGTTTATGGGAGGTCTGGTGGCGTAGTGCCTAAGGCGTTTGAGCTAACCAGAAGGCTAGCGGTTCAAATCCACCAGCCACTCCTCGGAAGGAAGGTTGGGAAAGCTACTTCTGTAGTGATACCGTCTCGGAAACCCAAGGAGGGGTCTCTATGAGTCGGATCGGACTCGACGCCAGTGGTGGGTTTTACCTTGTTTATAGATGAAACCTCATATATTCTAGAATTGGAGAACATTAAGTGTAGGGAATATTAGGGAAAACAGCAAATGGGAATGGTAAAATCTTGGAGGAGGAAAAAGCTTTGTTCCATTCGTCTGTTTGTGTGCCTTTAGATTACAAATTCCTGTTGGGCCATAGCCATATTGATCTCTAGTTGGGAAATATCACAATATGTAAATAATTCTCTACCTTCCCACAGCAAAATACCTGACAGCAGTCTTCAGTATCACAACTGGTACCAAAATATTTACAAAGTTTTAAAAATCTTTAAAATAGAATATATATATTAGAAATACATACCTTGGGTATATTTTATGTGTTTTTTTAAAATCTGTGAAAGAAAAATCACACTCATAGCTTAGAACATTTTGACATCTAAATTTAATAACTTTTTATAATTTTGTATTTTAATAATGAACACAAGTATGAATTTTTAAAAAGCAAAGGAACTATGTACCCTTGACAGAAAACACCCATGTTCGTTCTGTTATCTCATTTAAAAATGTTCTATGCTATGCATGTTACGATATTTGTGGGGAAAGGGCTACAATTTGAAAAGTATTGTGTCTTTTATTCTATACTGATTGTAGTAATTCTTTTAGTTTTTAGAAGTAGTGTTATCTTGGCACAAATAAGTTCAAACTCATTAAAATGTTTTGTTCTAACCTCTGGCGGTGCAAACCTGCACTGCTGCATTCAGTCTCATACTTAGTCAGTCAAGGTGCTGCTTATTTCTCTTAATGTCATTTTCCCAAGGGCTTAAGTCTCTGACAGATAGTCATAAAAGGGAAACCACATGGGACAAATCTGACTTCAGAATTCATAGTAACAACATAAGTGACTTTTAGAAACCACTTGGGGATCTGTTTTAACAGCAGTATGCTTTACCTAGTTTTCTCAACACCTTTCGAATAGAGAAAAAAAATACATGGTAAACTTAGAAAATTCAGTTAAACCTGTGAGGGAACCGTAATTTCTGGATCAAGATGTATGAAGAACATGAGAGTGTACTTTCTCTTGATGTTCTTGAAAGGTGTTTTTCTATGGGACATGTACTCACTTTTATTGAGGACACACTGGTTTATGTGGAAACTCTTCCAAAGAGTGAAGGTTAATGATTCAGAGTTAATGTTAAAGAACATAAATAGCAGAATAACATAAATTAGTAAGGACACAACAGAAATATTTACTTGACTACATATATCAATTCTAAGGCTTAGGTTTTGGACATCCAGCATAGCTTTTAAATATTGAGAAGAATGGGAATTCCCGAGCACTTGATTGTACTCATGAGGAATCTGTACCTTGACCAGGAGGCTGTCGTTCGAACAGAACAAGGGGACACTTGTTGTTGTTGTTGTTATTTGCCGTCGAGTCGGCCCCGACTCATAACGACCCCTCCTTGGGTTTCCGAGGCAGTTATCACTACAGAAGTAGGATTGCCCAACCTTCCTTCCGAGGAGTGGCTGGTGGGTTTGAACCACCAGCCTCCTGGTTAGCAGTCAAGTGCCTTAGGCGCTATGCTACCAGAGCTCCACTACATGGTTTAAAATCAAGAAGGGAATGCGTCAGGGTTGTATTCTGTCTCCACACTTATTCAATCTATATGCTGAGCAAATAATCTGAGAAGCTGGACTGTATGAAGAAAAACATGGTATCAGGATTGGAGGAAGAATCATTAACAACCTGAGATATGCAGACGATACAACTTTGCTTGCTGAAAGTGAGGATGACTTAAGGCACCTACTGATGAAGGTTGAAGAATACAGTCTGCAGTATGGATTACATCTCAACATAAAGAAAACAAAAATCCTCACAACTGGACCAGTGAGCAGCATCACAATAAATGGAGTGAAGATGGAGGTTGTCAAGGAATTCACATTGCTTGGTTCTACAATCGATACCAACGGAAGCAGCAGTCAGGACATTAGACGACGTGTAGCATTGGGAAAGTCAACTGCGAAGGAACTGTTTCAAGTGCTGAGGAGCAAGGATATCCCATTGAGGACTAAGGTGTGCCTGACACAAGCCATGATATTTCCAATCGCCTGGTATGCATGTGAGAGCTGGACAATGAATAAGGAAGACCGAAGAAGAGCTGATGCTTTTGAGTTGTGGTGCTGGCGAAGAATGCTGAAAGTACCGTGGACTGCTAAAAGAACTAACAGATCTGTCCTGGAGGAAGTGCAGCCAGAATGCTCCTTGGAAGCAAGAATGGCCAGACTTCGTCTCACCTATTTTGGTCATGTTGTAAGAAGGGACCATTCCCTGGAGAGGGATGTCATGCTTGGTAGGGTGGAGGGTCGATGAAAGAGGGGGAGGCCTTCAAGGAGATGGATTGATACAGTGGCTGCGATGGTGGGCTCAAGTATAGTGGGGATTGTGGGGCTGGCGCGTGATCGGGCAGTGTTTCGTTCTGCTGTGCATGGGGTAGCTATGAGTTGGAAACGACTCGACAGCACTTAACAACAACAACAACATATGAATGTGAACATTCTGTGTATAATATTATATGTGAGTCCTTCAATAACATAAATAGTTAAGCACTTGACTACAAGCCAAAAGATTAGCAGTCCAAACCCACTCAGAGGTACCTTGGAAGAAAGGCCTGGTGATTTACTTCTGAAAGGTCATGGCCTTGAAACCCTAGGGAGTGGTTGTGTTTTGCACACATGGGTTGTCATGAGTTGGAATCAACTATATGGCAACTAGCAGCAACATCATTTTCTAAATCTTTAATAAAAAAAATTTAATTTGATGCAGGGATATCTGGAAAGAATTTTTAAAACTTCTAAAATCCTAAGAATAAATATTTTTTCAAATTCTTAAAAATGTTAGTTGTTTAAGCATATAAAATAATATTTCAATATAGGTATTTACTTAGATTTACAATTATGTTCAATGTTTTTGCTTAGGGTAATAGTTGTTTTTTAACAGTTCATTGATAGTACAATTTAAAATTATATACAGTGCAGTTATTAAATCTGTTTTCAATGGAAATGTTTTAGTATAAGCTTAAAAGCTGATAATTAGAGTAACAGTAAGTTTTGATCAAACCTGATAATTAGAGGAATAGTAAGTGTTGGCTTTGTTGTTGTTGTTGTTGTTGTTATGTGCCATTAAGTCTGACCCGACTCATAGCGACCCCTCCTTGGGTTGCCGAGGCAGTATCACTACGGAAGTAGATTGCCCCATCTTCCTTCCTTGGAGTGGCTGGTGGGTTTGAACTGCCAGCCTTCTGGTTAGCAGTCAAGTGCCTTAGCCACTATGCTACCAGAGCTCTTTATGTTGTTTTTTTTAAAATTCTATTCAACTAGGTTCAGCTCATCTTTAATTTATAAAATAAATCCTGGATAAAAATGTTACATACTTACAAGGTTATTCAACTTGATTAAGTTTATATTGTATTTTCTAAGATTTTATACTTGCATCCTTAAGAAATTTCTTTGAAGTGACCAAAATACAGTTCTTTGTTTTTCTCTTTGTCTAAATACTCTGATTTCACCACTGTGTCAGTTAGTAATGGGACGTGTCAGTCATTTGAAGAAGTGACACACATACTACTTCACCATTTGTTGAATGATGTCCAGAATCCTGTCATTCAAATTTAAGTCTCTAAATGTGCCGTTAAAAACTAAGCATCTATAATAACCTTTGAGCCTATAATTTTCTTTTCTTGTGGTTTATTATCGTTTAGCTAACAACTTAGATGTGTTAGAATAAACAGTTAAGTTTTTCTGGGTAGCAGAGCATCTTTTCACTACTCTCTTATTTTTGTAGCACAGTAGTTCACACATTCCTTTAAATCTCTAGTGTACAGTCCAATGATGATTTACTAATCTTTCAATATGAAAATAATTCATTCATATTTTGCTAACTTTCAAAACGTTATCAATATTTATGCAAAGTAAAATCTCACTAATTTGTATCCTGCCAGCTTACTGTGAAAATTTCTCTTTGATACATGCATTTTTTGTCAAGTGAGAAGGTCAAAATAATTTGGTCTCCTGCAAATTTTCAAAGTTTTGCCTTCTTAAAAAGTAATTACTTTAAAAAGTAGACTTTTTCAAGAAATGTGAAATTCTAAAATTAATTTTATTTTTCTGAGATTTCTTTAAGTTCACTGTTTGTTCTTTGATTGCTAATCTTCTGTGTCTAGCAGTTATCTCTTGCATTTCATGATACAATCACATATTATAAAATGGAATTGATAACCATTAGTTTATAGGGCAGGTGTATTACTAATTTTTATATTATGTTCCGTCTCTTACTCATTTCTGCTCCTCTCTTTGCCTATAAAAATTGTGTTTAATAAAAGTTTATTTTAACGTAATTTATCATTTTAATTTTTTACTTATTCAGAGATGGTCTGCCTTCCTTTTATATTTTATTTTGAATAAATATGGCTCTCTAGACTTTAAAATAAAAATGATAAACTATAATCTGTGTCATGAAAAAGATTTTTTCAGCATCCCTCTTAAAGATTTTTAAATGTATTTTTGACATTACTTTAACATTTTTTTTCCAGATAAAGGCTTGTGTTCATATAATGCAGGTAAATTTTAGCATGTGTAATGTTTAATGCATGCATTCATATGCACAGTTTAACTGGTTTTGTGCTTTGTCTGGCTATTGTGCATATGTTAAATTCCTAAACAGATTGTCAGTAGCTTCCTTTTACTACCTAAAGAACTTTTCAAGTATCTTCATGTTTACATCTTTGTTATTTTGGTATTAAAAACCATTTGTTGAAATATAGTAAGTTATTATCTCAAAGTGTTCAATATTGTCTCTTTGGTAGTATTTTGTCAATGAAGCATGTTTTAGTATACATTATGTAATAATATCCATTGTTTGGGAAAATTTGAATTTACTTGGATATATATTTATGATGTTGTTGATTTGTGAAGGGTTAGTGTTAAACATCCTAAAAATGTGAAATTAAAATGTTAGTAAAACCACAGTGTTTGCTGTAGATTTTGTATAACTTACCATCTTAACAGCATTAGGAAGTAATTATGAAAGGCCTCAAAAGTGGCACGCTAAGTTTAAAATCCACTTGAGACAGGCTACCAATTCCAACCAAGATGGAATAAAAGAGACTAGATTTATCTTCCTACCTGAGAAAACAACCAAAAATTTAAGAAAAGGAAAAATTTATGAAAAACTTGGTTGCCAGATACTGGACATCAAACAGTTAAGGATAGTAATTCCTAAGAGAAGAGAAACAAATGAGTTTAGCCTTAAAATTGCCCTGGCCAACATCCTAAAGGGTTTCCAGAGTACAGCAAGGAGAGGGAGAGCCTGGATGCAGCTATATGAATTACCTGAATTAAAAGGAATCAGTGTGAGAGTTTGGAGATAGCCAAGTGGCTAGAGTTTACAGAGAAGAGTGCTGGAGGAGAGAGAGCTACCAGAGAGAGAACTCTAAAATATCTCCAGAGGGTCTCTGGTTTACAGCTGAGTATTGATCGGTGTGTTCATGTGAAGGTTCTACCCAAGGCTGGAGAAAGAATCAGATGAGAGGATTAAAGGTCATAACCTGAGATATTGCCTGTTCTCTTTGGTGAAACTTGAAAATATCTGTATTTAGGGAGCATGGAGTTGAGTACACAGAAATCTCCAGCTTCACTAATGAGGAATAATTAGCTTTAGACTGAGAATTACATCCACTGCCATTGAGTCAATTCCAACTCATAGTGACTCCTGTTGGGGTTCCAAGGCTGTAAATCTTCATGGAAGCAGACTGCTTCATCTTTCTTCATGGAACAGCTGGTGGGTTCAATCCACTGACCTTTTGGTTAGCAGCCAAATGCTTTAACCACTGCATTAAAAATAGAAATACACATATTAAAAGCAAGAATTGAAAGGACCAAAATCTTTCTCAGTAATATAACTGCATGCAGAACAAAGCTCACAACTGCTTATAGGAATACAGAAATGACCAACACAAAGTGTAACGCTCACAATGGCTGACATTTAATAAAAGATTACCACGCATGAAAAGAAGAAGAAAAAATTGACCCATAAAAAGAAGGGAGAGAAATCAATCAAAACTAAGCCATAAATGGCACAGGTAATTAGTAGACACTGGTATTACAGTAATTATTATAAATATATCCTATGTGTTCAAAATGTTAAATAGAGACATTGTTGTTGTTGTTGTTATGTGCCGTTGAGTCGGCCCCGACTCATAGCGACCCCTCCTTGGGTTTCCGAGGCAGTATCACTACGGAGTTGGATTGCCCAACCTTCCTTCCGAGGAGTGGCTGGTGGGTTTGAACCGCCAGCCTTGTGGTTAGCAGTCAAGTGCTTTAGCCACTATGCTACCAGAGCTCCTAAACCAAACAAAACTCACTGCCATTGGGTCAGATTCGACACACAGCGACCCCTCCTTGGGTTTCTGAGGCAAGATCACTATGGAAGTAGATTGCCCCATCTTCCTTCTAAGGACTGGCTGGTGGGTTTGAACCGCCAGCCTTCTGGTTAGCAGTCAAATGCCTTAGGCACTATGCTACCGGAGCTCCTAATAGAGACATGGAAGACATAAAAGAACTACAGATGAAAATTACGATGTCTGAAATGAAAACTATTGAATGGAACTAATGACAGAGTAAACATTGCAGAGAAAAAGATTAGTGAACTTCAAGACATAACAGTGGAAATTATCCAAAATGAAACACAGACAAAAGAGAGAATATTTTTAAAAATGAAAAAGAATCTGTAAACTGTGAGACAACTTGAGTTAGCCTAATGCACAGATAACTGAAGTCCCTGCAGTAGAGGAGAGGGGAGTAAAATTATTTGAAGAAATAATGGCCTAAAATTGTCCAAACGATGAAAACCCACAGATCCAAAAAGATCAATGAACTCCAATCACAAGAAACATGAATAAGACTGTACAAAGTCACATCATAATTAAGTGATGTTTGGTGTTTGAAATACTGGTGACATAGCTGGTGTTTGAAATACTGGTGACATAGCTTCCAGCATCACAGGAACCTGCAAGCCACCACTGTACAACAAACTGCAGACGAGTAGTGGGGGTCCTTAAAACGAACATAAAGAGAACAGCTTGAGAGCATCCAGAGAAAAGGAACACAATACATGCTGAAGAACAAAGATAAGATGACTACAGATTTTTCATGGAAAATAATTCAAATAATCAAGGAAAAAATAAAAAGTCTATCTAAAATTTTATGCCCACTCTTTCAAATCTGTTTCCATTTTTGAAAATGGAAAATAAGACCATTTTCAGACATACAACTCCTGAAGAACACCGGGAAATTTGCACAACAAATACTAAAGGAAGTTCTTCAGGCAGGAAACTAATAGTACCACGTAGAAAAAAGGAATAAAGAATGCTGGAAATGGTACCTACATAGATAAATATATATAATTTTTTCTTATTGCTTAAATACTTTTAAAAGTAATTATGTTTAAGAAAAGTAATAGCAGTAAAGTAATAGCAGGATTTACAACATATGAAAAAGTAAAATGTATGAAAACAATAGCACAAATATGACAACAATAATGGGAGAGGAGAAAAGGAAAAATACAATTGTGATGTTGATGTTTATGTATTGTGTGATACGGAGTATGATATCACATAAAAGGAAATGGTAATGTTACAGATGTGTATGTTAAACCCCAAACCACACTAAAATAACAAAATGAAGAGTTTGTCTTATGGCTCATAAGACAACAGAAAAGAGAAAATGGAATCATAAATATATATATATATATGTAATCCAAAAGAAGAGAGGAAAATTGAAACAAAAAACAAATGAGACAATAGAAAACAAATAGCAAGTTGAGGGTTGTAAACTGACCAAATCAGTGATCTCATAAAATGTTAACAATCTAAGTACATCAGGTAAGAGGCAGAGATTATTAGATTGTATAAATCAGAACAGAGATATATAAGACATAGAAGGATCCAGATCTGCCTTCAAGAGACCTACTTTAAATAGAAACACACAAATAGGTTCGAAGTATAAGGATGACAGAAAATATACTGTACTAACAATAATCAAAATAAAGTTGGAAAACTTACATTAATATCAGGCAAGGTACATTTTAGAGCAAAGACTATTACCTGAGGTAAAGATTTTATTAAATAATCATAATATTAAAGGAGTAAATTGATAAAGAGCACGTAACAATCCTAAACATTTTAAACCGAAAAAAAAACCATTGCCGTTGAATCAGTTCTAATTCATGGGACCCCGTGTGTTAAGCAGTAGAACGGTTCCATAGGGTATTCTTGGCTGTTATTACAGAGGCAGACACCAAATCTTTCTTCTGCAGTGCTCCTGAGTGGGCTCGAATCGCCAACCTATAGGTCAGTAGTCTAACTCACCGTTTGCACTACTAAGGGCTTCTTGAACATGTAGGCATCTCATAATAGAGATTCAAATTGCATGAAGAAAAATTATGGAGAGGTTGTCAGAATAGATTTAAAAAATCCAATTATATGAACTTTATTAAATATACTTTAGAATCAAAGTCACAAATAGTTTGGAAGTGAAAAGATGGGAAAAGATATACCAAAGAGTATACCAAAAATATACCTTTGCAAAGTGTAACCAAAAGAGAGCTGGGATTGCTCTAGTGACATCAGAAAAAATACTATTTAAGACAAATATGTTGCTTTTGAGAAAAGGAACATTTTATGATAGTAAAATGCTTAATTCATTAAGAAGTTATAGCAATTATACTCAATAAGCAAGCCCCAAAATAGATGACCCAAAAACTGACAGAATTGAAGGGAGAAATTGATATTTCAAGAATAATTATAATTGCTGTCAATTAAACAAAAATCAGTAAAGATATAGGAGACTTGAACAACCAACCAACCAATTTGACTTAACTGATGACTATTGATAGTCCAGCCAACAACAGGAGAGTGCACATTCTTTTCAAGTTACACAAGAATAAGAAAATAAATAAAGAGTATGTGGGGTAGTCTCCAAGATAAGACATATGTTATGCCATAAAAACAGTCAAAGTAAATTTTAGGAATCATAGAAGGTGTTCTCTGATCATAATGTAATTGAATTAGAAATCAACAACAGAACAAAAATCCATAAATATTTGGAAATCAAACAATAACCTTCTAAATAATTCATTGGTGAAAATAGATATCATATGGAAAATAAGAAAACTATTTTGAACTGAATGAAAACAAACAGAACATATCAAAATCTAAGTCATGCAAAGCATGCAATTAAAGCAGGGCTTAAAGGAAAATTTATAGCTAAAAATGTATTTCATTTTGAACACAGTAAAGATCTCAAATAGCAACCTTAACTTCCACCTTTTTGTTGTCAGTAGCCATCAAGTCATCTCCAACGCATAGTGTCCTTATGCATAACAGAACAATACTTTACCCAATCTGGTGCCATCCTCACAATCACCATGTCTGAGCCCATTGTTGTAGCCACTGTGTCAATCCATCTCATTGAGGGTCCCTCTCTTTTTTGCTGACCCTCTACTTTACCAAACTCGATGTCCTTCTCCAGCAAATGGTCCCAGTTGATGTGTCCAAAGTAAGTGAGATGAAGTCTCACCGTGTGTCCTCATGTCTAAGAAGCGTTCTGGCTGTACTTTCTCCAAGACTGATTTGTTCATTCTTCTGGCAGTCCAAGGTATATTCAAAAATTTTAACCAACATCACAATTAGACTCTGTCAATTCTTCTTCTGTTTTCCTTTTTCATTACTCAGATTTCACATGCATATGAGGTGAATGAAAATATCATGGCTTAAATCATGCTCACCTTAGTCATCAAAGTGATAGCTTTTCTTTCTAGGATTCTATAGGGGTATTTTGCTACAGATTTGTCAAATGCAACGTGTAATTTGATTTCCTAACTGCTGCTCCCATCAGCGTTGATGTAGATACAAGTAGAATGAAATCCTTGACAACTTCAGTTTCTCCACCATTTATCATGATGTTGAAGAGCCCGGTGGTGAGGATTTTCCTTGTTTTTTCCTTAAGAAACTTAAAAACTAAAAAAACAAAGTAAACCCAAAGCAAACAGAAGGAAGAAAATAATAAAGATTAGACCAAAAATAAATGTCATAAAAATCCAGAAAAGAACAGAGAAAATCAATGAAACCAAAAGTTGGTGTTTTGAAAATTTCAACAAAATTGACACATATTTAGCTAGATTGACCACTCAAGAAGACCCAAAATCAGTAATCCCTCAGACGTCATTACCAACCTAACAGAAATTAGTAAGAGTTTCTAGAGAATACAATGAACAACTCTATGCCAAGAAATTAAACATTGATAAAATGGGCGAATTCCTAGAGAGACACAAATTGTAGTAACTGACTCGAGAAGAAATTAAAAATTTAAATGTATAGCAGGTAAAGAAGTTGAATTAGTAATTTAAAGTCTTCTCAAAGAGAAAATCTCAGGTCCAGTGGTGAATTTTGTCAAACACATAAAGAAGAAATACCAATCTTTTTAAAATTCTTTGAAAAAAAGAGAGGGAATTAGTTCCCAAGTCATTTTATAAGACCAGTTTTACTGATACCAAAGCTGTACAAACACATCACAAGAAAAGAAAACTACAAAATAGTATCCCACATGGATATAAATACAGAATACTCAACGAAATATTAGCAAATTGAGTCTAGCAATATATATAAAACACCCAAACTCAACTAATGCAATTTATAATATTATTAATAGAAAAAAGGACAGCAGCCACATGATCAGATGAAGAGATGCAGAACAATTTTGACAAGATTCAACTGTTGATGATAAGAAACTCCAAAGATAGGAACAGAAGGAAACTTTTTCATCTGATAAAGAGCACCTATGAAAAGTCTACAGCTAACAGTATATTTAATTATAAAAGATAGAAGGCTTTTCCCCTAACATTCCGGAAAATGTTAAGTAAAGATAACTGCTCTCGCCACTTCTGTTAAACAATGTACTGGAAATTCTCAGGACAGTCAGGCAAACAAAAAATAAAAAGTATTCAAAATAGAAAAAAGTAAAACTCTCTTACAGATGACATGATCCTATAGGTATGAAATTCTAAAGAATCCACAGAAAATTATCATAACTAATAAACAATATCAGCAAGATTCTAAGATACATGAACCATATAAAAATATAAATTATATTTCTATTTTATATACTAGAAATTAACCGTTTGAAAAAGTAATTAAGAAAATACTGTAATTTTCAATAGGATTGAAAAGAAAAAATAACAAATACACTTCACAAGATAAGTACAAAAATTGCATACTAAAAAATTAGATTGGAAAACTCAGTATTTATTAAGATGGTAGTTTTCTCCAAATTTGTTTACAGATTCAGCACAATCCCTTTCAAAATCCCAGTAAGGTATTTGGCTGAAGTCAATAAGCTGATCCTAATATATTTATGGAAATTTTTGCCATCCCCATAATTGTTGCTATGTTTGAGCCCATTATTGTAGTCACTGTGTCAGTCCATTCATTGAGTGTCTTCCTCTTTTCTGCTGGCCCTCACTTTACTAAGCATGATAACTTTGGACATGTTAGCAAGAGGGATATGTTCTTCTCCAGGGACTTATCCCTCTTGATAACGTGTCCAAAGTATATGAGATGAAGTCTTGACATTCTCACTTCTAAGAAGCGTTCTGGCTATACTTCTTCCAGATTTGCTCATTCTTCTGGCAGTCTGTGGTATAATCGATATTCTTTGCCAAGCACCATAATTCAAATGCATCAATTCTTCTTCAGTGTTTGTTATTCATTTTCCAGCTTTCGCCTAAATATAAGACAATTGAAAATATCAAAGCTAGGGTCAGGCGCACCTTAGTCCAAGTGACAAATAAAACAAAATTTGGGCCAAAGGTTTGAATACTTAATTCACTGAAGAAGATTTGTAGATACAGTGTTCTCACAAGGAGTGTGTAGGTAGTGAGGACAGCACTAGGTGAAACTATCCAAGGGGGTGACATCAGAATGATTGTCTATAAAATTTTATACAGTAGTTTTGTAGAAATTTGTTATTTTTTATAGAATTATTCCTATAGTTAGTTATAACAACAAAACCATTTTTTATAAGCCCAGCTTACATGTGTCAGTATACCTACAAGGCTAAAAATTCTGTACTAATTCACTATTTTTAACCTTCTTGTGCACTGCGCAGAGCTATCATTCTTACCCAATTACAGTGGTGCTTTGAATCATGTAGTATTGTCTGCACATGTTACAAGCACACGCTATTACTTTTGTTGCAGCCAATGTTTTTATAGTCACTGATTTTGTCAAATTTTCTGGTGTTTTAGCTACAATATTGTTGTGATTAGTATTTGTGAATGTATATTAATAACTTTTTTGAGAACTAAGGAGTAATTAAAGAGAAAGAAGGAGAAAAATCAAAAAAGGCCCCTGCTCAATTATTAATAATGTAATTAATGTTGTAATTCAGTATTGGAAGGATTGTACAAAAGTTTTGTTGTTAGTGTTTATATAAGAAATATTACATTCAAACATTTTACAACTATTTATCACAAAATATTCTACGATTAAAATTGATAATAAACATTTCTAAGGATTCTTTATGATCTAGCATAGAGGGGGGCACACAGGCTCAGGGCTGCTTGGCTTGGCTTCAGGCCTGGCTTTATTTTAAGGCCGGGCCCCAGAGTGGGCAGGTGTCTGGGCTCGGGGCTGCTTGGCTCAGTTTTGGGCCAGCTTTATTTAAGGCCAGGCCCCAGAGATGTGGGCACACAGTGGCTAGGAGCAACTAAGGAAGGTGAACCTGTCTGTCAGTTTGTCATTCCGTGGTGGCTTACATGTTACTGTAAGGCTGAGGCTATGCCATCAATGTTGCAAAATGCCAGCAGGGTTATGCATAGTGGACAGGTTTCAGCGGACTTTCCAGGCTAAGACAGACTAGGAAGAAAGAAGAGGCCATCCACTTCTCAAACAGTTGGACAGTGAAAACCTTATAAATAGCAGTGAGAACATTGTCTGATATATTATTGAAAAACTTTATGAATAGCCCTGAAACATTGTCTGATATAGTGTGAGAAGATGAGTCCATTAGATCGGAAGGCATGCAAAATGTGACTTGGGAACAGCTAACTCCTTACAGTAGAGACGACCTTAATGATATCGATGGAGTAAAGCTTTTGGGACTTCCATTGGCTGATGTGGCACACCCCAACATGAATAGAAGTAGATACAAACATCCATTAATAATCGGAACATGGAATGTACGAAATATGAATCTAAAAAAATTGGAAGTTGTCAAAAATGAAATGAAATGCATAAAGATCGACGTCCTAGGCATTTGTGATCTGAAATGGACTGGTTTTGGCCATTTTGAATCAGACAACCAAATGATCTACTATGCCAGAAATGAGAAATTGAAGAGTAATGGTGTGGGATTCATTGTCACAAGGACTGTTTCAAGATCTGTCCTGAAGTACAGTGCTATCAATGATAGGATAATATCCGTATGCCTACAAGGAAGACCAGTTAACAGTACTATTATTCAAATCTATGCACCAACTACCAAAGCCAAAGATGAAGAAATTGAAGATTTCTACCAACTTCTGCAGTTTGAAATTGACAAAACATATAATCAAGATGTGTTTATTCACACTGGTGACTGGCATGCAGAAGTTGGAGACAAAGAAGAATTACTGGAAGATGGAAAATATGGCCTTGATGATAGAAGTAACACTGGAGATCGCATAATAGAATTTTGCAAGACCAATGACTTATGCATTGCAAATACTTTTTTTCAACAACATAAACAATAGCTATATATGTGGACTTCACCAGATGGAGTACTCAAGAATCAGATTGACTACATCTGTGGCAAGAGGAGTTGGAGAAGTTCAATATCTTCAGCCAAAACGAGGGCAGGAGCTGACTGTGGAACAGACCATCAACTGCTCATATACAAGTTCAAGTTGAAGTTGAAGACAATTAAAACGAGTCCATGAGAGCCAAAATATGGCCTTGATAATATCCCTCCTGAATTTAGAGACCATCTAAAGAACAGATTTGATACACTGAACACCAGTGACTGAAAACCAGAGGAACTGTGGGATGATTTCAAGAATATCATCCATGAAGAAAGCAAGAGGTCATTTAAAAAGACAAAAAAGGAAGAGAAGACCAAAATGGATGTCAGAAGAGACTCTGAAACTTGCCATTGAGCAGAGAGTAGCTAAAGCAAATGGAAGAAATGATGAGATAAAAGAGCTGAACAGCTTTCAAAGAGCAGCTCAAGAAGACAAAGCCAATTATTATAATGAAATGTGCCAAGACTTGGAGTTAGAAAACCAAAAGGAAGAAAACCCTCAGCATTTCTCAAGCTGAAAGAATTGAGGAAAAAATTTAAGCCTCGAGTTGTAATAGGAGCTCTGGTAGCATAGTGCCTAAGGCACTTGACTGCTAACCAGGAGGCTGGTGGTTCAAACCCACCAGCCACTCCTCAGAAGGAAGATGGGACAATCTACTGTGGTAGTGATACTGCCTTGGAAACCCAAGGAGGGGTCACTATGAGTCGAGTCTGACTCTATGGCACATTACAACAACAGCAACACGGGAAAAATATTGAATGATGCAGGAAACATCCAAGGAAGGTGGATGGAATACAAAGAGCCACTGTGCCAAAAATAATTGGTCGACGTTCATCCATTTCCAGAGGTGGCATATGATCAAGAACCAATGGTATTAAGGAAGAAGTCAAAGCTACACTGAAGGAACTGGCAAAGAATGAGGCTCTGGGATTGATGGAATATTCATTGAGATGTTTCAACAAATGGATGTCATGCTGGAGGCATTCATTTGGCTATGCCAAGAGATTTGGAAGACAGCTACTTGGCCAAATGAATGAAAGAGATCCATATTTGTACCCATTCCACAGAAGGGTGATCCCACAGAATGTGGAAGTTATCCAACAATATCATTAATACTGCATGCAAGTAAAATCTTACTAAAGATAATTCAAAAGCAGTTGCAGCAGTATTTTAACAGAACTTCCAGAAATGTAAGCTGGATTCAGAAGAGGACATGGAACAAGGGATATCATAGCTGATGTTATGGATCTTGGCTCAAAGCAAAGAATATCAGAAAGATGTTTTCTTACGTTTTATTGACTATGCAAAAGCATTTGATTGTGTGGCTCATAAGAAATTATGGATAACATTGAGAAGAATGGGAATTCCTGAACACTTAATTGTACTTATGAGGAACCTGTACATAGATCAAGAGACTGTCATTCAAACAGAACAACACCATACTTATTCAGTTCATGTGGTGAGCAAATAATCTGAGAAGGTGGATTATATGAAGAAGAATGTGGCATCAGGATTGGAGGAAGAATCATTAACAACTTGCGATGCACAGTTGAAACAACTTTACTGAAAGTGAAGATAACTTGAAGCACTTACTGATGAAGGTTAAAGACTACGGTCTGCAGTGTGGATTACACATCAGTATTAAGAAAGCAAAAATCCTCACAACTAGTCCAATAAACAGTTTCACAATGGATTGAGAAGAGATTGACGTTGTCAAGGACTTCACATTAGTTGATTCTACAATCAATGCTCATGGAAGCAGCAGTCAAGACATAAGATGACATATTGCATTGGAAAAATCTGCTGCAAAAGACCTCTTTCAAGTGATGAAGAGCAAAGATGTCTCCTTGAAGACTAAGGTGCACCTAACGCACACCATTGTATTTTCAATCACCTCTTATGCATGTGAGAGCTGAACAACGAATAAGGAAGACCAAAGAAGAGTGGATGCTTTTGTGTTGTGTTGTTAGAGAAGCATAATAAGAGTACCATGGACTTCTAAAAAGACTAACAAATCTGTCCTGGAAGAAGTGCAGCTTGAATGTTCCTTGGAAGTGAGAATGGCCAGACTTCATCTCACCTACTCTGTTCATGTTGTCAGAAGGGACCATTCCCTGGAGAAGGATGTCACGCTTGGTAAAGTGGAGGGTCAATGAAGAAGGGGAAGGCCCTCAATGAGAAGGATTGACACAGTGCCTGCAATGATGGGCTCAGGTATAGCAGGGATCATGAGGCTGGCACAGGACTGGGCAGTGTTTTGTTTTGCTGTGCATAGGGTTATTGAGTCAGAGATGACTCAACAGTACCTATCAACAACAACACTAATATAGGAGGAGTTTCCATTGGGGGAGCACCATGAGTTACTGAACTGGGTGACACCAAACCTAGTGATGCCACTGATGGATAGCCAATGAGCACGTGAAAAGATGTCCAATATCATTTGTCCTTTGGGAAAATTCAAATTATGACCATACTTACTAAAATGACTATAACTTAGGATGCTGAAACATTTGGATACCCACATGCAGAAAGATTCATTTACACTCTACCTCACAGTATCCACAAAAATAAACTTAAAATAAATTGTAGACCTAAATGTAAGATCTACTAAAACTATAAAACTCTTATTTTTTTGTGTGCTGTTGAGTCGGATCCAATTCATAGTGACTCCTCCTTGGGTTTCTGAGGCAGTATCACTAC
>NW_006921608.1:8409701-8414112 GCF_000298275.1 Orycteropus afer afer | reverse complement strand
ATGTTTCCACAACTCTGAAATTTTACTAAAAATTATTTAATTGTATACTTAAAACCAATTAAGTTTGTATAATACAACTTACACCTCAATTTTTAAAATTCAGTCATAAAACTACAAAAGAAATACAGAAAATGTAATTACAGCAGGAATTTTAATATTGCTCTCAGTAATTGAATGAGTAAAGAGAAAATCATTAAGAATTTAGAAGACTTAAACGCTATGAACCAATTTGACCTAATTAACAGTTTTAGGATACTCTATGCTGTAAAAGCAGAATACTTTTTTTTGTATGCATGCAAAACATTTATAAAAATGGACCATGTTGTCGTTAGGTGCTGTCAAGTCGTTTCTGATTCATAGCGAGCCCATAGCCCATGCACAGCAGAACAAAACACTGCCCGATCCCGCGCCAGCTCCATGATCCCTGCTGTACTTGAGCCCATCATCACAGCCACTGTGTCAATCCATCTCATTGAAGGCCTCCCCCTCTTTCATCAACCCTTCACCCTACCAAGCATGACATCCTTCTCCAGGGAATGGACCATATGATGAACTAAAACAGAAAAGTCTCAATACATTCAGGAATATTTAGGCTACAAGTATATTATTGATCGTGATGGAATTAAATTAGAAATCAGTAAGAGAAATATTTTAGTTAAATTCCAAATATTTGGAAACTACATGATAGACTTCTACATAACCCATTGGTCAAAGGAGAAGTTAGAAGAAAAAAATAGAAATTATTTTGAACATTATTAAATGAAATCATAACATTAAAATTCATGGGATGCTACTAACACAGACTGTAAGGGAAAATTAACAACAGTGGACATATACATAGAAGAAAAAACAGTTTCTCGAATCAATGACTTGTATTCACCTTAAGAAACTACAAAAAGAAGAGCAAATCAGTGCAAATTAATTAGAGGAAAATGGATGATTAAAATCAGTATGATAATTCATGAAATAAAAATAGAAAAACATTCAGGAACATCAGTAAACCTGAACATTGGATCTGAGAGAATGATCTGGGACAAAGATAGAAATGATCCATATCAGGCTAAAGACAGTTGACATCCATACAGTCTACAAATTTTTAAAAGATTTTCAAGGTGGACAACTTTATGCTAATACATTTGACAACTTAGATGAAATAAGAAAAGTTCCTCAAAAGACAGAAATGATTAAGGCTCACTTAAGAAGCAAGCATAACTTGAATAGCTCTATACTGTTAAACTGAATTCTTGGTTGCAAACCTTCCTACAAAGAAAATTCCAGGCCAAAGTAGCTTCAAATATTCTACAAAACAATTAACCAAGATGTAATACAAATTCTACACATACTCATCCATAAAATTGTAAAGTTGGGTCTATTTCCTTTATAAGATAGGCATTACCTGATACCAGCACCTGACAAAAAGATAAAAAGAAAGAAATCTATAAACCAACCAACCATATGAAAATAGATGCAGATATTCTAAAGAAAAGATTAGTGTATTGAATGTAACAATATATAAAAGGTTAGCTATATCATGACCAGTGATTTTTATGCCAGGAAAGCAATAGAAAATTAATGTAATTCATAATATTAATAAAGTAAAAACAAAACAAAACATATAACCGTCTTGAGAGGTTCAGAAAAGCATTTGACAAAATCCAACATCCATTTCTGTAAGGAACTGTAAGCAAAGTAGAATAGAAAGAAATTTGTTTAAAGAGCTCCTGTGAAAATGGAGAGCTAATGTAACATTTAATGGTGAAAGAAGACTTCTTTTCTGCTAATATCAGGAATGAAATAAAAGGATGTCTGCTCTTCCAATTCTATTCAGAATTTTCATAGAGGAACTAGCAAATGCCATAAGGCAAAGTAAGAAAACTCAAGATTGAAAAGGTAGAAGTAAAATGGTCTTTATTTACAGTCAACATGTTCACCTGTTTAAAACATCTAATAGAATCTACAAAAAAGCTGTTATAACTAAGAAATTTATCAAGGTTTATCAATACAATATCAACTGTATTCTATATACTAGGCATGAGCAATTGAAAATTGAAATTTAAGAAATATAATACCACTGAAAAAAGTGCCAAAAATAGGAAAAACTTAGCAGTAATTCAACAAAAGATGTAAGAGATCTCTAAACTGTTAACTACAAAACACTGATAAGAGAAATTTAAAAAGACCTAAATAAATTGAGAGATACACTGTGTTTATGGGTCAGAAGAGCCAATGTTAATATGTCGTTTCTTTCCTAATTGACATATATAGTCAGTGCAATTCAAAAATTGCTGCAGGCTCTTTTTTTTTTTTAGGACAAACTGATCTAAATTTTATATGGAAAAGCAAAGTATCTAGAATTGCTAACACAACATTGAAAACAGTTAAGGTTGAATTTTTGTTGTTGTTGTTGTTAGGTGCCATTGAGTCAGCTCTAACTCATAGTGACTTCATGTGTAATAAAATGAAACCCATCCCACAGTTGTTGACACATAGGAACCCATTGCTGCAGCCACTGTGTCAGTCCATCTCAGTGAGATCTCCTTCTTTTCGGTTGATTGTCTCCTTTACCAAAGATGATGTCCTTCAGCAATTGGTCCATCCTGGTGAAATAAAAGTTGGATTACACTATTTGATTTCAAAATTTGTAAGGCTACAGTAATCAGGACTTTTTGATAAAGATACAAAAGCCTTCTGGTTAGCAGTCAAATGCCTTAGGCACTATTGTACCAGAGCCCCTATACGAATATAAAGTACATATATTTAAAAAAAACACAAAAAACCAAACTCACTGCCATCAAGTCAATTCAACTCATAGCAACCCCTCTGGGTTTCCAAGGCGATATTTCTACGGAAGTAGATTACCCAGTCTTCCATCCAAGGAGTGGCTGGTAGGTTTGAACCACCAGTCCTCTGGTTAGCAGTCAAGTGCCTTAGACACTAGGCCACCAGATATATAGACCCACCTTAATATGGCCAACTGATTTCTAAGAAAGGTGCAAAGGAAATTATTTGATGAAAGGATAGTCATTGCCACAGATGGTGTTAGAATCTTTTGATATTCATATGCAAAAAAAATAATATCCATTCACATATCACATCATTTACAAAAGGTAGCTACATTTAGGATCATAGATTAAATGTAAATGCTAGAATTATAAAACCCTTAGAGAACAGTTTTGTTACCTTGAGTTAGAAAATAATGTTTTAAAACACCAAAAGTGAGATCCATTAAATAACAAATTGATAATTTGGACTTCATCTTTTTTTTTTTCTTAAATGACAATGAAAAGACAAACCACAGACAAGAAGGAGATATTTGCAGATCATAGATCTAGTAAAGAACTTGCATTCAAAATATACCGAGAACTATCAAAAACTCACCTATAAGAAAATAACAACAAAAAAAAAATACAAAATTTGAGTAAGACATTTCATCGAAGAAGATAAAGGGAATGGAAAAATAAGTACATCAAAAGTTACTCAACATCATTGTTTTTCAGGTAATGCAAATGAAATATCATTACACACTTGTTAGAATGGCTAAAATAAAGAAGTCTGTAATGAGTATTAGGATGGGAAGGAGCTGGTGGGAATGCAAAATATTACAGACTCTTTTGAAAACACTTAATAGTTTGTTTAAAAGTTAAACATACATGTACCATGTAACTCAACTCTTTCACTCTTAGGTATTCTCCAAGATTATTATTGAAAGCCTATGTCCATATAGTAACTTGTCCATGAGTGCTCATTGTAGATTTATTTGTGATAAACAACAACCCAGTTCCATCACCTGAGATATGGATAAACAGACTGTAGTACAGCCATACAATGGAATATTACTCAACAAAAAAGGAATCAGTTGTTGATGTATGCTATAACATGGATGAATCTCATTATAATGATACTGAGTGAAAGAAGCCACACAGAAAAGTGTACATGTTGTCTGATTACATTTATATACAATGCAAAGTAATCTACAGTGGCATAAAGGAGATCGGTGTTACCTGGCACCTTTGCATGTGGAGATAGGTTGGAGGGAGAGTAAGAAAAGATGCCTAAATTGCATACTAAATATTTATTTTCAGTTGTGATTTGGGTGAAAATTTAGAGAGCAAATTCATTTTCCATGCAACAGCTCATACACATTTTGTTTCATGACAGTGATTGCAGTCCCCATAATGTAACAGCCCTCTTCCTACTTTCTCTCTGTGGCTATCATTTCCCTGTGTCCCTTTTTCCTATGCATTCCTGCCCTCTGACCTATCTCCCTGTGCAAATACGCCCATCTTAATACGTTCTTGTTGTTATGTGCCGTCGAGTCACCTGACTCATAGCGACCCTTCCTTGGGTTTCCAAGGCAGTATCACAACGGAAGTAGATTGCCCAACCTTCCTTCCGAGGAGTGGCTGGTGGG
>NW_006921608.1:8390436-8408954 GCF_000298275.1 Orycteropus afer afer | reverse complement strand
CATATAGAACTTTATTATATAGAACAATCATATAGAATCAACTCCTATGGTTGATTGTTCTAAGGAGTGCACCTACCTGGTGTAAATATTGACCACATATGCCTGTCTTTTGTTTTTCTGGAAGCCACAGAGTGAATTCAATTATAGGACCAAAGGGTGACTATAATTCAATTATAGGTCCATGGTCCAGGGATTTCACGGTCTGTATCAGACCAGTAAACCTGGTCTTTTTTATGATTTTGAGTTTTGTTCCACATTTTTATCCCTCTCTAGCCAAGCTCTCTATTTTAATCCATTTTTGAGTGGTTAGCATTGGTAGCCAGGCACCATCTAGTTCTTCAGGTCTCAGGGACAGGTAAGCTGGGGTTTGCATGGTCCACTAGTCCCTTGGACTAAATATATCTATGAGTCTTCAGTTTCCTTCATTCTTCTATGCTCAGGACAAGGAGAGATCAGCTGTTGTATCTTAGATGGCCACTTGTAAGCTTTAAAGACCCCAATCACTACTCACCAAAATAGGATGTAGAACATTATGTTTTGTGTAGTGCGTTATGTCAGTTGCGCTTGATGTCCCCCGCACCCATTGTCTCGAGCCTGTGGTTCCAATGACTCATTCCCCCAGGGTCACACTAAATAATTTGGTGGTGATAGATATGTTCCATTATTTTCATTGTCGTGTTGGTTTCATGGGTATATGCATCTGGCAATATTTTTCAAATTGTACCTTTTTAATATGTTTAGCTAATTATACTTTATAAAGCTGTTAAAAAAATTTTTGAAAAAATACCTCATGGCAAATAATAAGAAAGAAGCCATAGACTTGAAATAATTTAGTAGTATACTACACATTTTTTGTGTTAGATTTTATCATTACATTATTATCATTATATATTTGGAGACTGTAATTCCCTGCATTGTAGCCTATCATTTTAGCAAGATGTAAAGCAAAATATATTTGCTTTTAAAAAAAAAACTATTTTGAAAGTGAATATTATCTAAAGCAATCATATAGAACTTTCCTAATTTATTTTTATCCTAGTGTGAAATATGTATGTGTTATGCCACCACTCATCCGTCAGTTTGCTGTACTCTGGTGGCTTGTGTGTTGTTGTGAAGCTGGAAGCTATACCACAGGTATTTGAAATACCAGCAGGGTCTCCTATGTTGGGTTGTTTTCAGCGTATCTTCCAGTATAAGACCGACTAGGAAGAAGGATGTGACAGTCTACTTCTGAAAAAAGTGGGCCACTGAAAACTTTATGAAGAGCAGTGAGACATTGTCTGATAAAGTGCCAAAAGATGAGCCCCTCAGGTTGGAAGGCCCTCAGAATACAACTTAGGAACAGCTGCCCCTCGAATAGAGTCAACCTTAATAATATGGATGGTGGAAAGACTTCAAGACCTTCATTTAGAGGTTATTACATCTCAAAATGAGAAGAAACAGTTGCAAACATCCCTTAATAATCAGAACATGGAAAAATTGGAAGTTGTCAGAAATGAAATGGAACACACAAAGATTGATATCTAGGCATTACTAAGCTGAAATGGACTGGTATTGGCCAGTTTGAATCAGACAATCATAAGGTCTGCTATGCTGATGATGACAAATTGCAGAGGAATGGCATCACATTCATCATCAAAAAGGACATTGCAAGTTCTATCCTGAAGTTCAATGCTGTCAGAGATAGAATAATATCCATAGTCTTCCAAGGAACACCAGTTAATATGACTATTATTTAATTTTATGCCCCAACCAATAAAGCCAAAGATAAAGAAATTGAAGATTTTTACCAATTTCTGCATTCTGAAATTGAGCAAACATGCGATCAAGAAGCACTGATAATTAATTACTAGTGACTGGAATGCAAAAGTTAGAAACAAAGAAGGATCATCAGTAGCTGGAAAATATGGCCTTGGTGATAGAAATGATGCTGGAGATTACATGATAGAACTTTGCAAGGCCAATAACTTATTCATTGCAAATAACCTTTTTTTTTAAACAACATAACTGGTAACCATGCAAATGGACCTCACCAGATGGAATACATAGAAATCAAATCTACTATGTCCCTGGAAAGGAGGTATTAGAGATGCTTAATATCAGTCAAAACAAGGCCAGGGGCTTTCTGTGGAACAAACCATTGATTGCTCATATGCAAGTTCAAGTTGAAGCTGAAGAACATTAAAACAAGTCCACAAGAGTCAAAATATAACCTTGATTGTATCCCACCTAAAATTTGAGGCGATCTCAAGAATAGATTTGACACATTGAACACCAGTGGTCAAAGACCAGATTAGATATGGATTGACATCAAGGATATCATACATGAAGAAAACAAAAGGTCACTAAAAACACCAGGAAGAAAAATGACCCAAATGGATGTCAGAAGTGATTCAAACTTGCTGTTGAACATTATTTCCGTTGCTTAAGCAAATGGAAGAAATGAACTAAAAGAGCTGAGCAGAAGATTTCAAAGGGCAGCTCAAGAAGACAAAGTATTATAATGAAATGTACCAAAACTTGGAGTTAGAAAATAAAAGAGAAGAACACACTCAGCATTTCTCAAGCTGGAAGAACTGAAGAAAAATGTCAATTTCTTATTGCCTTGAGTTGAAATATTGACAAAATACTGAACAACGCAGGAAGCATCAAAAGTAAGTTGGAAGGAATACACAGAGTTATTTTATCTGTGATAGGTAAGGTTGTATGTCTCTCTCTCTCTCTCTCTCTCTCTCTCTCTCTCTCTCTCTCTATATATATATATATATATATGTAACTCACTGCCATTGAGTTGATTCTGACTCACAGCAACCCACATTGGGTTTCTGAGGTGGTAAATCTTTACAAAAGTAGATTTCCCCATCTTCTTTCCACAGAGCAGCTGATGGGATTGTACTGCCAACCTTCTGGTTAGCAGTCAAATAAATGCCTTAGGCACTATGCCACCAGAGCTCCCATATATGTGTTGTTTTGTGCCATGGAGTCAGTTCTGAATCATAGCATCCTTATGTACAACACAATGAAACACAACAGGACAAACTGACAGACGAGTGGTGGTATATATATATATGTGTGTGTGTGTGTGTGTGTGTGCATATGTACACATATGTATACACATGTAAATATTTATATGTTTACATATACATATGTGTATATGTATATACACATATATATACGCGCGTGTGTGTGTGTGTGTGTATAAAACTGTCTCTGGTTTTGCTTCTCTGAGAATTAGCCTCAACCAAAACCAGACTTACTGCCATCAAGTCAATTCTGACTCATAGCAACCCCTTTTGGGTTTCCAAGGCTGTAAATCTTTATGGCAACAGACTGCCTCATCTTTCTTCCACAGAACAGTTGGTAGATTTCAATCACTGACCTTTTGGTTAGCAACCAAATGCCTTAACTGCTGCACCATCACAGCTCCAGAGAGCTCTAGTCATTACAAAAACAATCAGTGGACAATCAACCATTGCAGGAGGTCGAATATGATCAAGAACCAATAACACTGAAGGAAGAAGTCCATGCTGCACTGGAAGCATTGGTAAAAAACTGTATTTCAGTATAGACAGAATACCAGTTGATGTTTCAAGAAATAGATGCAACCCTGGAAGCGCTCACTTGTCTATGCCAAGAAATTTGGCCAACCAAATGGAAGAAATCCATATTTGTTTCCATTCCAAAGAAAGGTGATCAAATGGAATGCAGAAATTATCTGCATTCAACAGATTAATGCAACAGTGTCATTAATATCACATACAAGTAAAATTTTGCTGAAAATAATTCAAAAACAGTTGCAGCAATACACAGACAAGGAACTGCCAGAAATTCAAGCTTGATTTAGAAGGTGACATGGAACAAAGGATATCATTGCTGATGTCAGATGTATCTTGGCTGAAAGCAAAGAATACCAGAAAGATATTTATCTATGTTTTATTGCCTATGCAAAGACATTTGACTGTGTGGATTATAACAAATTGTGGATTACATTGCAAAGAATGGGAATTCCAGAACACTTAGTTATTCTCACAAGGAACCTGCTACAGACTAAGAGGCAGTCGTTCGAACAGAACAAGGGAATACTGCATGATTTAAAATCAGGAAAGGTGTGTGTCAGGGTTGTATCCTTTCACCATACTTATTCAATCTGTATACTGAGCAAGTAATTAAAGTAGCTGGACTATATGAAAAAGAATGTGACATCAGGATTAGAGGAAGACTCTGTAGCAACCTGCAATATGCAGGTGATGTAATCTTACTTGCTGAATGTGAAGAAGACTTGAACCACTTGCTGATGAAGGTCAAAGACTACATACTTCAGTATGGACTGTACTTCAACATTAAGAAAACAAAAATCCTCACAACTGGACCAGTAAGCAATACCATGATATATCAAGAAAAAACTGAAGTTGTCAGGGATTTCATTTTACTTGGATCCACAATCAGTGTCCATGGAAGCAGCAGTCAAAAACCAAATGCCATATTTCATTGGGAAAATCTTTTACAAAAGACCTCTGTAAGGTGTTAAATAGCAAAGATGTCACTTTGAAGACTAAAGTGCACCTGACCCAATATACCATCAATTGCCAGAAGAATGGAAAAAAAAAAAAAAAATCTGGAAGAAATACTAAAAAAAGATTCTCCTTAGAAGCAATGATGGTGAGACTTCATCTCACATGCTTTGTTATCTGGAGGGTCAAGTCCCTGGATAAGAACATCATGCTTGTAAAGTGACTGTCAGTGAAAAAGAGGATGATCCTCAATGAGCTGGATTGACACAGTGAATGTAACAACGGGCCATGTAACAATGGGCTCTAACAGCAGTAACTGAAAGGTCATAGAACCGGGCAGTGTTTGGTTCTGTTGAACGTAGTAGGGTACTGAGTTGGAACCGATTCAATGACACTCTGCGACAACATGTTATGGACATTTAAGGTTTAACCTTCTATTTTATTAAAGGTGTTGTAATGTCACAAAAGTTATACATAGTGCTATTTCAATATCTGTATGCACTTCATGTACCTTTTCATTGGACATATATGTGACAGGTTCACTGTTCCTGCCATACTATTTCCTACATATTATGACCTACAATAAATGATAAGAAAGATACTACTTTTTAGAAGAACTTTTTATTTCCTTATTCAATATCAGTAGTATGCAGGCACTTTTAAATCATTATTAGGTTCTAAAATCAATGTAACAGATGAAAATTGCATATGGTTTCAATTACCATTGAAAATTCCTTAAATCTCTCAAGGAGTATAAAAAATACTTTCCAATAAATTCAATGTAATCTATTATCTCCAAAATTCAAGGAGGTTCTTTGGCTTTGGAACAGATGAAATCGTTAGTTTGAGATTAGAGGCCATGTTACACAGAATTATGTACTATGAATTGTACTACCCAGCCACTAAGCAGGAGTCACCTACCCAATATGTCTGAGAGACATATTGGAACTGAGACAAACAATGGGCCTAATCACCTTGTGATAGATGGTGAGGATCACTTCTCTTCGGTTCAGCCAAATTTGTTTAGTTGTGTTTATGTACATTAAACAGGTATATGATGCAACATCATTGCAATTAAATTATGTTAAAAAATTTATGAGTAAAATGCCTGGAACAATCACTGATTTAAACAAGTTTGTAATTACCAGGTTTTACTCATTGCAGTGAATTTAATGCATATTTATCAGTTGATGTTATTATTAACAGAATATTTTTTAAATAAAATGTAAGCTCTTATGTTCATAGTCTGTGATAAAGGTGCCAGTACAGGAACTTAAGCATTTGTTTTTGTAAAAGATAATAGTGTGTCTTTTCTAATGTGAATTCAGATTAATTTGATTCATATAATTGGAAATAGTGAAAAGTTGGGGAATTTATAGGAGCCCCTGGTGGTGCAGTGGTTAAGTGCTCAGCTGCTAACCCAAAGGTCAGCAGTCTGCTTTTGTAAAGAATACAACCTTGGAAACTCTATAGGTTAGTTCTACTCTGTCCTATAGTATTGCTATGACTAGATGACATTGGTTTTGGTTTTGGTTTTATATACTACTAAGAACTGGAAAACCTGGATGAAAAATATTCAAAGTGACAGCTTCTACATGCATGTTACTTTTGTACTCACTTCAAATATTGGCTAAAATTTTACTGGTGTATTTTTCCATAATATTTATCATTTTGTTTTACTGCAATTGTATTCTTGTGTTCATATACACAAGCTATTTGTTGAATAATTGTAAGTTGTGTGTGCTAAGGGCTGAATATATGAAGAGATCATTAATTATGAGCTCTTTGGAAACCCAACAACTACATGTAGTTTTCTGTGGATTGCCAGAAACCTTACAGTCAATTTATCTCATAATTTGAGTTCTTGCTTTCTTCTCATGTGGCTTTGAGTAGGTAGACACAACCTTTTGTTGATTTCTGCTAAAAGTGTTCTCATGATATATGTAAGTATTACAGATTTATTAAAGATTGGGGATGAGAGAGAAAGCAAGAGTGGCTTATTTGATAATAAAACGTTATTTTTTTTGGTAAGTAAACCTCCCCAGTATTAGTGAAATGGAGCTCCCTCACCACAGGGGAAGTTCTACTGAACCTTTAATCCCTGGTGTCATCAGCGTATTTTCCAGTCTTCCACCATCTTCTTGACGCTTTATCTTCCCTTGTCCCATCTTGCCTCTTCATCTCCTCTATCCCAGAGAATGTTACCTAGAGAGCTTAGTGTGGACTTCTTGGAGGAGATGATATCTGATGTGATTCTTTACCTGCAATGTAAATATCATCAATCCCATTTTGTAAATAAGTGAACTGAAGAGAAGCCAAGTTTACATGGTTTGTGAAGGGCAGCATAAGGATATCAAACTAGGCCTAAGTGAAAAATATACTCTTTCTTCACAATGCTAAGTATATTAATGTTGAAAATCTGTTTAATCATTATACTTTTCCTTGCTAATAAGCCTTGAGGGAGCTCTGGTGGCGTAGTGCCTAAGGCATTTGACTGCTAACCAGAAGGGTGGCGGTTCAAACCCACCAGCTGCTCCTTGGAAGGAAGGTTGGGCAATCTACTACCGTAGAGATTCTGCCTCGGAAACCCAAAGAGGGATCACTATGAGTCGGGAAACCCAAAGAGGGATTGCTATGAGTCGGATCCAGCTCGATGGCAGTGAGTTTGGTTTTGTTTGATTTGCTTATAAGCCTTGAAGACATGCTTTAAGTCATAGACTTTATTTATATGTGTAGATAAAAGTTGTAAATGAATTTTGATTAATAGGTAGGTAATAATTTTTTCTTTTTTTTTTTAAATCAGTTTTATGATTTATATATGATTTACATGCAATATAATGCCTCATTTAAATGCATACACATATACACCATATGACCACCACAAACAATAGAATGTGTTCATCTTCAAAAAAGTTCCTTTAGCCCCTTCCTATTCAACTTCCACCCCTGGCTGAGTCCTAGGAATTACTGATATACTACCTACCAGTGTAGATTAATTGACTTTTTTTTTTTAGAGTTTTATATAAAACTAAACGGAATTATACAGTATGTATTCATTTGTATCTGTCATCTTTTACTTAGCATAATAATTTTGAGAGTCATCCTTGTTCATATGTATATCAGCAGTTTATTCCTTTTTATTGCTAAGTAGTATTCGTTTATGCAAATAAATAGTTATTTGTTCATCCAGTCTCTGAGTAATAGACAACCTGGACTATTTTCAGTTTTTGGTTAACATGAGTAAAGTTGCTCTGAACATGGTTGTACAAATCTTTTCGTGAATGTGTACTCTGACCTTGTATGTAAATACCATCTGATGGATTTCCTTCTCTTTCTTGATCAGTGTAGCTTGATATTTGTCGATTTTATAGGTCTTTTTAAAGAAAAAGCTTTCAGTTTCATTTCTTTTTTCTGTGGTTTTACTGTTCCTATTATTTTAATTTCTGCTTTTTTATCTTTCCTACTTCCTTCTTCTATTTACTTTGGTATAAATTTACCCTGTTTTTCTGTATTTTTAAGCTTTGATTATTGATATTTGTGTAAAATCATCACTTAAAGCAATAAACATCTTTCTAAGGAAGAATGTTAGGAAGAACTTTGGGAGATTTTGCAATCCAGAAACTAGAAATAATACTCTAAAAATAAACTGGCATAGGTATAAATTAATCAGTGGAATCAAGAAAAGAGCCCCAAAGAAGACTGTTTTATATAAGGATCTGAGATAATATGTCACGTCAAAGGAGAGGAGAAGGGGAACAGACTATTTAATAAATGATCTGGAAAAAAAAATGTCATGTGTAAGGAAAAAAATAGATGAAATTGAATATCTTATATCACATATAAAAAAATTAAAATAAACCAACTCTCTATATAAACTAAAGACTTAAATATTATCTGAGTGAGGTTTAGTTAAGGAGGCTGAATTACTGTAAGTGATGTGGAATAAGGGATCTGTTACTAAAATTAAACTTTACATGATTGTGGGAGATACAGGGCATAAAGTTTTGTAAGAGAATGGTCACTTACCAGAGACCACAAAAGGAGCTAGTGTAAGTCTGTGGATGGTTGTAGACTTTGCACTTAGTTGTTGTTCTTAAAGTAACTGTAGATGAAGTCCAGACTGGGAAAGAAAAATGCATGCAAAATAGGGAAATCAAAAGCACTAGAATATGCTAGGATGAACTGGAACTTGTGGGAACAAATGAACTGAGTGTTTCTCTCACCACCTCTCATCTTGGTTGTGCAGCTGACCTACAGAAGCTGGTGTTCTTTGTTATGTAACTGCAGGTGTGTTTGGGAGAAGCTGTGGGAGGAGAGTTTATTACACATTAGTCATCTGCAGCTTTGCTTGGGAGGGGCTGTAGGACAGGCTTCATCTGGAGCTGGAGGAACATCTAAAATCATAGATTTGATTTCTTAAAATAGACTTAGTGTTTGGAAAAGCTGCAACAATTGAAAGGAGAATCAGAACACCTCAGTCACAGCTTCAGGCTCTTAGAAATTTGAACCATGCAGATGATCAACTTGACCTAATAGAGCATTCTCCCAACAAACATAATATATATCCTTTCATCTACAAATGAAACATTTGGAAACTTTTGCTATTAATATTTGAATTAAGTAGTACTGTGTAAATTCTTAAGTGTATATAGTGAAATCCCTACCCCTTTTCCTCAAGCATTTCAAATGAACCACTGTTGCCAGTTTCTATATTTTTGTAGATACATTCTATGCACACATAAACAAATAGCTGCAGATAATTTTTCTTTATTTTCTAGCATAAATAACATTTTCATTATTTTGTATACTCAGATTTTTATTTTCAACTTCTATTCTTTTAATAGTTTGTAATGATATTTTAACATGCACAGTTGACTAAATCTAACATTAGTTAACATCTCTACCATTCTTCTAAACCATTTGAAATTATTAGAATCTGATTGCCCCCTTATTGCCTTCTAGGATGTTACTACCAGAATTTAACATTTACCTATAATTTTATTGTTACAGCTATTAATATTTTATATATCACTGTTTGCTTAAATTTACCTAAATTGTTACCACTTTCTTTGCTCATCTTTATTTCCATTTATGTCCTTCCTTCTGGAATAAATTTGTTTTTTTAGAGGTTTCTTCAGTGGAGATCTGAAAATGATAGGCTTAATTTTCTGAATATATATATTCTCATTCATCCTTCATGGGAAGTTTAGCTACGTGTAAAATCCTACAATGACTCCTATTCTCCCTCAGCCCTCTGACAATGTTATTCCAATATTTCTGGTTTCTAAATTTGCAGAAAAGTCTTCTATTTTCTTTAGATCTTCTTTAATTTCAAGTAAGGAGCCCTGGTGGCATACTTACTAAAGCACTTGGCTGCTAACCAAAAGGTGGGTGGTTAGAACTCACCAGCCTCTCCACAGAAGAAAGATTTACAGCCTTGGAAACCCTGTGGGGCAGATCTACTCTGTCCTATAGGGTCACTGAGTTGGAATCCACTTGATGGCACTAGTTTGTTTTTTGGCCAATTTCTACTGTCAATGTTTTGTCATTGTTGGCATAAATATTTCGCATATTTCTGTTAAAATTTCCCTAAGTTAACATTTATAATTGTAAATGATAACAATTTTGAAAGAAGTTTTCCAGTTGTTCATTGTTATTATATAAAAAATTTAATTCATTTTGTATATTCACTGTATGTCCTGCAGTCTTGCTAAATTCACTTGTTAATCTTAATACCTTATATAATTTCCTAGGGTTTTTACCAGTAATATGTCAGACAGTGTTTCACTGATACTCATAAGATTTTAAGTGGCCAATTATTTCAGAAATGAATGGCCCCGTCCAGCTTTCCAGTCTATCTTAGTCTGGAACCTCCACTGAAATCAACCTACCAAGGGTGACCCTGTTGGTATTTGAAATATGGTGTCATAGCTTCCACCATCACAGTAACATGCAACCCACCACAGTACAAGAAATTGACAGACAAGTGGTGGTTTTATTATTTACATAATCATATTACTCCTTATTTTCTAATCTGTCTGCCTTTCATTTTTTCCCTTTCTTGTTACACTGTCTAGGACATGTTGTACAATGCTGAACAGAAGGAGTTGGAATGGACATCCTTAACTTGTCCTTGGTCTTAGGGGCAAAACATTCAGTATTTTATAATTAAGTATGATGTAAGCTGTAGGTTTTTTTAGATGCCTTTTATCAGTTTGAGGACATTCCCTTCTATTAACTAGTTTACTGTGACATTTGATCATGAATGGGCTTGGAACTGTGTTAAATGATTTTTCTGCTCTTTTGAAATAATTTTAAACTTGCATGCATATAATGAAATAATTTTAGTGTACATACAGTGAAACTAGGGAGAAAAAATTAATAAATTGAAGATTTCAAAATAATTTTCCCTCAATCACTGATAAAATAAATATAAATAAAAATTTAGTGAGAATACAGAAGAATCAAACAGGATAATTAACAAGCTTAATTAAAAGAGCTCTGTACCTAAGAATGAATTCACATTCTTGTCATATCCATGAAGCATTTATAAGAATATTTCTTTTGTGTGGAACCCATTTTTTTGACTTTTTACAAAAAAATATTGTCTCATACAGTATTTATCTTTTTGTGATTGACTAATTTTATTTAGCATAATATGCTGTGTTGTTGTTGTTGTTGTTGTTATGTGCCATCGAGTCGGCCCCAACTCATAGAGACCCCTCCTTGGATTTCCGAAGCAGTATCACTACGGAAGTAGATTGCCCAACCTTCCTTCCAAGGAGTGGCTGGTGGGTTTGAACCGCCAGCCTTCTGGTTAGCAGTCAAGTGCTTTAGCCATTATGCTACCAGAGCTCCTTAATATGCTCTAGTTCATCCAAATTATGAGACGTTTCCCAGATTCGTCATTGTTTTTTAACGTTCTATAGTAAATAGTTGGGAAGCTCTGGTGGCGTAGTGCCTAAGGCATTTGACTGCTAACCAGAAGGCTGACGGTTCAAACCCACTGGCCATAAACCCACCAGCCACTACTCAGAAGGAAGATTGTGCAATCTACTTCTGTAGTGATACCACCTTGGAAATCCAAGGAGGGGTTGCTATGAGTTGGATCGAGTATTCAATTGTGTGTATATACCATAGTTTGTTAATCCATTCCTCTGTTGATAGGCATTTAGGTTGTTTCCATCTTTATGTTATTGTGACTAATGCTGCGATGACTACGGGTGTGCATTTATGTGTTTATGTCACCACTTTTATTACTCTACGATACATACCTAGTAATGGGGTTGCTGGATCATATGATATTTCTATTTCTAGCTTTTTAATAAAGTGCTGTACCTTTTCCTATAGTGGTTGCACCATTTTAGACTCCTACCAGCAGTGTATGAGGGCTCTAGTTTCTCCACACAATAGCCAGCATCTATTGTTTTCTCTGTTTTGAACTTTGCTGTTAATGCTGGGGTGAGATATCTCATTATTGTTTTGATTTGCATCTCTCTAATGGCTAATGGGGATCTCTGGTGGCATAGTGCCTAAGGCATTTGACTGCTAACCAGAAGGCTGACGGTTCAAACCCACCAGCTACTCTTTGGAAGGAAGACTGGGCAATCTACTTCTGTAGGGATACTGTCTCAGAAACCCAAGGAGGGATCACTATGAAGTGGATCTGACTTGATGGCAGTGGAGGTTTTTTTTAATGACTAATGTAGCATAGTGCCTAAGGCTCTTTACTGCTAACCAGAAGGCTGGAGTTTCAAACCCACAAGCTACTCCTCGGAAGGAAGATAGGGCAATCTACTGCTGTAGTGATACTGCCTCGGAAACCTAAGGAGGGGTCACTATGAGTCAGGTCCAACTTGACGGCACATAACAACAACAACAATCATAAGCATTCCTTTGTTAGCAACTTGAATGTCTTCGGTGAAGTGTCTGTTCGTGTCCTCTGCCCATTTTTTATTTGGATGATTTGTCTTTTTTTGTTAAAGTGTTGATGCTTTCTGTAAGTTTTAGAGATTAGCCCTTTCCAAAATATTGTTTCCAAGAGTATATTCCCAGTATTTTTACTCTTTGGAAGAAATTTCTTGATGTGCAATGTCTAATTTTTAGGAAGTCCCAGTCACCTGTTTTTATTTTCTGGTGTCTGTGTGGTTTTGGCTATGTTCAGTAGTGTTTTATGCCATGAATTAGTGCCCCTAAATATTTCCCTGTTATTCCTTTGATGATTTTTATGGTTTTAGGTCTTACAGTCAGGTCATTGATCCAACTTGAGTTCATTTTTGCATATGGTGTGAGATATGGGTTCTGTTTCATTTTTCCGCAAATGGATACCCAGGTTTGCCAGCACTATATTTTTAAAAGAGACTAGCTTTTATCTACTTCATGAGTTTTGGCCTTTTGTCAAAGATCAGCTGTCCATAGGTGGATGGATTTACTTCTGGGCTCTGAGTTCTGTTCCATTGATTTTTGCGTCTGTTGTTGTACCTGTACCAGGGTGTTGTAACTGCTGTGCCTGTGTAGTTCATTCTGATATGGGAGATAATGCTCTTCCATTGCTTATGTTTTGAAATTTACCTAGACTCAAGAGTCTTTATTCAAAATTATCTAAAATTGACTTGACTTTTGCTATTTTCCAATAGATTTTTATCCATCATTTTCAATTATATATAATATTTAGTATTTAATTATATTTTAAGTTTCAAACCATTTATAAACTTCATCTTATACATTTCAAGAATAATTCTTATTTAAATAGTTAATTCATTTCCCACTTCTGCACATCATGAAATTTGTATGCAAATAAGTGTCGGTGACTTTCCTTCTAGATAATTTTTATTTATTTATTTATTTTTTAATTTTCAAGTGTTTCTTTCAGAATCCGTTCATGTTTTTCAGGTTGGTGAAGATTTTTTTGTTTCTTATATAATCAGCTATTTTAATTATTGTTATTATTTGATTCACAGGGTCAAAGAGAATAAGCGATAGTGAAGTCTCTGACTATGACTGTGATGATGGAATTGGTGTAGTATCAGGTAAGAATTTTCCCTGTTAAATTATTAAGAAGGAAGTGTCATCACTATTATTTACCAAAAAATAGTGTGCAGGAAATAACTTGTTTTCTGTCTCCCAAAAACAACTTTATGGCAACATTAGGGCAATTTTAACAAACCCCTGAAAAATTCCCTTTTACCAATTATTATACTGACCATTCATATTGAAAAAATGCCAGAGAAGTAAATATTATAAATTTTCTATTTGCTAAACTACCAAATAATAAGGATTTTTATTATAAATTTGAGGAATTTATTGAATAGTTGAAACTATTTTGTTACACTAACATTGTTTAAAAAAAAAAAAAGAAATCTTTTTAATACCACTAACATAACTAAAGGGAGCTCTGGTAGCATAATGCCTAAGACTTGACTGCTAACCAGAAGGCTGGCGGTTCAAACCCACTAGCCACTCCTCGGAAGGAAGATGGGACAGTCTACTTCCGTAGTGATACTACCTTGGAAACCCAAGGAGTGGTCGCTATGAATCAAGCCAGACTCGGCAGCACATAGCAACAACAACAACAACATAACTAAATATGTTAACTTTTTGAATAGAGATTCTAAATTTTTTATTGTTATGTTAAGTATCATAATTTCCTATATAGCTAAATTTTAAAACTACAGTAATATATTTTAAAATATTGCCTCATTTCATGGTTAGAGATTTACCCAATGATTTAATATTTCAGGTAAGTAGCTTCTTTTTCTATAATTCCTGAAAAAATATTTCTATATATGTGGATATGTATATGTATTACCCTTAGTAATATAAGAAGTTTTGATTGTGGTCTTCTTAAAGATTAATTAACTGGAAAATGTCATAGTTATCACTAATTTTATCCTTAACAAAATGTGGTCTATTGTATGTAAAATATGCTACAGTTGCTTTGATGAGGAATAACATTTTTGTTGATAATGTTTATTACGGAATGTGTGACTGTCATTCTATAAGTGCACAACTTTTTAAAAACCTAATGACTTTTTCTGCTTTTATTTTTTTCATGAAGGCTGAACAATATATTTATGAAAAACATTTTCACTGTTTTATGGTTTGTAAATTAAATAAATTAAACCTCAATAAAGCAATCTTTGAAAATATTTGCCATGGTCTCTTGCTCTAAGATAATTACAATCTTTTTCTATTGTATTCAATTCTTTTGTTAATTGACTATTCTACTTCTCTCTTTTTTTAAATTATCTAGCTTCATATGGTTTTTTCATCTAAAATATTTCCCTTCAAGCCATTAAATCCCTTTATCTTCATGTCAAATTTAGTGTATCTCAATTCTTTTATTTTCTGTTCTGAGAATGGAAAAACTGATTTAATTTTTTAAATTCTGTCAAAGGAAGTATATATTTTGTAAAAGCTTTATAGGCTCTCTCATTATTTAAGTTAATGCTCTTTGGAATGATTTTTTTGCTATTACAGAATAGTATTTAGAAAACCTACATACTTCAAACATAGAAATTATTATTCTTTCTTCTCCTGCTTTTTTTTTCTGCCTGTGCAGAGACTTATTCTGTTGAGGAGAAAAGACCGCTGTGCAATATGCTATCTTTTGCTATTTTTAAACCAATGTGTTTTTGAAGGGTAGCTCTTCCATGGTATAGTGTACATTAATAGTACTTTAATTACTCCTTGGGTTCTGTCACTATTGTTGTTGTTGTTGTTATGTGCCGTCGAGTCCGACCCGACTCATAGGGACCCCTCCTTGGGTTTCCGTGGCAGTATCACTACGGAAGTAGATTGCCCCATCTGCCTTTCGAGGAGTGGCTGGTGGATTTGAACCACCAGCCTTCTGGTTAGCAGTCAAGTGCCTTAGGCACTAGGCTGTCACTATTAGAACTGTTTAAGTCATCTCCACATAATCACCAATAGGGTTATATTATTGTAACTTCTGGAATATTAACTTTTCGTAAACTCATCACTTAAATAAATGATGTAGCAATTACATTTACATGAGTATCATGATAACTAAGATAAACATTTTGTTAAATATTTTTCTTATATATGCACTGTACCCCTTGCATGAATAAAGGATAAAAATGCTATATTAACATTTTAAACACTTACAAGCTACTACACCAGCAAGTCTGTTTATACTTCATAGTCCGGGAACAAATACTGTTTCCATCCATAGACCTAATGTCTGTCAAATTCAGATTATGAATTACAGCCATTCATAACTCTTTTTAACCTGAACTTTCAACCTTTTTTCAAGAAGGAACTGTTTTTTGCTGCTGTATTAAGTTTACCTTTTATTCAAAAATTCATTCAATTTTTCTGAGTTTGCAGGGCAGATGTCATAAAAATTATCTATGCCTGCAGTGATATTTTTCATGTTTTTTATTTTGCTTATTCTGATAAATTCAAGTCAATGGTAATTTTGACATTTGCATTGGTAGTAATTATTTTACACAATAAGTGGAAAGTTTGATTTTTATTGAGATTTAGGTTTGTCAGGTAAGCAACTCTGAACGTGGATATTGTGGCTACTGATACATTGAGCAATGGGAATGGTTAATGGTTTTTTGTGCATGCTGTGTGTGTGTGTATGTGTGTGTGTAGCCCTGGCGGCACACATGAAATGGTTATGTGCTTGACTATTAGCCAAAAGGTTGATGGTTCAACCCCACCCAGGACATTAGGCTTTTAAAACATCTTAAATGTTTTGCTAATTAGCTTTTAAAAGTCACCTTTAATATTCTGACTTGCTAAGTCAACAATCTATCTCCAGTATTAATTTTTCTCACTTCTCAATAGCACTTTGTTGTTGTTGTTGTTATTATGTGCCATCGAGTCAGACCTGACTCATAGCGACCCCTCCTTGGGTTTCCGAGGCAGTATCACTATGGAAGTAGATTGGCCAACCTTCCTTCTGAGGAGTGGCTGGCTGGTGGGTTTGAACCGCTAGCCTTCTGGTTAGCAGTCAAGTGAAATATTTATATTTTCTGAAACTATGTTTTCCTATATTTCTTTTTTTGGGGGAGGGGAGTAAAACTTTTTATAGTGATTTGGGTGAAAGTTTTGCAGAGCAAGTAAGTTTTCCATTCAACAATTAATCCACATTTTGTTTCGTGTCATTGATTGCAGTCCCCTCAATGTGACGTCACTCCTCCCACATCCTTCCCATGCTTCTCGTTTCCACTCCTCCTTCTCTCCTAACCCTTCCTGCCTTCTGAACTTTGTCCTTAGGCAAATGCTGCCCTTTTGATCTCTTATGATTGATTAGGAATGTCTATCTTCCTAGCATTATTGTTTACCTTAAAGACCTGTGTGTTGTTTGAAAATTTAAGTACAGAAGTAAGTTCAGTTCCAGGTCTGAAGGGTTACCAAGGGCCATAATCTCAGAGATTCACCAGTCTCTTATCTGACCAGTAAGCCTAGTCCTTTATATACTTTTGAGTTTTGTTCCACATTTTCCTCCCACTCTATAAAGGACCTTCTAATATGATCCCTTTCAGAGCAGTTGGTCATGGTTGGTGGGTACCACCTAGTTCTGGTCTCAGGGTCAGGAAGGCTGAAATTTGCATGGTCCATTAGACCTGTGGACTAATTATTCCCATGTGCCATTTGTTTTCTTCACTCTTCTTTGCTCTGTATGAGAAGAAACCTATATTAACCCTTTGAAAGGGCAATCATAAGCTTTTAAAACCTCAGTCACTACTCACCAAAGTAGGATGTAAAATATTGTCTCTGTGGACTATATTTTCCAATTGTCCTTGATATCCCTCCTCCCAGAGTATGGTCCTGAGTCCCTAGGCCCAGTGTCTCACTCCTTCAGAGTTTTTGGTTTTGTCTAAGAAGTTTTCATAAATTCTCTCCCTGTGTGCTCCGGTATGACATGGATTTCTTTCCACTGTATGTAAACACATATGTGGAAATGTTCTCTGTCAAACCAATGCATATTTGTGGGTATAGTCCCATTCTCCTCTCACACCAGTTCTGCTCCCATGTCTATCTATGTATCCACTCCTAGATTATTGATTATTTTTATTAATGTTATTGCAAGATTGCATATGAATTAGTATTTACCTCTGTTGCCTTTAACTCTAGTACTACTCCTACCAGCATCTTCCTTTCCTTTATCATTTTGTGCTCTGACCTCTTCCTTATTGAATATTTACTTCCCTTCACTCAGTTAATATGTATCTACCCTCTAGTTAGTGGTTTACCCTTCCTTCGCCTCCCATCCCTGACTCATTGCTGTTCTTTAACATCACGTACAATCCATTGTGTGTGTATTCAATAGTTCTTCTATCCATTCATCCATTGGTAGCCATTTAGGTTGTTGCCATCTTTATGCTGTTGTGAATGGTGCTGTGGTGAGCATGGGTGTGCATTTATCTGATTGTGTATTGGCTTTTATTTCTCTAGGATATATACTTAGTAGTTAGAATGATACTGCCTTGGAAACCCAAGGAGGGGTCGCTATGAGTCAGGTCCGACTCCACGGCACATAACAACAACAACATAGTATTCCTATTCCTTGGTTTTTATGAAAGCACCTTGTCAGCTGTACCATTTTAGTGTCCCACCAGCAATATATGAAGGTTGCAGTCTCTCCATACCCTTGGCAGAATTTTTTTGTTGTTGGTTTTTTTTTTTTTTTAATTTTGCTTTTAATGCTGGGAGGAACATATTTCATTGTTGTTTAGATTCACATCTCATCAATGGTTGTTCTGGTTACCTACTACCACTCTGACAGGAATATACCACAAATAAGATGGCCTTAACAAACAGGAGTTTATTCTTACAATTTGGAGGCTTTAAGTCCAAGTTCAAAGTGCCAGGTTCTAGTGGGTGGGTGAAAGCCCCTCAACCTTGGGGTCCAGCTCAACCTTCTGCTCCCAGCCCACTGGAACTAGAGGCATTTCTTCACTCAGACAGCTGCTGGCTGCTGAGGCTGAGAAGCCCCAAGGTTGACAAGTAAAAAGGCACAGTCCCGATGTTACC
>NW_006921608.1:8371746-8390336 GCF_000298275.1 Orycteropus afer afer | reverse complement strand
AGGCTTTAAGTCCAAGTCAAAGTGACAGGCTCTAGGGCTGGGTGAAAGCCCCTCAGCCTTGGGCTACAGCTCTGCCTCCTGCTCCCAGCCCACTAGAGCTAGAGGCTTTTCTTCACTCAGACAGCTGCTGGCTGCTGAGGCTGAGAAGCCCCAAGGTTGACAAGTAAAAAGGCACAGTCCCGATGTTACCAAAACACATGGCAGGCCATTGACTTAAGTCCATTTTAAGTCCCAGAGCATAGCAGGCTGCTGAGCAACGACACAGCTACATGCAGGGTCCAAGCGTGCCATAAGCTAGAGACCATTTCCAAGGCTTCTCCTTAAGGAAGAAGGAAGGAAGCAGCCCACATCCCAAAGGCAGCTACCCAGCTGCTTGTGATGGATCCCACCATGGAGTTGATTGCCAGTCTCATCATGGGGAATAACTACCACCAACTGCCCAGCCACTCAACCAGGCCCAGTCAAGTTGACACACAAATATAACTACCACAATGGTTAATGATCAGGAGCATTTCTTCATGTGTTTGTTAGCTGCCTGAATGTCTTTTTTGGTGTCTTATCTGTCCATGTCCTCTGCCGTTTTTGAATGTATTATTTGTCTTTTTGTTGTTAACATGTTGAAATAGTTTATAAATTTTAGAGATTAGCCCCTTGTCCAAAATATCATTGCTAAAATTTTTTCTACAGTCTGTGGGTTCTCTTTTTACTCTTTTGGTGAACTCTTTTGATGCACCATAAGTATCTAATTTTCAGGAGGCCCCAATCATCTATTTTGCCTTCTGATGTTTGTGCATTTTTATTTTTGTTTCAGAGTATATCTATGCCATGTATTAGGGCCCTTATATTTGTCCCTAAATTTTTCTTTGACAGTCTTTATAGTTTTATGTTTTACATGTGGGTCTTTGATCAAACTTAAGTTGTTTTTGCATATGGTGTGAGATACGGGTTCTGTTTCGTTTTCCTGCAAATGGACATCCAGTTTAGCCAGCACCATTTTTTAAGGAGATTATCTCTTTCCCATTGAATGCCCAGAGACAGTTCAAACAGAATAAGGGTGTGCTGAATGGTTTAAAATCAGGAAAGGTGTGAGTCACGGCTATATCTTTTCAGCATACTTATTCAATCTGTATGTTGAGCAAATAATCTGAGAAGCTGGACTATATGAAGAAGAACGAGCATCAAGATTGGAGGAAGACTCATTAACAACCTGTGATATGCAGATGACACAACCTTACTTGTTGAAAGTGAAGATGACTTGAAGCATTTACTGATGAAGATCAAAGACTATAGCCTTCAGTGTGGATTACGTAAAGAAAATGAAAATTCTCAGAACTGGAGCAATAAGCAGCATCACGATAAATGGAGAAAAGATTGAAGTTGTCTGAGATTTCATTTTATTTGGATCCACAATCAATGACCATGGAAACAGCAGTCAAGCAATGAGACGATATATGGCATTGGGCAAACCTACTGCAAAAGACTTGACTTTAAAGTGTTAAAGAGTGAAGATATAACTTTGAAGACCCAAGCCTGACCCAAGCCAGTCTTTCCAGTAGTCTCATATGCATGTAAAAGCTGGACAATGAATAAGGGAGATTGAAGAAGATTTGATGCCTTTAAATTGTGTTGTTGCTGAAGAATACTGAAAATACCATGGACTGCCAGAAAATAACAAGTCTGTTCTGGAAGAAGTACAGCCAGAAGCCTCATTAGAAGTGAGAATGGCCACTTGGTCTCGTGTTCTTTGCACATATTGTTAGAAGGGACAAGTTATTCCTTGGAGAAGGATATCATGCTTGGTAAATTAGAGGTTCAGGAAAGACCCCCCAGTCAGTGGAGTGACACAGTGGCTGCCATGATAGGTTCAAGTATAGCAAATATTGTGAGGATAACACAGGACTGGGAAGTGTTTTGTTCTGTTGTACATGGGGTCCCCATGAGTCAGAGCCAGCTGGACAGCACCTAACAACAACAACCCATTTGACATCTCTACTTTTGTTTATCTAAAGAATATTTCCAATTTATGTCTATAATTGAATTACTGATCTTTCCCACCAAACTCATCATTTTAAGGTAAGTGTATTTTTCAGTTACTCAGGTCAGAATTTTATTCTTGCCCCTCTCTTTTATGACCAACATCAAATATTACATGAAATCCTCCTGATAACTCTGCCTTCAAAATACATACAGAATTTGATCACTTCTCATCATCTCCGTATCTAGTATCCTGGTTCAAGCCACTGATTTACTGTCTTGCCTCCTTTCAATCCGTTGTCAGCATAGTAGCCAAAGTAATCCAAAAATAAGATCGTGTCTAGTTTCTTCTCAAAATACTCTAGTAGGTTACAATCACTCAGATTAAATGCCAAGGTCTTTACAATAATTTTCAAGGCCCTACCTGATCTTCCTCTTCCCTGCAAGTCTCTCTTCTTATCTCTTCAATTACTTGCTCGTCTCCAAGCACCCTATCCTCCTTATGTTCTCTGAACATGTCGAATGAAATGCTACTTTGGGAACTTTTCTCTTGGCTTGGAACACTCTTACCCATATATCCCCCCAGGCAAAACACTGCATCTCCTTCAAGTCTTAGCTAAAATATCACCTTCTCAATGAGTTTATGGCCACCCCATATAAAATTGCAAAATGGCCCCCTATCCTGATGTTTTGATCTCCTTTTACCATGCTTTGTTCCTCCCATAGCTCTTAATCAGTTTCCAACATATCATACAATTATTCATTGGTCTTTTCATCTATCTCCATTGTTCCCCAGCAAGTTCTTAAGCTCAATATGGGCAAGGATCTTTGTATGTTTTACTCTTGCCGTACATAGAATAGCATCTGACATGCATATATCCTCATAAGTATGTTTTGAGTGGATAAATGCAACAAATTCTGTCTTTGTAGTGCATTCCCACTACTAGTGGCATATTCCAAAGCTGTACCACTAAATACCTATGTTGTTGTTGCTCCGAGGAGTGGCTGGTGGGTTTGAACCACCAGCCGTCTGGTTAGCAGGCAAGTGTCTTAGCCACTATGCTACCAGAGCTCCCCTAAATACCTATAGCTATTTAAATTAATTAAAAATAAATACAATTAAAAATTCAATTTCTTATATGACAGCTAATATCATAGTCATTATTGAAAGGCTGAAACCTTTCCTTCTAAGATCAGGAGCATTAAGATCAGGATAAGAATGCCCACTTTCACCACTGCTATTCAACTGTGCTAGAATTTCCAACCAGAACAATTAGGCAAGAAAAAGACATAAAATGCATCTACACGTGAAAGGAAGAAATAAAACTATGAGTCGGGGCCGACTCGACGGCATATAACAACAACAACAACAACAACAGTCGCAGATGGGGAGCTCTGGTAGCATAGTGCCTAAGGCACTTGACTACTAACCAGAAGGCTGGCGGTTCAAACCCACCAGCCACTCCTCGGAAGGAAGATGGGGCAATCTACTTCCATAGTGATACTGCCTTGGAAACCCAAGGAGGGGTCACTATGAGTCAGGTCTGACTCGAAGGCACATAACAATAACAGTTGCAGATGACATGGTGTTGGTGTTATACCTAGAAAAATTCCAAAGAATCCGCAAGAAATTTACTTGCTGCTGTTGTTTTTGTGTGCCTTCAAGTCAGTTCCAACTCATACCAACCCTGGGTACACATAACAAAAAACTGACAGGTCATGTGCCATCCTCACAGTCCATTGCTGTGTTTAAGCTCATTGTTGCAGCTACTGTGTGAATCCATCACATTGAGGGTCTTCCTCTTTTTCATTGACCCTCTATTTTACCAAGTGTGATATCCTTCTCCAGTGATAGTCCTGCCTGTTAACATGTCCAAAGAATGTGAGACTAATATCACCATCCTTACTTCTAAGGAGTATTCTTCCAAGACAAATTTTTTGTTCTGGTATGTTTAATATTCTTTGCCAACACCATAATTCAAAGGCAGCAGTTCTTCTTTGGTCTTCCTTATTCATTATCCAGATTTCACATGTATATAAGGTGACTGAAAACACCATGGGTTAGGTTAGGCACACTTACTCTTCAAAGTGACATCTTTGCTTTCTAACACTTTAAAGAGGCCTTTTGCAGCAGACTTGCCCAATGTTATATGTTGTTTGATTTCTTGACTTCTGCTCCCATGGACATTGATTGTGGATACAACTAAAGTGACATCCTTGGCAACTTCAATATTTTCTGCATTTAGTATGATTTTGCTTATAGTTCAGGAGTTCTGGAGGCACAGTGGCTAAGGCATTTGGCTGCTTACTTAAATGTTGGAATTTTGAACCCACAATCTGCTTTGTAGGAGTAAGATGAGGCAGTCTACTTCCATAAAATTTACAGCTTTGGAAACTCTATGAGGGAAGTTCTACTCTGTCTTATAGGGTTATTGTGAGTTGGAATCGACCTGATAGCAGTGGATTAGGTTTTGGGGTTTTTTTTTTTTTTTTTTTTTTAATGTTGAGATATAATATGAGTCCATTTTGGCTCACTAATGCCTAAGATATTGATCTTTATGGGTTCCATTTCACTTTTTACAACATTAAATTTTCCTAGATTCATACTCCGTACATTCCACATTCTGATTATAAATGGATGTTTGTAGCTGTTTCTTCTAATTTTGAGTCTTGCCACATCAGCAAATGAAGGTTCCAAAAGTTTTGCTCCATCCACGTCATTAACGTTGACTCCACTTTGAGGAGACTCATGTTCCACCACTATATCAGAAAACGTCCTCTGATATTCATAAGGTTTCCAGTGGCCAGTTTTTTCAGAAGTAGACCATCACGTCCTTCTTTCTCATCTGCTTAGTCTAGATACTCCGCTGAACTCTGACCACCATTGGTAACTCTGCTGGTATTTGAAGTACCAGTGGCATAGCTTCCAGCATCACAAGCCACCATAGTACACCACACTGACACTTGACTAGTAGAAGAAAGATAGTAGAGCCAATAAATGAATTCAGCAGAGTTGCAGGGTAAAAGATCAACACAAAATAATCAGTTGAGTTTCTATATACTAGCAGTGAACAAGCTGAAAAGGAAAATAACAAAATAATTCTATTTACAAAAGTCTCTAAAAGGATATAATACATAGCAGTAAATTTAACAGAGAGATCAAAAACTTGTACACTGAAGACTAGGAATCTTTGCTGAAAGAAATTCAAAAACCAAAAAAAAAAAAAACCAAACTCACTGCCATCGAGTCAATTCAAGTCATAGTGACCCCTCCTTGGGTTTCTGAGGTGATATCTCTATGGAAGTAAATTGCCCAGTCTTCCTTCCGGGGATGCCAGCCTTCTGGTTAGCAGTCAAATGCCTAGCTGCTACATCACCAAGAAGGCCAAAATAAATGGAAAGATATCGATTTTCATGGATTGGATGACTTAATATTATGATGTCAATACTATCCAAAGCAATCTACAGATTCATTGCAATTCCTATCAAAATTCCTAAAGCCTTCTTTGCAAATAGAGAAAAGCCAGTCCTCAAATTTCTATGGATTTTTAAAGGGTCCCAAATAGCCAAATGAGCCTTAAAAAAGAAAAAGTTGGAAGACTCACTTCTCAATTTCAAAGCACACTGTAAAGCTACAGTAATTGAAACAGTGTGGTATTGGAATAGATGTTCAGACCAATGGAATAGAATTAAGAATTCAGAAACAAACTCATACATGTTTGGTCAATTGATTTTCAACAGAATGTCAACTCCATTCAATGGGAGGAAGAATAATCTCTTCAATAAAGAGACTATTGTGATGGGACAATGGCAAAAGAATGAAGTTGAACCTATACCCAACACTATATATGCAAATTAACTCAACATGAATCAATGACCTAAATAAAAGAACCAAAATCATAAAACTATTAACAGAAAACATAGGAGTAAATCTTTAGAATCTTGTTTAGGTGATGGATTTTTAGAAATTATGCCAAAAGGAAGAGCAACAAAAAAACTATATAGATAAATTAGTCTTCATCAAAATGAAATACATTTGTGCTGAAAAGGACTTTATCAAGAAAGTGAAGAGATAGCCTAGAGAATGGGGTAAAATATTTGTCAACCAAATATCTGACCAGGTTTTAGTATCCAGAATATACAAAGAACTTTATATATTTTATATTAAGAATATAAAAAGACAAACAACTCAATTAAAAAATAGACAAATAACTTGATTAAGCAAATAACTTTGAATTTCTCCAAAGAGATATACAGATGACCAATAAACACATGAAAAGATTCTCTATGTCATTAGTCATTTAGGGAATACAAATCGAAACCATACTGAGATACTATTTCACACCCACTAGAATTCCTGTGGAGCTCTGGTGACACTAAAGATTGATGTTTTGAACCCATCAACTGCTTCATGGGAGAAGGATGTGGTAGTCTGCTTCCATAAAGATTTACATCTTTGGAAACTCTGTGGGGCAGTCGGAATGGGTTGCTGTGAGTTGGAATCAACTTGATGGTGGTGGGTTTACTTTCGTTTAGGATTGGTATTATCAAAAAAAAAATAGAAAATAACACGTGTTGATGAGGATGTGTTGGAATTTTGGAAAACAGTTTGGTGGTTCCTCAAGAAATTAAAATAAAATTACCATATGATGCAGAAATTCCATTCCTAGTTACATACCCAAAACACCTGAATGCAGAGACTCAAATAGATATTTGTACACCAGTTTTCCTTGCAGCATTATTCACAATAACTAGAAGGTTGAAAGCACCCAAGTGTCCATCAGCAGATGAATGAATAAACAAAATGTAGTACAAAGAGAAATGAAGTTCTAATTGATGCTATCTCACAGATGAACCTTGAAAACATTATGCTAAGGGAAATAAGTCAAATACAAAAGCACAAATATTTATAATCCCATACATATGAAATGTCTAGAATAGTCAAATACATACAGATCAAAGTTTACTAGTATTTACTATGAGTTGGGAAGAGGGAAGAATGGATAGGTATTCCTTAATGGGTACTGAGTTTCTGCTTGGGGTAATGAAAAACTTTTGGAAATGATAATGGTGATGATTGCACAACATGGTGGGTGTAATTAGCATCACTGAATTGTACACTTAAAAATGTTTTAAATAGTAACATTTTTGTTATATATTACCACCATAAATTTCTTTACAAAAACCCACTTTCTCATTAACACTAGTCACATCTAGTGTTCAATAGCCACATGTATCTATCTAGTGGCTACTATATTGGACATACCATGTCGATCTAGAACATTTTGCATTTGCAGAAAATTCTATTGGACAATGCTGTTCTAAGTATTATAAAAGCAATTAATTTGCTTGCTGCAGTCTCTTCAGCTGAATTGTATAATGCTGTCAGCTATATTATATGTGTGTGTGTGTGTGTGGTGCTATACTAATATTCCTATATTAGGGAGCTCTGGTAGCATAGTGCCTAAGGTGCTTGACTGCTAACCAGAAGGCTAGAGGTTCAAACCCACCAGCCACTCCTCGGAAGGAAGGTTGGGCAATCTACTTCCGTAGTAATACTGCCTCGGAAACCCAAGGAAGGGTCACTATGAGTCGAGTCCAACTCGGCGGCACATAACAGCAACAGCATATTAGATCGTGAGAACATCATTAGTGCCAGAACACATTGAGATCTTTGTAGTCAGCTAGATCTTGTTTTAAATGCTAGGACTGGTATTTCACCTTTAATTTCAATTTCTTTTCCTCAGTTTCCGCCAATGTAAAATGTGGATAATACCTTCTTTGCAGAGTTGTTTTATTATACAATATATGTGTTCCTTGTGTTCTGGAAAATTGTGGACTGAAAACAACAAGGCTTCTGGGGAGGTAGGGTTAGAGGACACCATTTGAAACCCATGCAGCTTTATGATCAGTGCACTAAATAAAAATACTAACACAATTAAAAAGCCATGTGAAATTATTAAGCAACGAGAACAATGTTGGAGTTCTATAAACCTCAAAAACCAAACCGAATGCTGTTTTGACTCATAGCAACCCTTTAGAATAGAGAAGACCTGCCCTATAGAGTTTCTGAGGCTGCAAATCTTGAAAGTCTTGGAAGCTCACCGCCACATCTTCCTCCACACTGGTGGCTAGTGAGTTTGAACTTCAGAACTTTCAGTTGGCAGCTGAGCATTAAACCACTGTGCCACCAGGGCTCCTTGGACCAAGTTAGGACTTTAAAATACTGTGAAACCTGTGAGAGCTGGAACTTGATGGGGCTGCCTTGTTTTTCCAAGTTTTCCACCTTTAAAAAGTACAGTCTCACCACACTTTTCTATCATTTGTTTTAGTGGAAAATATTTGTATTTTCCTTCTCTGACAGGTTTCTGTGTTACATAGATTCTGGGTTTCACAGGTTTAATGTAATATAAAGATATCTGGAATGAAAGTCTCTATCTAGATAGGTGGAAGGAGTGTAAATCTGCAAAATCAGGGCATGGAGGGAAACATCCACAAGCATCTGGAAGAACCTATGGAATAAGTACTTCCAAGAGTTCAAGATCACAGAGACAAGAAGAATACAGGATAAATAGACATCCTAGTCAGTTCTGTATTTCTGTAGCTTGCTTCATCCAGCTGTGTTAGTGCACTTTGCATTCAATTGCTATTATTTGGTAGTTGTAGTGGACACTGTTGATGCCCTACCCAGATTCCTTTTATCAGCTGGTTTACACATCCCCAACTGTGTTGGTTGCCAGTGTAAAATGCTACTTTCTCCTCCAGAGAATTGCCCTTAGGCAAATGGAAACTACCTCACTATGGAGATTAAGCATCTCCTCCACTTCCCACTGGCAGTCTTCAGGCAGGGACTAACTGACGAGGAGCACGAAAGTCCAGCCCCATTGCCTCAAAGCCATAGCAACTCTGATACAATTCGTACTCCAAAGCCCACTTGCTTAGATCCTTCCCTTCCCACGTTCTGTTCTTCTAACTCCTCCTGAAAGCTATGCCTTCAATTATTCATGTGCACCCAAATTCCTGTCTTTTGCTCTATATCTAGGAACCATACCCTAAAACTATAAACCATTAACATGTTGGGGAAAAAAAGCATACAGGATGTAGTACTTTTTTCTGAGTTACTTCTCAAAGTGTTGTAGCAAAACACTTTGTAAAGTGTCTAGCAGAGTCCTACTCAAAGTCAAACCCAATGCCATTGAGTCAATTCAGACTCATAACAACCCTATAGAAAAGAGTAGAACTGGCCCATAGGATTTCCAAGGCTGTAAATCATATGGAAGCAGACTGACTCATCTATCTCCCAGGGAGTGACTGGTGGGTTCAAACCACTAGCCTTTTGGTTAGCAGTTGAATGACTAAACATTGTGCCACCAGAGCTCATAGCTATGTCCCTAGCACATAAAAAATGTCAATCAATAGTAGCAATGGTGAATATGATGAAGATAGTGGTAATGGTGGTAATATCACTTCCTGCTCAAAAAGTTTCCAGCTCTTTCCATTACATGCTTCTTGATATTATAGAGATATACACCTTGGGTCAAACTTATGTTTTCCACGTATTTTTTCTAGTGCTTTTTTTCTACCAACTTAGAATTCTTTATAATTTTTTCCCCCATTTGTCCAAATTCCAATTGCTTTCTATGATTCATTTGCCTTGTATCCCTTCTAATACAAATCCTATAAGTATGTTAACCCAATAGGCTATTATATAAAAGAAAGATTTGTCATACTTTTTTTATCAGACTTATGTTATAGCTCAACTCTGTCAAATACTTGAAGATCATATTACACATGTACATTTGTCCTTTGTTATCCTTAAGGACCCCTCCCCATACCAAAATCTGCAGATGCTCAAGTCCCTTATATAAAATGGCATATTTGCATTTAAGCTATGCACATCCATCTTCCTATATATTTTAAATAATCTCTAGATTACTTGTAATACCTCGTACAATGTAATGGTTGTGTTCATAGCACTGTATGCAATTGCTTTGACCACTTAATTGCCTTTTTTGGGGTGGAATATTTTGATTAGTGGTTGGCTGAGTTCCCAGACGTGGAACCCATGAGTATGGAGGGCCAACTGTACTTCAAATAATATTCAGAATATTTTTGAATATTGTTTGCATCTTATAGAAATAACTATAAACTTTTAGGAACTATTTTTCCTAAATATTTTGAATTTTTTATAATTTTAAATATATAAAATTTGAAAAGTATTTCTAGATCATTGAACAGATAAAAATATATTTTTAGAATAAATTTGCTTTTGTTGAAGATTAGTATGTATAAGGAGCTTTGGTGGCACAGTGGTTAGCACATTGAACTGCTGACCAAAAAATGTCAATGGTTTAAACCCACCAGTCATTCTGTGGAAGAAAGATGAGGCAGTGTGCTTTCTGTAAAGAGCCTTGGAAACCCATTGGGGCAGTTCTACTCTGTCCTGTAAGGTCACTGTGAGTCAGAATTGACTTAATAGCAGTGGGATTTTTATTTAAGTATATATCACAGTTTTACTCTTCATGTAAGTGTATATAAAATATTTTCAATATATTGTAGTGTATAGAAGTCTTACTCTACCCAGCACAGTACCTTGGATATTACAGCCATACAAATATTTGTCATTCTTTTTTAATGTATGTGTTTACAACATATTATTTTGTCCTAGTATGTGATATTTATTGTGATTTGCATTTAATATATACAAAGCCTTTCAAATTTTACCAACATTTTGTTATTTAGTAAAGTACAAAATATGCAAAAGGCTTAGTGTAGATAACTTTAATTTTAATTTTTCCCTCGGTTAGATTACCGACACAATGGTCGAGATCTTCAGAGCTCAACATTATCAGTGCCAGAACAAGTAATGTCATCAAACCATTGTTCACCATCAGGGTCTCCCCACCGAGTAGATGTAATAGGAAGGACTAGATCATGGTCACCCAGTGTCCCTCCTCCACAAAGGTAAGAGAGCATATACTTTTTATTTGTAGAATGGTACTACAGGCCTATTTACTGTAAGCTGTCATTAATCATCTCTAAAGATAATAAGTTCTTGTGGGGAAAAGTTTGTTAAGGAAAAACAAAAATCTATCGAATAACCCAGATAATGACAGTAATATGAAAATGGATTACTTTGTAATTTTGAATGCTCTATATATTGTTTTATTCTAATAGTGTAAAATTGAGAAGAAAAAACTTTTAATCAAATATTAATATTGAATATACTACTTCCGTAGTGATACTGCCTTGGAAACCCAAGGAGGGGTTGCTATGAGTCAGGTCTGACTCGACGGCACATAACAACAACAACAACAATTATAATCGGAAGTAATATAAATGTTGATCATTTAAGAAATAGCACAAACACACAAAAAAAAGACCACACACACACAAAAAAGACCACACCCAACTGGTCTTTAAAATTTAGACTAACCATCAGAAGAATAAAAACATTCATGGGCAGTGCGAAAAATGCTTGGAAGGTCTGCAGCTCCAGGTCTGTGCCTGGAAGAAATTTCTGGTCAGCATGGTTGCAGAGAGGCTTACTGGAGTAAAAACCATGAAATAATATTTGGTGCTAACAAGAAATGTATGCATAATTCACATTTTATATACTTGCAGTATTTAAGAAAATTTGGGCTGTTCAAGTGACAGTCTTCTAATTCCTATTTTAAATGAATAATTTATTTTGTTTTAAATTTGGAAGTTCTAATTTTAACCTTACTAATTGTACACATGACTAAGAGAACTTTCAAGGAGCTCTGGTGGTTTAGTGGTTAAGGCTGCTAACAAAAAGGTCGGTGGTTCCAACCACCAGCTATTCCATGGAAGAAAGATAAGGCATTCTGCTTCCATAAAGATTTACCGCCTTGGAAACCGAATGAAGGTCACTATGAGTTGGAATCAACTTGATGAAGTGAGTTTGGGATGGTTTAGTAAGATAAATTTTGTTTTTCAAATATGTATTTGATTTGTTTGTTTTATAAAATTTATTAAGTACTTGAAGAGTTGTTGTTGTTGTTGTTGTTATGTGCCGTCGAGTCAGTCCCGACTCATAGCGACCCCTCCTTGGGTTTCCGAGGCAGTATCACTACGGAAGTAGGATTGCCCAACCTTCCTTCCGAGGAGTGGCTGGTGGGTTTGAACCGCCAGCCGTCTGGTTAGCAGGCAAGTGTCTTAGCCACTATGCTACCAGAGCTCCTTGAAGAGAGTTTACTTAATTTAGACAATTGAAGAAAGTAAAAGAAAATCTACTATTAAGTTTATAAACATAGCTAAAAATGTGTGAAGATGTTGAATTAACAGTTTGTAAATGGGGCCAGAATTATTCAATCTTCTGAGCAGTTAATGCTCCAATATGGTAAACAATCTGAAATTTTAATTTTAAGAAAGAAAAAGTTTTTGAATTTGTAATTTTAGTCAATCAAACCCTTGCTCATTTAAAAAAAATGCGTGACTTCTAAACCAAGGAAAGAAAATTTGAACACTTCAGTAGAAGATAGACATAGGATTTAGATTAAATTCAAGTGCATATAATAGCCATATAACATAAAAGATTTATTCCATCATGAAAATAGGCAATCCAGGGCAGAATGGTAGCTCAAAGAAGTCATCATTGATCAATTATAGAGGTTTCTGTTTGGATTTTAAAAAGAATTAACAATCATCCCCAAAACAAGATCCACTAGTATGTTGTCTAAAAGCAACATGCTTAAAAGCAAAGAACAGAGTATAAACCCAGATTCATTAAAAAAATATAATAAACCAAACAAAAAACGTTGCCATAGAGTTCACTGTGACCTGTGGCAACCCTAAAAGACAGGCTAGAACTGCCCATAGGGTTTCCAAGGCTATAGTCTTCACAGAAGCAGACTGCCACATCTTTTTCCCATGGCCTTTCAATTAGTAGCCAAGTGCTTTAACCACTCCACAACCAGGGCTCATTAAAAATACAGTAGACATTTATAAGCCGGAAGAAAAATGGGATCATAATTTCAATTGGAAAATAAGAATTGAATTCAATGTCAAAAATTGTATTAGTGTAATATATGATTATGGTTCACTAAGATATTTCATGAATCTTGCTATTTCAGTCAGAATGTGGAACAGGGGACATACTCTTCTACTTCAAGGGACATACTCTTCTACTTCAAGGGACATACTCTTCTACTTGGACACTATAATACAATATAATACAATAAAAAATGTCATAAAGAACAAAGAAATATATTTTATTCTAGAAAACGATGACTGCTAAATCTAAAAGGTAGAACAGTACCATCACTTTAAAATAAACAATTTCTGCTTGGCCCAAAGGAATCTGGATGAAATGATATTATTATCTACAAAGAAAACTCAACACAATCAATACACTGTTAGAATTCGTGGGATGGTCTGCCAAATTGTTGGCCATAAGACAGCTTTTTAAATAATAATTAATAATTAGAAAATCTAATAGGACACAAAACGCTAATCTCAGAAGCAATACAGAGTATAAAGTAACAACAATTAAATCTTATTAAGAATTCACATGATCTTTATAGAAAAAATATAAAATTTTATGTAAAGAATAAATGAGAGAGATAAGCCCTCTTTATGGGTAGAATGACTCCATATAATGAAGATGACAAGTCTTTCCAAATTAATGTATAAGTTTAACTCTGTATCAGTCAAAATTCTATCTGAAAATTTTATAAACTTGAAAATATCTTTCCTGAACTTATATGGAAAAATAAAGGTACATGAATACTTAAACTCATTTTGAAAAAGAAGATACAAATTTAACCACCAACTTGTAGTAATTAAAAACAGAATGGAACTTGAACAGTAGCCACAAAATAGACCTACTGAAAAGACTAGAGAACACAATATAGTTATAGTTGTATGTGAACTTTATGTATGATGATAACTGTGGCACCACAAATTAATGTGGAAAGGATTTGTAAAGAATACAAAAATTAGGTCATCATATGAAATAATATTTAAAAAGAAGATTCCTACCACTCATCTTATAACATGCTGTGCCATGCATGGTCTTCCTTACATTTTGAAGGGCTGCTGTTGGTGATGGTGGATTGGAGTAGGGACTGAAGCAAGAGACTACTTATGTAGCTGTTGCTAAAGTGTAATAGGAGGATGGTAGTTTGGATTAGGGTGCTATCAGAGGAGGTAGTGAGAAGTAACAGATTTTGAGTTACTCTCCTGAGCTCTGCATTTATGTCCAACCACCTATGAGGCATCTCAACCTTTATTCCTAAAGGCCATGTAAACAAACATGTCCAACACTGAACCGACTTTCTTCACACAAATCCAGTCTCCTTATACCATTGAACATAATTATCACTACCATCTGCCCAAGCTAGTGACCTGGAAGTCATCCATTAATAGCTTTAATATTCCTCATCTCTGTCCCCATTGGCATTAGATTACTTAGGATCCTTGTATGTCTTGTCCTGTTACATAGCAGCTTATATCTTTCCCAACTTAAGTCCCAACTTTACTCTGAGCTCCTAGTTGAAATTTATACCTATTTACCTAGGGGTGCCATTAGTTAAGACAAAAAAACTTGTACTGGCATTACAATGAATATTTTTTCTAGTATATTTATTAATACACCTCATTTATTAGTGTAATATCTGATTATGGTTCAATAGAGTACCTCATGAATCTTACTATTTCAGTCGGAATGTAGAACAGGGCCTTCGAGGGACACGCTCTTCTGCTGGACACTATAATACAATTAGCCGAATGGATAGACATCGTGTTATGGATGACCATTACTCTCCAGATAGAGACAGGTAAATATGATTAAATACTGCTACTAAATACTGTTATTCTATTATAATCACTGCTTCAGAAAGTGTTACCATGCAGTGTTTGCATCCTGAACTCAGACATTCCTTTATCTGAGTTTCTGAAACGGCATTTTTCCTTTACACTGATCACATTCATTCTTAATAACTATCACATCATTAAAAAAGCAAAACAAAACATTTTTTTTTTCTTGCTTGCAATTTTGGTCCTTTGTTAAATAAAACCATATAAGTTAGTGAATTTTACAGAAAGTTATAATAATTATTATAGTGAAAACAAGATGTTTCATTTTTCTTACTTTATCATAACCCCTTATCACACACACATATACTCTCGTGAGGCAATACATTTAAGTCTTTTATGTCTATCAGAATCAGTGTGACTATATATACTATTATCAATTTTGAGAACAAAATGTGGGTTGTTTAGGAAATAGTTTGCCATGATTCATGAAGGGGTTTTTCCTCATGGGTTTTTGTGAATTTTCATCCTGTATTTAGAAGAATTCTCTGAATTTTTTTTTTAATTACATATGACAAACTTAGAAGTAACACTGTATGTCACATTGCTTCTACTAATATTTATAAGTTAGGTGAATTGATCAACCTTCTATTTTATGCTTGGTCATATGTAAAAGAAACACTATTGTATTTTCCCAGACTGTCAAATGAGTTTGAGATAAAGATTAGGAAAGAAACTAGATTTATTATTCAGAGAATATTGTAATAAAATAAGGAGAGAACTCAGAAATCTCTTCATATGCATCCTAAACCAATTTTAGGAGAACCGGTGGAAGTTTTTAAATCAACTGATACGGGAAGTTGCTTTCAATAGTTATAAATTGAATTGCTTTTTCTAAATCTCAAGTTGTTTTCAATTCCTTTTATTTTAGTATGTTTCTACAAAAGAAATCTAAGAAATTAGTCTTCTACAGTATCAACAAGTGTTAGCTTTTTTATGCCTGATATCCAAGAAGAAATTAGAAGACACTAAATTAGTATCAATATTAGTATCAAGTGAAAATAAATGTAGTATTTGATTTCTTTTCAGTTTGTTTCATTATGCATAGTGATCTATGCCTTTAGGGTTAATTATAGACATGCTACCTACAGAAGCTGAAACTTATCAAGTAAAATAATAGTGAAAGGATGACTATGTTGGCATGGTTAGGAGTTGAAAGGTGGATTAAGGTGGATAAATGGGTGTTTAATTGTCTACTGTGATTTTAATGAGCTTGGTTGTTTCTGGAAATTATTTATATAGCAAGTGGTAAACTTTTACACTGAAGGTTTGATAATGAAAATGGTAGGAGAGAAAATTGTGAAATGACTTAAGTCCCTCAAGTTTATGTAAAGATTTTCATTTAATGAAAAATGAACTTTTGATATTTTCTCTGAAAAGAAGTATATACTGTCTGAAGCCTGAGATAATAGAATTAAATTAATCTTACTTCTTGCAATTTTACACTTTAAAATTACACTGCAAAACAATAATACTCACTATACTAGCACACAGGAGCTCTGGTAGCATAGTGGCTAAGACACTTGCCTGCTAACCAGAGGGCTGGCGGTTCAAACCCACCAGCCACTCCTCGGAAGGAAGGTTGGGCAATCCTACTTCCGTAGTGATACTGCCTCGGAAACCCAAGGAGGGGTCGCTATGAGTCGGGACCGACTCGACGGCACATAACAACAACAACAACATACTAGCACACACATAATCTTTTATCACTATTTTAAGGAAAAAGGCTCAAGGGTTAATGGCAACCAAATATGCTATTAAATCCTTGATGATTAATGCTTGATGCAGTCCTTAGTTGATATGTCATTATAGTTCTCTTGTTTACTTTATAATTCCGTGAATCTTTTCACTTAGCAAAAATGTTCCAGTAATTATCTTTACAAGCTTTGGGGACTATTGAGCCACATGCTTCATTTTTTTTTTTAGAGTGATACAGATTTCCAGATCATAAATAATTACTCTTAATTGTGACCTACCTTAATTATTTTTGAAATAAGTAAAATAAAATCACATTTAAATAGTAATATAAATCCATTCCTATATATTCTTTTGGAATAATCTGTTATAATTTTTCATTAACATAAAGAATCAAAAATTTTAAAGTACAGTATAGTCCATCTAGGTGGTCTGTCACATTATTAAACAGTGGGTCCTTAAGTGTTGTGTTACTCTAATATTCTAAAAGGGAGTTCTGGTAGCGTAGTGCCTAAGGTACTTGACTGCTAACCAGAAGCCTGGCTGTTCAAACCCACCAGCCACTCCTGGTAAGAAAGATTGGGCAATCTGCTTCCATACTGCTACTGCCTTGGAAACCCAAGGAGGGCTCACTATGAGTCGGGTCCGACTCGGTGGCATATAACAACAACAGCAATATTCTAAAAAGTTTCAATAATAGAATGCATCTGAAGGCATTGCAAAATTTATGTACTATTGAAAAAGTAAGAATACTCAAACTCTTACAGAGAATTTTACTGAACAGCATTTTATAGAGTCATTCAATACCGTTGATTACAAAATCTAAAAGAGAATTTCCTTTCAGATATAAATACAATTTAGGCCTTTTGAAAGGTGTATTGACCTTTCTTTTCAGTGAGAGGTGATTCAGTGGGCTACAATACTGTTTTATTAAATGTACTCTTTTTTCAGTGGCATAGGCTTGGGAGCCAAATGGCCTGGGGTTTGAATCTGGATTTTTGCAGTTGCTAGCTCTGTGTCTTTGGGGAAATTAACCTCTTTGACATTTGATTTCCTTATCTATAAAATTAGAATATTAGTGCCAAATTTAGGGGTGGTTTTATGAATTAAATGACAGCGCCTCCAGGTGCATAGTAGGTACTCAAAAAATATACCTTCCTCTTAACATTTAAAAAGAATCTTTTGCTTTGCAAATAAATCACATTTTAATGTTCTTACCAATTAAAGAGAAAAAACAGAAATCAGTTAATTCAGTTAACTTTGTGGAGAATACAGCACATGCGTTGGAACTTGGCGAGTGTGCCTATTTATGGAGACAAGGGCAAGAGCAGAGCAGCAGAGACAGCCCAGCTATGCATCAGAAAGCCCAGCCCCAAGAATGAAGCATTGGGGAGCATTTCTGAGGTTGTATGTGAACACAGTGGCTTTTACTCTGGCTGTGAGAAATTATGCTATTTGACATTAATATATAGGACCTGGTTAAATGTAAGTGGCATAAGGAAGAAATACAGTTTTTGTGTACTTTTCTTATACGTAATATAAAAGTAATTATATATCAAAATTTTATTGGATCTTTGTTTCTTTGCACATCTCACTTCATTATCCATTAGTCAAAATCCAGTTTTGCTTTGTAAAGAAAATAGCTTGATTACAGGAAATCCAGATATCAAGATATTAGCCAATATAATGAATTCTAATGGACATCTTGTCTTTCTTTTCTTCCCCACTCCTTCTACTTTCTCTATCAATTTTTCTCCGGTAAATTCTAGTAACTGCTACAACTAGGAGCATAATTTTCTTTGTCCAAACTATGCAGCTTTAATATTAGAAATCCTTCTAACAAAGATTTACTTACATAAATTAATATTATAATAATATTTCTATTACATGTCAGCAATATCCTACAGTATGAATTTTATGTCTTATTCCAGAGGCCAAAACATATTGGGTACATTTAATTTCATGGAGTATACTTTTAGCATATTTATATATATATATGTTGTTGTTGTTGTTATGTGCCGTCGAGTCGGCCCCGACTCATAGCGACCCCTCCTTGGGTTTCCGAGGCAGTATCACTACGGAAG